>NC_089661.1:13800333-14108500 GCF_037042795.1 Molothrus aeneus
GATCCCTTGATCCTGTGTGGTGGCAGGATCTGGCTGCTGGCAGGCATGGTGCTGTTGGTGGCTGTGTCGTGGCTGTGCCACCCACCTGTTGCCAGCTTGTCTTATGCTGCTCCTTTCCCATCCAGGCAGAAATTCCCTTTTTGTGGGAATTTCCACTTTCCTGGCAAGACATGCCCATGCTGGCACTGCACGGTCCCTCTGTAACCACCTGCAAACCTCATATGGAGCTCGACTTTCCAGAACCTGCCCCGGGAGAATGGATGGTTCCCAGGGTCCCCCTCCTGTCTCCAAGAGAGAGCCTGTCCAGTGGGACCCTTTTCCCAAGCAGCCTTTTCTCATGGGGGTGTCCCCATGGGGTCCCTGCTCTCCACACTGGCTGTTCCAGGCCAATCCATGTCTGCACACACATTTCCTTGGTCTGTGAGATGAAGCTCCCAACAACATGGGACAGGCTGGGAATTAACCTAAAAATTTTGCCTGGCCTGAATTGGAAGAAGAGCAGAGTGTAAAACAGTTGCTTTTAATTTTCTCCATGCATTTGCTCTCTCGGGGAGTGGGGACTGGCACAGATAGAGGAATTTGAGGACGTCTTTCCAGCTACCAGTGTCTTTTTTTTCCCCTCTTTTTTTCTTTTTATTAGACATCATGGCATAGATGCCCAGAGGACCACCCAGTTAGAAAATAAAGCTCACAGACTTTTCCCACTGCCTCTTCCTGTGACACCCCTGCCCAGTGACAGGGGGTGGTTATTTCCATCCCTTCTCCATTGGACATTATCACTTTCCTACTGTTCTGGATGCTGAGCAGCTGGTGGCCAGCAGCCTTGAGGCTGGAGCGTGTCAGCATTGGGTCACAGGCTTGGCTTTGCTCTGGGACATTGCATCCATAGGGCTGGGATGCCCTGTGCTCCAGGGGTCTTGTCCTGGCTCCTTGCATTGTCCAAAGGGTGACAGGGTGAGGGATCATGTCCCGGCCACACTTTTCCCTCCAGCTCTGCTCCTTTTTGGGAGGAAAAGCCCCCATTTTCCTGGAAAGCAGCCCCCGTGTTTGCATTCCCTGCTCCCCGCTGCTTGTATCATGCTGCAAAAATCTGCCTCTACTTGACTGATTATTAGCACTGAACAGGGGGAGATTTCTCTGCAAATGTCAAATTTGCCTCTCTGGGTGGCTGTGGAGGTCAGGGACTTGGAGGGCACAGCCAAGGGGGCTCGGGGGGGGCAGTGACGTGCAGGCAGGGAGGGCAGCGGGCACTTGTTGGGAAGTTGTGTTGGATGCTGGTGTTGATTTGGGCTGCACTTGAACCTCTGTCTGGCCCAAGGGAAGGGACGTGGTGGCGCCTTTGGGTGCTGGAGAACCGTCCCCTTTGCTCACACTCACTTGCTGCTGGGTTTTTGCATGGCGCCTCACCTTATCTGCGCCGGCAGCCGACGGAGTGATAAATCCCCTCTCCAGCACTGTGGAGAGATGTTGTGGCTTCTCCCAGGCGCTGAGGCAGGCCAGTGGTGGGAAGTGGTTAGATATGCCTGCTGGCTGCCAGGCACACCGCCTTGGAGCTGCTCGAGAAGGAGCTGGAATTGCAAAGTCCATTCTGTCCCGCTTTGTTTTGTTGCTGTTTGGCCAATTCCCCGTGCGTTCTGCAGCCGTGCTCGGCCAGTTCTTGCTCTGACTGCCCCAGGCGATGGCAACGCTCGGACCCAAGCACAGCCCTGGGACCAGGGGTGTTTGCAGAAAGGGGCTGGATGCTGTTTGCATGAAGGGTAAATTCAACCTTTCCTCTTCCTGTTCCTCTGGTTGGTCAGTCACTCCCACTGCCCACACAGCAAAATGTTGTGGCAGCTCTGTCCTTTGGGATTTGTCAACACCTGGGTCAGTGGTAGCGTTGTGCCAGGAGGGCTCTGCCATGCACAGTGCCCACCAGCTGGTCCGTGGCAGTGGCACTTGGTGCTCCTTGTGCCCCAGTTCTAGTCTGTCCAGTCTGGTTTGGCCTTGTGCTGCATGTGGAGATGTGTTGGTGGTGAAATCCTGGGATTTGCAGCTCTGGCAGTGGCCAGCTCATGCCTGCCTTGTGCAAATGTGTTTTGGCAGAAGAGCAGGATATGAATGGAGAGGGGACTCTCCCCATCATCCAGGGTGGCCTCCAGGAGCTGCCCAGGTCTCGTCGTGGAAAAAGCACTGTCTGGGCTGGACCCAGGGGCAGTTAGCAGCCACTTGGATGAGGAGCTGGGGGATGGGAGAGTGTTTTTGCTTCAGGAATGGTTGTGGATGCTCAGAGGCAGCACTGCAGCCTCCGCGCTGGGGTTTGGCGTCACCAGGTGACAGACAGCAGAGGGGAAATGTTGTAGAAGCAGGAAAACAGGGATGTAAGCAGCTTAACTACTGAGGCTGGGATTCATCCTGGCTCTGGGGATTGCTGCTGGAGCATGGATTTGCACAGCAGTGTTTGCAGAGCCTCCCGACAGCCGTGGTCACGGGTCTCTGGTGGGTCTCCATCTGCCATCCCCTGGGAGCACATAGAATATCAAGTGATGCCTGTCTCAGTTCCTAGAAGCCATGCTGTGGGCAGGAATGCCTGCTTGGCTGTTGCATCCCATTCCCTCCCTGAACACCGTGTCACCTTCCCCATTCCTGCCCAGTGACGGCTGCTCCGACTCATCCATCAGCGATGTTCTCTTGGCTCCAAGGTGTGCAAAACTGAGAGCAGAGCGGAGCTGGAACGGCCCAGATTTCCTATTTTGAGGTTGCAACCACAGTATTTGTGGTGACTTTCTCCTTGAACTGTGCCAGAAACGGGTCCCTGCCTCTGGAGAGCTCTGAGTGGATCAGGAGACAGCACACAGGCAACGATGACCTTACTGTCCCCCCTCTCTGAGAGCTGTCACCCTGTTGTGCTCCCCTGGGCGTGGGAAGCAGCAGGCACTGCTGTCAGAGAGGCTCCTTTGGTGAATATATTGGGGCTGACCCATAAAGGTGATGGAACAAGTTCCACCTTGGATCCACCCCCAGCCTAGGTGGGTTGGGTACATCATTTTTTTGTGGGGCTGCTGGAAGCCCTGGCATCACTTCCCTGGTGCACAGGGCTCCCTGCTCCCAGTGCTGGAGGCAGAGCCTAGAGCTCCAATGCAGCAATCCATTTTTCTTCCCCTTCCCGCTCAGTTGCCAAGCCTGAACAAAACAAGCCCTGCCTCCACCCGAGACAGGCTGATTACGTCTGCCGGCAGCCTAAACAGATTATCCCTCCCGCCACGCGCTCCGAGCCAGGAGTCTCTCCCGGCAATGGATTCGGGCTTCCCTCAGAACATGTGGGGTGGGTGGGCACTGGCTGTGGGGGCATCCCAGCCCACCCAGGTGTGCAGCACCCCAGCAGGGATGGGGCTACTCTGCCATGCGGTTGAGTCTGTGCCCTAAGAGGGGATGTGGGTGTTGGTACAGCTCTCCTGTTCCACCCTGTGCAGTGAACTCCTGCAGCACTGTGAGGCTGGTGCTGTGTGGCTCTGCTGGGTCCTGTCATGCCTGGCTGGTTTGTGTGGGGAGGGAAGAGCTGAAGGTACCATCAAAAACACAGGAGGTGTGAAAGCCTGTCCGACAGGCAGCTGGTTGGTGTCACAGCCCACCTCCAGCCCTGTGACTTGGTGCTCCATGGGCTGCCACGCTCCTGTGACCCATCCTGCCCTCTGGAAGCGGGTGTCCTGTGGCCCTGGGGCTGTGCAGGGGTTCCTGTATCAGCCTGGGCTTTGGGAACTGATGAGTGGCTCTGCACGTCCTTCAAGCCCAGTTCCCCATCTGCTGGGAATTGTGTTCCCAGTGCTGGTGGAGCTGGTTGGGGTGGTTTGTCCATGCCTGGGCAGCATCAGCACAGCAGCCTGACAGCTTTGTGTAAACCCAGCTGGGGCCGCTTCCTTCTCCGCTTCCTCCCACCCGCCGTGCTGCCGGCGCTGGGCTGGAGGCAGCGTCCTCCCCCTGGATGCACTGTAGGGCTGTGGGCCGAGGGGATGGAAGCAGTGGCTGGAACAGCGACCTGAGAGGCAGGTGAGGTGCTGGTGTGCCCCACAGCCCAGCTCCAGTGCCAGATCAAAGGTGGGATCCGATACCTGGGCACTCCCAGAGGTGTGACAGGAAGCGGAGCGGTGACGTGGGGGCGTTTCTGCCTGAGTCAGCCTCCAGCAGTCCCAGGGATGGAACTGGGCACTGTGGGGCTGCAAACCGGCCACACCTCTCACCTGATGGTGGGGTGAGTGTCACCCCACCCCAGCTCCATCAGCGGCCGCTCTCCACTCTGCTCTCCCACAGCATTTTGTGGCTCACCCTCCGGCCAGGTACCTTCTGGAGAAAAGCAAAGCCACCCACCCAGTGCCTGAGCACCCTGTGTGGCTGCTACCTGTGGAGAAACTACGTGAAGCTGCCCTTTGGATATCACCGGAGCTGCCAGGAGGCAAGCAGGGCCCTGCGTGGTCAAAGGCATCCTGGGAACCCTGGGGTTGTTTCTAACACCATCCCTAAATGTGAAGTTGGACAAATCTCCTTGGAAGAAGGAATTTTTGCTCGCAGGTCTTGCTCAGTGCTGGTTGTTGCATTTTCTTCCTCTTGAGGAGCTTTCCAGAGGAAGCCAAGCCAGTGGAAAGGACGTGTGATTCCAGCTCCATCCTGGTGCTCCAGCACCTTCCAGGACCTACCTCCCACATCGGGTTTATTTTAAACCTTGCTTCAGCACGGCCATTCCAATGCAGGTGTGATGAGCTTATTTCAGACACTTCGTGTGCTAATTCATATCCCTTTCATTTAGGCTTGTATCTCTCTGGGCATTGCTTGGTTTTAGCAGGAGCTTGTTTTGGTTTGGCTTTAAAAAGCCCTGCTGCGTGTTCATTTGTTGATGGGTGGAACCAGGCTGCCCACGCTGCCTGGCTCTAATTCATACCTTTCAGCTATTTTGGTTTCAATATCTGGAATTGGATGCTCCTGCCAAAATAAGTGTAGCCCACTGGTGGTTTTTTTATGATGCTGGTACAGAAATGACCGTGCTCTGTGTTAAGGGTGTATATTTCAGGTGCTTGGTGTTTATTTACAGACAGTTTGAGCTAAAATTGGAATGGCTGAAGGCAAATTAATGGCTGCTGGGGGGTGTGAGCCAGGCTGAGGTAGGGCAGGACTTCATGCCTGTAATACTGGGTTAGGGCTGCTTGCTGCTGGCCCTGGTGATGATGTCCCCTGTTGGTTTCACAGTTATTTTGTCCCTGGTGTGTCACTGGGACCTGCCTGCTGCTTGTCACACAGGCTGGATGCTGTGGGGTGCTCAGAGTGGCTGGGGTGGCTGCAGTGCTGTGGCTTGTGTCAGGGAGAGTTTTTCTCATGGGGCTTTGCTGGGTTGAGCGCTTGGTCTTGGCTGGGAGCTGCGCTGGGGCATAGAGGGGAAAACTGGGGGATGGAGGAGAGCTGAGCCCTGTCCGCAGCTCGGCTGTCCGCAGCATTGCCAGGGTGTGCCTGGGCGTCATGATGCCAAGCGTTGGGGACATCAAGTGCTGTTGTCACTGTCATCCTCTTGTTCCTGCATGGTGGAGACCACTCCTAAGATCTTCGCAAGCCCCAGGTGCTCAGCACTCACCCCAAGTTCTCTCCCGGGAATTCGGGGTCCCCATTTCTTGTCACAGTGACCCATTGAAGGGTCTCTGACGGGTCATCAGTAGCGATTTGCAATTCTGCTTTCCCCCTATAAAACACAAGAGACATTTGGGATGTCTGGCTCTTCCCAGGCCACACGGGTGGCCGTGGCCACATCCCAGCAAGGCAGGGAGCGTTGGGATCCCCCGCTCCCTCCGGAGCCTTCCCATGGCGTGGGCACGGATGCGTCACGGGCGGCTCTGGGTGGGGGCGCGGGGCGGGGTGTGCCGGGGGAGTGGCAGAGCCTGGCTCACCTGCGGGGCGCTGCCAGCGTGGGCGGCACAGAGCCGGGCACGGAGCTGGGCACGGAGCTGGGCACAGAGTGGTGCCGAGCGGCTGGAGGTGGCATGGGGGCCACGGGCGAGCAGGGCACCGGCATCCAGGTGAGCTGGGCAGGGGTGACGGGAGGCTCCGGGCCCTTTGCCAAACCCAGGGAGGGTGGTGGTGCACACAAGTGCCTTTCTGTGCCCCCATTGGGGTCATGGGAACAGGTGTAGGGGTGCCCTGGGCCCCCATAACTCCCCCAAATTGGATCCCAATCCGAGCGCTTTGTTTTCATTGGTTTAAATCTCATTTAAAGGGGAAAGGAAGGAAGGTCTTCTCAAATCATGTTTACCCAGCTGCTGGGAGAGCAACACCTCGAGCTGGTATGTCATATTGTGGAGGGGATAAGAGATTTTGTTATTTCTTTTCACTTTATAAACAGTAAAAGGTCTCCTCCGGCGTGTTTCCAGTTTGCTTACTCAGTGCTTCATGCATTTGACAGTTTCTGGTGCATAGGCAGTTTCTTCTATTGTTTGCAGGGATTTTTCCAGAGGGGAAACTTTTTTTTAACATTACAAAACCACACAAACTGGCAGGAGGAATCTAGGGGAGGTACTGAATTGGAAACAGTTTTAAACTTTAAGGAACAGAAAAGAATGAAAGCAACAAGATTAATTGAATCAGTTAGAGAAGAGCTGGGAGTGTGTGTGTCCTTGTGACTTTTTGGCTGGGCCAGGATGGACGTGCGTGGATGTTCCATGGTGGAAAGCAGTGTTCCCAGACCCAGGGTCTCCTGAAGCTGGCTCTGCTCTGGATTTCCTCCCTCCTGGTCTCTCTTGGTATCTGTGGAGCCGGCTTGCTGGTGTGGCAATGTCTTGCTACTCTTGCAGCAGGATTTGGCCCCAGCCCTTGCCAGGTGTTGGCTCATCGTTTACAGCTTGACAAGGCAGCGGGAGCGGTGCCCGCAGGAGTTTGCGTGGGAGGACATGCCCGGTGCCCATCCCCATCCCACCGCCTGCCATGGCGTGGGTCAGCCTCACCCTGGCCACTTCTGCATCCAAGCCATCGGTGGAAAGAGCCTGGATGTTTTATTTTCCACTGACATACGGCAGTGCTGCAAGGTTCTTTCCGAGTATTCTTTCCCTTTCTCTTCCCGGCTGGCTGAATGAGCTGTTTTCCCTCCTCCTGGCTCTGACCTTCCTGTGTGCTCGCTGGGGGGAGCGGGCTGGCAGGGGCTGCCCTGCAGGGAAGCAGGAGTTGGATGTGCACAGCACGGGAAGCGGCTGGGAGCTGGAGAACTGCCAGCACTGGGTAGTTTTTCCTCTCTTAATTAACGAACGGAAAACATCGAGCTCTCCTTTGGAGTGTGTTTGTGCTTTGGAGTAGAGGCACGCTGCCGATGGCGACGGGAAGAGCCGCACTGGGGATGGGCTGTGCCGCTCGGCAGCACCCGGGAGCTTGGTGCTCCGGGCACGGTGCCATGCAGGAGCAGCTGTGTTTGGAGTTTGTGCCTGGGGTTTTGCCTCCTCCCGAGTCCTCGTCTCAGTCCCATTGGCACACAGTGTGTGTCACACCACGGGTTGCCATCAGACACCACGTTCCCTGCACTGGGAAGGCTGAGTTTGCCTGCGTGCAGGAGGCTGAGCTCACACAGCTGCCTTCGTGCTGGGGCTGCTGCAGTTTCCCTGGTCCCTGACCATCGATTCCCTGTGGTGCTGATCTGTGTTGAGCCGTTTTCCGCTGTGAGTGAGTGTTCCTCTGCTGTTTCTTTGCAGGCCAAACCCATTTATGGTGGCTGGCTGCTGCTGGCCCCGGAAGGAACGGACTTTGACAACCCCGTCCATCGCTCCCGGGTAAGTGAAGCTGAGACATCCCCTGCCCATGACGTTGGTGGGGGTGGCAGGAGGGCATGTCCCTGCCCATGGGGGTGGCTGTGACCCTGGGAGTGCTGAAGGCACCTCCATGCTCCCATTCTCTTGTGTAAACCAGGAAGCTGGGAGATGTTTCTGGCAGCAAGGCTGGAATGCCTTCTCTGGGATGCAAGGTCTCCTGTGCTGGGCAGCAGCCTGGGGCACTGCAGGTGCGGGTCAGGCTCAGTCTGTGCAATTTTATTGCTTGTTGCTTTTGCTTTTTGATGTTTTGATGCTGCTCTGGTTTGTCTGACACGTGCCATGCTGCCAGGAAGGCGCTCAGGCCAGTGGGGTGTGGGCTGTGTGACTCTGAGCTGTGCTGTGAGCATCAGAAAAGCACCTAGTTTTCCTTTGGGGCTTGGAAACAACTACTTTATTTTCTGCAGCTCATTGTGAGCATGCCCAGAGCTTTAGAGGGAGGCTGCATCCCATCCCCTAGTGTGGATATGCTGATGTCAGGCAGGTCCTGCAGCAAGGAAGGGGCTGAGTGGTGGTTCCCATTTGCTCTAACCTGCAGAGCTCTGAAGCCAAGTGCTGGCAGCAGGGACCTGCAGACAGAGCAGGACACACTCAGCTCCTTCCCAAAGGGCTTTTCTCATGCCTGGCAGAAACAGCAGCATCCTGTGGGGTTGGAGCATCCCCCACTTTCCTGTCCTGGGGGGTGTGAGGCTCAGAAGGATGTGGCCAGGCTGAGGTCCTTTCACTGCTGGCTTGTGACAAGGACTTCCAGCCTGTCCTGCTTGTCTTGCAGGGAGCTTGCTGCTGAGGCTGCCAGGATGGGGCTGTCTTGTGCGTGCGAGGGATGGCAATGGTCCGTGAACCCTCCCTCATGCAGCCAAAATGTTCTGGGAGCTGTTTGTAATAAAAAAATGGCTCCTGAATGAACAAGAATTGGGTTCTGAGTTCAGCCTGGGGTATATGGGTCGTTATTTGGAGTCACAGCTTGTCATAGGCTTGCTGGCCTGACATAAAGGGGACATGGGACCTGGCTCTCCCCAGAACCCAGGCTGCCTGCTAAGCTGGGGCTTGTGGAGGTCCACAAGGTCCTCCCTAGTTCTGCTTGTCCCTGAGCACCTTGGACTTTGCCCGAAGGGCTGAGAAAAGTGAGATAAGAATTGCTGCACTGGGGCTATGAATCCAGGACTTTTTTATTTCAGCCTGCTCAACCAGTTTTTGCTCTTGGCCGAAAACAACCTGGCACACATGAAAAAAAAAAAAAGGCAGTTTTCCAGCCAGATCAGTTCTCCAATCTGATTTGCTGTGCAGCTGCAGAGGCAGCAGTGCCAGCGTGGTGCCAGGATTGCCTGGGCAGAGCCATGCCAGGAGTGCAGCCACCATCCAAACTGAGCTCATGTGCTGCTGGGGGACATGTGACATGACACCCTGTCACTCTCCAGCACTGGATGCTGGAATAGATGGTGCAGGATGAAGCTGAGGGCTCAGAACATTTAGTTTGGGGATCCTTCTGGTGTCCCCAGTATTTGTGGCATGAACCTGAGTTATGAGAGGTTTAGTTTGGATGTTAGGTAAAGGTTCTTCCCCCAGAGGGTGATCAGGCTCTGAACAGGCTCCCTAGGGAATGGTCAAAGTCCCGAGGCTGCCAGAGCTCAAGGCAGTGAGCATTGGGCAATGTGGGCTGATGCACACAGACCTTTGGCAGAGCCCTGCCAGCTGATGTGCAGCTCCAGTGCTCCCAGCAAGGCCCAGGGGCTGGTGGGCACTGCCATGACCCACCTCATGTCTTCTCTTGCAGAAATGGCAGCGTCGGTTCTTCATCCTCTACGAGCATGGGCTGCTGCGCTATGCCCTCGACGAGATGGTGAGTGCTGCCCGGCTCTGTCCAGGTTCTGGGGATCAGCTGGGTTATCTGCTGCCCTTGGAGTGCTCTGCCAAGCTGGAGGAGAGTTGTGCTCGCTGGGTTTGACTCTGTGCCAGGCTGGGTTTGTGTGGGAGCTCAGTGGTCACTCTGCAGAGGACGGGTGGGTGTTTCGGAGGTGCGTGAGTCCCTCCTGGCACAGGATTCCGCGGTTGCTGACAGATCCCACGATGACAGGAAGTGCTGGAGGGGGGTCCCCAAGGTTGTTCCCCCTCCTTTTTGCCCAGTTTCCCGGTGCCAGCTGGGTTTTGGTTGTGGTGAATCACCTTGGCAGTGTCTGAGAAGGAGGCCCTGCCTAGCGATGCCCGTGGAAAGTAGGTCAGCTGGAACGCCTTCCCACTGCCCACCCGCCCTGGAGCTGCAGCTTGTCACCAGCCCTGCTCCCAGCAGTAAAAGGGGATCAAAGGAAGGCAAACCCATTCACTGGGAGCTGCAGAGTGGGGCTGAAGAGCCCAGTAGGTCAGTCCCAGGAGCACCCAGGCCTGCTGATCTATCCTGCTGGCTACAGGAAGCTCACGGGAGGGTGCCCAAGGCTGAACAGGCTGGCGCAGTGGACACCCATGTGCTGGGATCTGCCATGGGCAGGAGGCTCAGGAAGCCAGCTGGAGAGAGCACACCTGTGGGACAGGGACACATGGGGACCTGTGTCTGTGGTGGGGAGGCTCCCTGAGAGGTCAGTGTGCCTTGGTCCTCCTCCAGTACCTCCTGTGAGGGCACCGTGGAATGAGGAGGCTCGGCGAGTGTGGCTCAGATTTCATGCTGTGTTTGTTTGTATTTTTACTTGGGGTTGGTCCAAGTGCCCTAAATAATTTAAATGACTTTGGTAGGAGCAGTGAAGGCTTTAATACATTTTCAGTGTCTGCAACCTGGCTCTGCACTGGGCTGCTTTTTCCTGTCCTACATTGACAGGAGGGTGCTTTGTGTCTGGGTGGAGTAGGGAGATTGCCCAGTCTGAGGGTAGAGGTGCAGAAATGCTGGGAAACACAACCTGGAATATTTTTTTGCTGTTTTGCATCCTGAGGAGGTTGAGCTCCCCCAGGTTCTGCCACATCTGGGCAGAAGCAGACAGGCAGTGCCCCAGCCCTGTGCCACAGGGGCCAGAGAGCACCCAGAGGACAGCAGGAGCATCCCGCAGTTCTCCGGGCACCTGCTGGGCTTTTTCCCCTTGAGAAGGGAGAAAGTGGAAAAATACAGACAAAAAAGGGAAGGTACACATGTGCAGCATGGGATGGTGTCCTGGGCAGTGTGACAGCTCTGTGCTGGCTCCTGGACTCACTGCCCCATGGCCACTTGTGGTGTGATGGATCCCAGGAGAGTCTGATGCAGCAGGAGACCTCCCAGGCAGTGGCAGGCTGGGATTGAATGGCTCTGCTTGAACCTTTCAGACGTTAATTTTGTGGGTTTGGCAATTTCTGCTCTTATTAAAAGTGGAATTGGAGGAAGGAGTGAGCCTGGGAGGGGAGTCCTGGGCTGGTGATGCTGGTGGAGATGTTCCTGTGCCTGGCCAGGGAGGTTCTGCTCCTGGCTCCCAGCAGGTTGGAGAGCAGTGGGGTGTGGAGGGGCAGCTCAAAGCACAAGCCCAGGTTGAGGAGACCTCAGGGAGTCCCCAGAGATGTTGGTGCTGTGGTACTCAGAGACTGTGGAATGGGGCAGCACTGGGCACAGGGAGCCTTTTGCCAAGGGATGGGTAAAGTTTGGTGTTGGATTGGAGCATTTGGGCGTGGAAGGTGGGAGAAGCAGGCCCCAGCTGTCCTGCTTGTCCTGTTCTCTCCTGAGACCTGCCCAGGGATATCCCAGAGCTGATCCTGAGTCTGCGCTCCTGCTTGGCCACCTTCTTTCTCTGTGTCAGTCATTCTGTCTGTCCTTGCTCTGCCATAGTTCCAGTCTGAAAAGAAAATGAGTTCTGCATGATGGCTGCATTGGGGAGAATTTGCACAGGCTCTGGACCTTCACTGCCTCAGACCAGACTGAGCTGCCAGACTCTCTCCCTGGGGTCTCCCTTTCAGGCTGGGTGCAGTTGGTGGCACCCAGATCCAGCCTGGCCACTGGGAATGCCCAGGAGATCCCAGCCCCTTCTCCTCTGCAGGGACCATGCCAGCAGCTGTTCCCAGCTCTGCTGAGCCCTGCCTAAGCTGAGCCTGCTCAGACGTGCAGAAATTCCTGCCTCTCAGCTGTGGGTGGATGTGGAGGGTGTGTGATCACTTGGGGATGCCTTCCCATCCTGAACATCCACAATTGCACCCCGATGGTGGCTTGCTCCTACTGTTGGATAAACATTAATGCTGGGACTGATGATGTCAGGGCTGGTGCTTCTCTGCAGCAGCTGGAAGATGACAAAGCCACTCTTACTGAGGGAAAGCAGGAAAGGACAGGCTTGGGGTTGAGCTGCTGTGTTGTGAGTGTCCAAGGACAAGTTTCAGTTCTCCTGGTAGAGCAGCCTGTGGTCTCCAGTGCAACCACTGCCGTGGGAGAGCAGCCCGGCACTGCGGCGCTCTGGGAGGTTTTGGTTGGGATTTGGGAGCTGCCACAAGAATAGTGCAGGGCTCAGGGGCCAGAGCCAGCGAGTGGCAAGTGCAGAGCTTTTGCCTGCCTTTGTTTTGATTGCTGTGATCTATAATTAGCAGCCGAGGTCTCTATAAATAGAGCCAGCCTGCGTGGGAATGGAAAGGCAGGAGGGGTTTGTGGGGATGGAGAGCTCTGCCATGTCCCTCCCTGGGCCTGCAGGTGGGCCTGGGGCCTCAGCCTCTGCCTGGGGATGGATCCAGCCCCGTGCCTGGGGCAGGTCAGAGGAGTGGGTCTGGATCTCCAGGCCAGCTTCTTAATGCATCACTGCATATCCAAGCCAGGCCTTGTCTCTGTGCCTCAGTTTACCCCTGTGCTGCTTCTCTTGAGCTGGGATTTATACTAGGTTGGCATTTTGCATCCTCCCTGGGGATATTCTCGTGTCACATCAGGCTTCCTTTTGGTAGCTAAGACTATTAATTTAGAGGCTTTTTGCTTTGTGCATATGTTAGTTTGAAAACAGGACAAAATTGAGGCTTGTCTGGGAGCATCTCAAACTCACTGGTGCTGTGGATGAGAGGCAAGGTGAGGGCATCTTCTGATTGGGCTCTTTTAGTTTCTCTGCAGGGATTCAGGAGGAGCATTTCTGTGCATGAAATACCCATTTTGCAACAAGCTGACCTCAGTCTGTCTGGCACTTCCCAGCTTGATGAAATGTGTGAGCTCTATCTCTACCCTACCTGTTACTTGCTGGAGTCAAATTGCTTTGTGAAATTGGGAAGGGATCTAGAAGGATGCTTGAGTCAGTAGTCAGCCACCTCAATACCAGAGTTTGCTGGGGTTGGATGGTTGTGTCCTCCATGGTGGTGTTGCAGACCCTTCCCAAACTCACAGCAGGGTGGTCTTGCTCCTACATCAGGAACTCAGATGGATCATAATGTCATTAACCTCAGAACAATGGAGCAGACATCTCTGCTCCAGCCTGTGATGGCAGGGAGGGAGGTCAGGAGGGAGCTGGGAGCTGATGGGACTGGGGTGAGCTGGAGAACGAGGCCAGCCTGGCATCTGGGAATGGTTAGGGAGCAGAGGGACCCCTGGGCTGGGTGTATAAATAGGAGAAGAGAGGCCAGCTCAGAGGTGGGAGGTCTGGCACTACACAGCAGGGCTGTGGGGTCACATCTGGAGACCTGCTTGGCCCCATTCCTGGCCACAGAAACCTAAGGAACTGATAAATGGGTAAAAAAGGAGAGTGTTGTAAGCATTGGTGGCAGCTGGAGGGGGATCAGAGGAAGGGATGCATGCTTGCTGATGCTGTGATCCACAGACCTGTGTGATTATTGTTTCCTAATTCACCCCCCTCCAAACACCTCTTTATTTGGAGGAAAGGGGCATTTTAAAATGTCACTGTCAGCAGAGCTGTGCTGTGTTGATTTTCATTGTAGTTACCTCCTTTGTCATCTGTATTGTTTTAGGAAGCCAAGAGCCCGTGTGTGTGTTTTCCCCCTCCTTTTTAGATCAAAGCAGTTTACTTCAGTTTTGGCACAGAATTGAAATTCATTGGCAGGGATTAAAAACAAACCTTAAACATCCTGGCCTCTCTGTCCTTACTTTTTCCACACATTTTGCCATTTAAGTGTTTCCAAGCTCTCCCTGCCCCCTCCTCTGTGGGAGCACCAGGCTTTACAAACCCCATTCCCCTCATCCCCAGTGGTTTCCCCCAATGGACACAATTTTGCCAGTGCCTCTGTTTGCCAGATCAAGACTTTCAGTTTCTGTTTAGCATAAAAAAGCTTTTGGCTTGAATCAAAGTATGTTTGAAATTTAAAGTAAGCAGAGACAGAAAGGCTGGGTGGGAGTGACTGTGTGAGGCTCAGACAGTGACAGGGACACCGCATCCCAGTTTTTTTCCTGGATGTTGTCAAGTCAGGGTGGATGATGATCTGTGAGGTTTTATGTGGGATATTTGGTGTGTATGTCATAGATGATGCGGTAGCAATAAGGAAATGATGGGAAAATTGGGAAACAGAAATCCTTTCTCCTTCAGGGAAGCTGGGCAGGAAAGGGACACCAGGGAGAGGGGACATGCTTGTGACTGCTCTAGAGGAGCTGCAGAGAGAACACAAGTGCTGGTGACTCTGAACAGAGCTCAGAGATCTTTGAGGAATTTGTTGTGTTTAATTTTCAATACTGATTTGGGGGAAAAAAATCCATGAACCTACAGGGAGCCCTGGGAACTCATTCCCCAGGGCATTGCTGAAGTCAGGACCAAGCAGCCTCGAAGGGGGTGAGAGGAGGATACACAAATCTTCATTTGTGGTTTTATATTAATGTCTGTCTTGATGCTGATGCAAGTGTCATTACTGGGGTTGGACATGGGGATCCCATAAGGGTGGCTTTGGGGTGTTCATGTCTTGCCATTTCTCTCTGCTCCAAGTGTCTGGCCCCAGTTGCTGCAGGAGGTGGATTCTGCTGTCAGGACACCCGTGGGCTCCTCCAGGAATGGTTCCCTACATTTGCTAAACCCTCTTCTGGTTTGTGTCTTTTAGTTTGGGAAGGTAAAACTGCTGAGCTACAGAAGGAGAATTTGGGAGGGGGCTGAGGGAGCAGGAAGCTCTCCTCCAGGGATGGCTCCATCAGGAGTCCCTGGCAACTGACAATGGCCAGGGACATCATCAGGGCCCCAAAAGTGCCTGGGTTTATTGTGAGCTTTGGAGATCACTGCTGTCCACATCCAAGCCCCCCAAGAAGGACATTCCATGGCTGCAGGACCCTCTCACGAGAGGCCCCGGTGTGAAACAATCCGTGGTGGGAGGTTTGGGAGTTAACAGGCAGAAAGAGGATGAAAGTGGAGTTGAAAGCTGGATGCAGCCAGCGACCTCCTAACACAAGCTGCTGCTTTGATGACCTGGCCCAGGTGCTTCCTTCCTGGAAACAACACAGCTCCTATTGTCTTCTGCAGGGCGAGCCACAAAGCTGGAATTGCTCTTAGGCTGAGCAGCAAGGACAGGTTCAAGTGGCTCCATCCTTCTGCTTTTTCCCCACTCCTCGTCCCTCGGGACCTAGCAAAGACTTTTCTGTAGAAGACGTGTGCCAGAGCAGTGAGGGAAGTGAGCTGGAGTTTAGATTGCATTTCTCTTGTTTCTGGGGGGGCAGAGTGAAACAGGCACTTGCAGCAGCTGGAGTTCCTTTGTGACTCCCGGACCTGTGGCTTCCAGCCTGGCTGCAGGCTCTTGGTGAAGGAAAAATTGAATCTGCTGGAAAAGGTTAATGTGGGAATCAAGCTCTGATGGCATTTAGGAGGGAAGATGTCAGGGCTGGCAGTGAAATGGCACAGCTGAGGCTGAGCAGTTACCCTGGCATGGGCCCCCTGGTCCCCCCAGGCAGCAGAGGAAGGGGCAGAGGTGGGTGCCTGATCCCAACTCTTTCCAAGCCAGGGCAGTGCTGGGCTCTCAAGCATCCCCCAGTCTCTGGGTGGCTGTGCCAGTGCACGTGTGAACGACCAAACCACCCAAGGAACCAACAAAACTACAAGTTTTTTGCCCTGGTGTTGCTTGGTGCTGGGGAGGGGATGTGAAACGAGGTGCCTGCAGCCATGTGGTGGGGATGGGGTTGGGTTTAAGTCTTTCCACTGTATCAGGTTGGTGAGGAAGGACCTGAAGGAGGCTGTGGTCTGCAGCCTGGGTGATGCTGGGTAACAGCATCCCTTTCCCTGCTCCTGGAAGCAGCAGCATCCCAGCAGCTGGCACATCCCTCTTCCCACTGAGCATCATGAGGTATCCTGGCATTGACTGGTGGGATTCAGTGCTGCAAACCCCTCAGTGACAGCTCAGAGAGGAGGACGAGGACATGAATGGAACAAGGCAACAAAGCTGCTCCAAAAATCAAAGCGCGTTCCCCCTTTTTTTTTTTCCCCGGCAGAGATCCTGCATTCATTGATTGTTGACATGACATATGTGGGTTGGAGAAAGGCAGCGCAAGCTTCTGGCAGGGGAGGAAGGGGCTGGGGGGGGCCGGAGGGGTTCTGCAAGCCGAGATGCTGATTACCAGGGGCAGCAAATAGCTTGCAGCTGCCTCCGCTCAACACGCTCTTTGTGGCGCTTGCAGCCACTCTTTGGACGCAGCTATTTTTAATTTCCCCAAGCGCGCACAAAGCGAAGGGGGTGGGCGATGCCGCTGGCGTCCCCCCTTCCTGCCCCCGCTCCCACCCCTTTCCCAGCCAGCCCTGCGCTTCCCGGCTTCCTCCCACCCTCCGGGGAATGTGGGGAGCTGCACTCCCTCTTTTTTTTTTTTTTTTTTTTTTTTGGGTCCGTGTTAGGAGCCGGCCTTGGCTCCCCCCCCCTCCCTCCACCCTGCGGCAGTGTGTGCGGGGAGCTGGGAAAATGCAGAAATAAATAAATACACAATTAGGCAGGCGTCCAGCCGTGGAGGGGGGCGTGCTGCAAAAGGAGACTCCGGCCAAATTTTGGAATGCCTGAGAAAGCGGCTGGAGCCGTGGGCGAGTGCAGGGCTGTGGGCTCCCCACCAGAGCAGAGGTGGCTGTGACCCCCGAGGAGGAGGAGGAAGAGGAGGAGGGTGGCAGCTCCCAGCCTTGCTCTTGGGGGGCTTCCCCCCACTGGCATCTCACTGAGTCCAGGACAAGGCGTGTTTGTGCTGGCGCGTGGTGAGAACGGGGGTCTCAGCGTGCTCTTGCCTCGGCTCAGGAGTGATTTTTCCACCAAAACCTGAGTTGTGCCCTCTGTTCAAGCAGCAGCACGGCTCGGGGTTAATAAATTACTTATTTTCAATCTTTGTTTCTCTGTTAGGTAAGCATTGGTGAATATGATATTTCTGCTTTATCCCGGGCATGAATTATTCATCAGGTTTGGAGGCTGTAAAAGGGACGTCAGGTTAAAACTTGCGTGGAGACAAGCTGAGGTCTTCAGTGAGGTTTTGTAAACAGCTTTTCTCAGGGTTACCAAGTGCAGGGGTTTTGCAGGAGTCTTCCCCCTTTTGTCTGTGCTGTTTTAAGGCATTTCTGGTGAAAAATGAAAATTTCCAGGCAGATTTGATTATTGGTCTTGCTCATTTACTTACCATGGGCTGCAAGATACAAAAGTAGAAAAAAAATAATCAGAATACTGTTTTTCCTTTATGGAGGACCAGGTAACAGCATGTGAACGTGCTCTTGGTGATATGTATTTTGTAAGATCTTTTTATTTTGTCCTGTTTCTTCAAAGCTACAGAGGAGGCTCTTCCCTGCAGTCACTGAAGTCTGACTGCAAGCAGGCAACGAGATAAAACAGCCAGACAGCTTTGCTGAAAGTTGAAATTACCATAGGTAAATCACATGTGCAGCAACTTCACTTACCCTTCACCTCCTTCCTGCAGGATCCCATCCAGGAGCTGGTTTGTGGGAGTGTGTTAACAGCCTTGTGCTCTGCTCCTGCAGGCAGCACAGCTCCTCCTGTGCTGCTGCATGTGGAGCTTGGGGTGCTCCAGGAGCTGGGGAAAGCAGGGAAGGTCCCACCTTGCATGGAGGTTTCTTCCCTTCTGTGTTTTCCTGGCGTGCACCCCCCAGCCATGCCACATCTCTGCTGCCATGGCAGATGCAGGGAGGAAATTCTTCCCTGTGAGGGTGGGGAGAGCCTGGCACAGGTTGCCCAGAGAAGCTGGGGCTGCTTCATCCCTGGAAATGTCCATGGCTGGGTTGGATGGGGCTTGGAACAACCTGGTCTGGTGGAAAGTGTCCCTGCCCATGGCAGGGGGCTGGAACTGGATGAACTTTAAGGTCCCTTCCAACTCAAACCATTCTGTGGCATGATCCTGGGGGTCTTGGCTCTTGCACCCCCCAGGCCTTGGGTGCTGTGGCTCCAGGTGCTGTAGCTGTGGCTCTTCGTGATTTTATGGCCAAACAGAGCCCTGGGAAGCTGCAGTGGGGCCGTGGGCTGCTGTTCCACTGTGACCCATGGCTGTCCCCACTCTCCTCCCTGTTCCCTTTGCTGTGGGAGGCTGGTCCTTGGGAAGAGGAGGCAGAGGGAACAGGCACGCAGCGTGGCTTTAGAAGTGTCCCAGCAGCATCCTGAGCTCATGCAGGATTTCCACCTGTTGTGATGGTGTGACTGGAGAGAAAGGTGGGGTTTTGGAGCACACCCAGCCTTGGCCCTTTCCTCCACATTTCATCAGCCCTGCTGCGATCGCATCGATAAAGGCACAGGGATCACCAGGGCGCTGGGGAGCTACTGGGATATAATTAGGGTTTTGGTTCACTTTCCTGGCTGCTTTCCCATTAGGGGAGGGACAGCAGGGATTATGGATGGAGCAGATGTGTGGAGGGAGGGGATGTTTGGCTTGCATGGGTGGTTAATGCCATATACAGGCCAGTGCTGGGGGGGGTGAAGTCTCTGTCATCCCAGGCATGGGGCATGGAGAAACCTTTTGTGCTCATCCCCCTCTGCTGGGATTGCACAGCTGCTCCCAAAGGAGGGGTTGGGAGCAGCACATGGCTGTGAATTCCCTCCTCTCCCTGTATTCCTCTACAGGAGCCAGATGTGAGCAGCAGGTTTAGGCTGCTACCCTGGGACAGTTCCAGCAGCCTTGTGTGTTAACAGTGAATTTTTCCTGGGCATTTAAAGCACTTCTTACCCCAGGTGCCACTTGCCTGTGAACCTGGTGGTGCCTGCCTGGCCAGGACAGCTCTTTGCTATCAGTGTTAGTGCCTCCACCACATTGTGCCTGTGGCAGCAAAGCCCAGCTCAAGCTGCTGCTGGGTGGTCTCCTTGCCCCACAAGTCATGTGTGTGCCTGTTGTGAGCTGTTCTCCTTGAACTGCCCAGAAGGCTCACATTTTGCACTATTTGGTGGGATGGCCAATGGTCAAAGTTTGAGAAACTCTCTCCAGCCATCACCGTGGCTTTTGGGAAGGTCTGCAGGGTCCAAGCTGGTCTGGAAGTTGCTGGAAGCAACGCAGAGTGGGTGTGGGTTTTCTGTAGAGTGTGGGGTGCAGGATGTAGCTGCTGCTTGCAAGCTCTTAGGCTTGGCCAACCCTCACACCTCCAGCTGCAGACCCCCAGGGCCCTGGGAGCCCGGCCTCCTGGTATTCCCAGCCCAGCAGGAAGCTCTGCAAAGCTCATAAGAACAGTGCTGGGGAATAATGAGATTTCCAGACTAATTTGGCCGGATTCAAGAACTTCCACTGAAGCATCTGCGCCCGTGGGAGTTGCCCAAGCCTCCGGTGGATCTGGTGCTGCTGATCCCCAGGGCTGTTGTCTCCTTCTCTGCAGTTGCTGAGTGCCAGTACAAGACCTGTATTGACAGTCCTGGGGATACCCCACCACAGTGGCTGCAGGGCCTGAAATTATCCAGAGCTCCAGCAATGGTTGTTGGAGGTGGCTCTTCATGGCTGTGATGCTGCTGATGGCTTGGTCTGTCCCTGTGTCTTTGCACTGATGCCTCTGTTTGGTTGTATTTGCAGGAGAGGTTGTGAGATGGCTGGGGAGGAGGAGATGCGTCCCTCCTTTCCCTCTAGGCTGGAAGGGAGATGAGTTTACTTAGTGGGAGGTACAGGGATTGATTGATCTAATTTTCTGCTTTCCTTGGATGACAATTACCTTGGTCATGTTCCCTCACTCCCATGAAGCAGAAATCCAGTTCCAGCTGGAACTGGGGCTGGCCAACATGGGTAGAGGTCATCCTGCTTCAATCCAAGCTTTCCTCCTCCTGAGCTGTGCCCAAAACTGGCATCACTGTGTGTATGGCCATCTTGGTGTGTGGGTGACCTTAGGAAGCTGTGGCTGCTGGTGTTTGGTGAAGCCCTTTGCTGCTGTGGAGGCTGTGAGCACTGAGGTGGTGCTGAGCTCCTGCACATGTGTGCCTGGCACACGGTGCAGGGACCACCTGGGACTCGTCTCCTACACCGAGGGGGTGGAGGATAAAGTTGACAAGGCCAATTTGGAACAGTGCAATTTAAGATTCAAGTATCAAGATGCAAATGAAGCCCATTTTTCCTTCCCACCTCCAAACAACTGCAGTTCCCTCTCCAGGAAGCTCCTGTCGTGATCTCTGCACCAAGCTCTGGTCTGTCCGTGGTCTTGCTGGGTTTTTGCCATCGGGCTGATTACCATGACAACTTGCTGGAAGGCTGCAGATATTTGTTTCCCCCTTGGCTGTTGTGCCTGTGCATCTGGGAGCAGGGAAGATGCCACGCTGGCAGCTGGGAGCAGATGGGGTCGGATATGTTATCACGTATTCCTCCTACCCCCCTCCTCGGAGGGGAGTAGGACATTTTGCATTTTAAATGCATCTAAATCCCATAGAGCAAGAGGAAAGAATGACTTTTGGGTTTGCAGGGCTGCAAGGTGGTGCCTTTGGCACTGCAGGAGTGGCAAATGCCTGTGCATTTCTGGGCTTCTGCTTTGGTCCCCAGAGAGTTGGGATAGGGCTTGAGTGGATGCTCCGAGCTCTTTGTACAACATTTGGCTTTTAGTTTGGTCCACAAACAGCCAGGATGGCAGCTCAGAGCAGCCTTTGGATACCCCACCCTGGTGGGACCTTGCTGTCCTTCCCATCATGGTGCCAATGTCTTCTGCATCTCTCTCCCTCTTCCTCTCCAGTAGCCTTGGAAGTGCAGTGTGTGTATCCGTGGTTGCAAGCTTCCCTGAAAGGCTCCTGGATTTGTCCATGCTGCTGAGGACCTAGAGGGTCAGACACCAGTGCTGAGGGAGGTTGAACCCACTTGGTGACCACCAGTGGGTTTGCTGACCCTCCCTGCCCAGCACGGCTGGTTGTGCCAGAACTGGACATGGCTGTTCCCACCACGCACAGACCCCTCAGAGGCTGTTCAGCAGGAAAGAGGTTAACAGGAAGGAGGCAGGCTAGGCTCTGGCTGCCAACTCCGACCCTGCTTTGGAGTGGGGAGCAGCTGGGAGCTGCAAGAGCAGTGCGAAAATAGCCTTATAAGGCCAAGAGAAGCTGGCTCCAGCCTCCGCACAGCCCGGGCCGGGCTCGCTCCGCTCCAGCACCCGCTGGCCGGATGGGTGCCCGTGGGGATGGGGCTACAAATCGGATGTGTGGCCCCAAAGCTGCTGCCTGGGCACTCCTGGGATGGGTGCTGGCCATGCCTGGCTGAGGTGGCACTGGGTGGGAGAGGAGCCCAGGGGTGCACACAGTCAGTTTGCAGGCAGCTCCCGGCCTCGCTCAGTGTTTAGACTCGCTGTCTGTGGACATAAACACCGACTCCGCTTAAAAGCGGCCCCTGGCTGAACTCTCCTGCCCAGCCCCTGCACTTCACCCCCTTCTCAAGCTGCTCCCCGAGGAAGAAAATTCCATCCCACTGGTAAAAGGGGAGCTGATGTTGTTTTATGTCCTGGTGGAGGCTCAGGAGGGCTCTTCAGGGAATGCAGGGACAGGTGTGTGTGGCACTTGCTAACCCATCCCACCTCTTTGGGGTGGGTGACCTGGGGCTATGGGGAATTCCTTCAGCAAAACAAATCCCAGGAGCTGGCTGTCAGCACCTGTGATGAGCAACCCAGGGTCAACAGTGGGGAAATCTGTGGTGGAGCTGGGGGAAGTGGCATTTGTGGCATTTGTCCATCTGGGGGACGTTCTGCATTGCTGACTGCACACCAGGGCAAGTGTCCCATCCCCTTCTCGTGCTGGCACAGGTTTGTTGCCGGTACAGAGGCACCTTGGCAGGTGCCAAGGCCACATCTGCAGAGCACTGCTTGTGCCTCTATCTGTGAAAGAGGAGTTTGCAGCTGAGAAAGGTGAGCTCAGGTGGCCAAGAAAAGATACCTGCCTCTTGCTTGGATGGCACAGGGAAAGCAGAGCTGCCATGAGGATATGGGAGCACAACTTTCTGCTGCCCTTCGATGGGTGACTCCTCTAGTCCAAGTCCATCCTTTTGCAGAGCCCACAGAGGTTGTTTTCAACCTCTTTGTCTAATTTAATAAATCCAGGATGCTCAGCCTGCCAGCTGATCTATAAGTGTAATAAATCTGCCCACCGCAGCGCTCCGGCCCCGTTGTGGCCCTGTCGAGAGCCTCGTGCCTGGTGGCAGGAAGCCCAAAAGGCTCATTAAAGCCCTGCTGCTGTGCCAACCATCCTAGCCTGGCACCTGGGCAGCTCATGGCAGGCTGAGCCAGCCCTGTGTGTGTGCACAGAACATCCCCAGGGTGGGATTTAGGAGGTCATGCCTCGCCTTGCATGGCTGAAAAGGGGTGACTCTACATCTGAAAAGGCATCTCTGCAACTCCCTGAAAGGTGGTAGCCAAGTGTGGGTCAGTCTCTTCTCACAGATAACAGCTGGTAGGACAAGAGGAACTAGCCTCAAGTTGCTCCAGAGGAGTTTTAGGTTGGATATTTGGAAAAATTTCTGTAATGAAAGAGTGGTCGAGCATAGGAATAGGCTGCCCAGTGAAGTGGTAGAGTCACCATCCCTGTAAGTGTTCGAAGAACCCACAGATGTGGTGCTTAGGGACGTGGTTTAGTGGAGGACCTGGCATTGCCATGGGTTAATGGTTGGAGGTGTTTCTACAATTCTGTAACTTTTCAAGGAGTTGGTGCTTTCTTGATGGCCTCCAGGTGGAAATGGTGGATGTGGCTCTGGGTTAGGCTCCCAGTGCCATGCTGGTGCTGGGAGCTGCGTGTCCAAGCTCTGTCTGTGCCCTTGCCCAGCTGTGGTTGTCTCCATGTTGCCCTGATGTGCCTGTGACAATGTGACAGCAAAGTCTTGCTCCCTTCTGTTTGCATCCTGCCTGGAGCACTGTGATCAGCTGAGCCCAGGCACTGGGATGGGGGAAGCTTTAGCAGGCACAGAAGCTGCATCTGCAGAGCACAGGGGAGTGCTGTGAGCGAGCAGCACTCGGCAGCCACCTTCATGAATATTTTAGCTGGGAGAATTAACATTTGTCAAGACACATTTATGGAGGCAGCGTGGATGTCTCTTCCCCAGGCACTGCAGGCTCGCTGCTGCTCCAGGGCAGTGCTGGGAGCCAGGGCAGTGCTGCCAGATCCTGAGCCCAGAGTGGGACAGCAGAGCTGTGATCTCCCCTGGGACAGCCAGGCCCCGGTGCCAAGGCAACCAGCCCGCCATGCGAGATAGACAAATGGTTGTGGGTTTTTTGTGTTTTTTTTTTTTTCCTCTTCCCCTCCTGGTTCTTGGCAGACAGTAAAATGTCCCTTTTGTTTGGTTTCCTCCTCCCCCCTGCCCCATCGCCTTTCTTTAAAGGTTGTGTTCCAGATTTCATCAACCCATGTTGTGTAATAGCCCTGGACAACGGGCTGGGCATTGGCCATGTCCCATGGGGGCCATGGCAGAGCCCCTCCTCAGGAGCCTGACCATGGGGTTACCTGCTCCAAAACATCCTGTCTACAGCTCCTGAGCAGAGCTCCCTTGTATTTTGTATCAAGCTGCTATGATCCCCATGTGTTAGAAATGACAGGGAAAGTCCTTGGAAAAAAAAAATCAGAATTTTAAAAATCAACATAATCCTGTTTTTCTAGCTCATATAATCCTGGTTTTCTACCTCAGCCCTGCAATGCCTTATGGAAATGAGGGACTTTGCAGATAAACCCTTTTGATTTACAGCATCAGCTCCTGTACCTAGTAGTTCATCACCCATGAAGCATCCAGCACTGTGCAGCATGATGCAGTAATGCCCTGCTTGGGATTTCTTCCTTCAAGCTTCTGAGAGGTCCCCATTCTTTCTTTCACTCCTTTCCACTGCCCAAGGAGGGGGCTGCTGCAGTTGCTGAGCTCTGCATCCTGGGAGCATCCATCCAAAGATCCCTGCACCTCATCCAGAGGCTGCTGATGTTGTTGATGTGGAGAGCCTGGCATGACTCACAGCCTGGGCACCCAGGGGAGGGAGAGGAGGAGGAGGAGGAAGAGGAGGAGGAGAGTTCTCTATAGGCTTTGTGTGTTATGGAGAGGGACACTTTGAGCACGTGTGTATGTCAATAGGGGTCTGTCACTCCAGAGGGAAACAGCAACACAATTGTCTCTTGTCTCTGGTTCCTCTGCTGGTACTGGCAGCCTGGAGAGCTGGAGCTGCTCGTGTGATGCAAGTGCTCCTCTTCCTGTGCTGGTGAGGGACAGGCACTGCTCCGGTGGCTGGGCTGGAGGCACCTGGTGGCACTGGTGGCCTCAAGGAGGGCTGGTGGTGGTGGCCTTAATGATGCTTCCACAGAGGTACACCCTCGTGTGCTTCCACTCCTACCCTTAAATGACACACCCAGCCACCAGATCCAGTTCTGGGGTAGCTGTGGGCTCCATCCCATTGGCAGCAGCAATGGGAGAGAGCAAAGGCAGGACCAGTGCCTGGGGACAGGGCTGTCCCTCAGCTGGGGACTGGCAGCATTCAGGAGCTGAGGCTGAGCATCCACTCCTGCCTTGCCCAGACACGAAGCCACGCTGGGGTCTGATGCTGGGTTCAGCCTTGTATCAAAGCATCTGCTCTTCCAAGGGCTGGTTGAAATCCCAGCCCTGTTGTTTTGGTGTCTCTGCCATGCAACACTTCTCTGCTTCTGCATTTCTTTATTTATTTCCTTCCAACTGCTGGAGCCACACAGTCCTCACCTGACCAGGGACCAGCTTTGCTCATCCTTCTCCAAGGTTCCCCAGCCTTGAGAAACCCTCCAGCCCAGAAACAGCTGCTCAGAGGTGAAGAAGGGGTCCGAGCCATCCCCTTTTCCTTGGTGCAGTTTGTGTGTGTACACACACATTTCCACCAGGCTCCATTTGCATTTTGCTTCACTTCAAAGTGCCTGTGCTGCCTCCAAGGAAGGAAACAAATGGTGTAAAGGAATTTACATCCCAAGTGAGTGAGGCTGCTGGTCTGTCAGGTTTCATCTGCTGCTGAGGGGTGTGGGGTGCAGGGGAGCTGCAGTGGGATGGAGGGTTCATCCCCGGGGCCGCAGGTGCAAGAGGGTCACTCCCAGCTTTGTTCCCAGCTCTTTCCTGGTGTTCTGGCTCAGAGGTGCAGTGGTGGATGGAGACTCATGTGTCAGGCTGTGCAAGATGCCAGCATTCACCCTTCACAAGGAGGGCTGAGTGGCAAAACCACTTTGCAGGGCCAGCCCCCAAACCGGCTCCTCTGCTGCCGGCAACGCTTCGGTCAGGGCTGGGTGTGGGCAGCAGGAGCAGCCACCCTGCACTGCCATGGCCTTGCAGGGTGTTGATTCTTCCTCTCCTCCTGTGCCAGCTCCCTGCCAAGTCCCTCTGGGGCCTTACAAGGCGTCAAGGGACTGAGTGACCCAAGATCCCCCTGTGGGGCTCCCTCCCTCCTCCTCACCCCCCTGTCTTTGTTGAATTCCCTGGTGCAAAACTGCTCTGGGAGGGGAAGGAGGTTGGACCTGGACCTTACAGTCCTGGAGGCCTTGGCTCTGCCAGAGGCCAGCAAGACAAAAACTTTTCTAAGACTCCACTTGGAACAGGAGAAAGTTTTTCCGTTGGGTTTTTATAGCTCCCGGAAAGCGGGGTTTTATTTTTGTTGTCTAAGACAAAAAAATCCTCTTAGGAGCTGACTACCCGTGGCAGTGCAGGGCAGGAGGCTGGGCATGCGCCCTGCTGGGAGTCTGGGCTGGGCTTTGCTCTCCCTCCATCCTGGGGGGGTCTCTGGATGCTGATTTCCACAAGGAGAAGAGGAGAGTTTGGTGTCCCTGATGTACAACTGGTCCAGTTCATGTACCCAGTGCTGCAGCACCTGTGATGGCTCCTTGCCACCCCTGGGCTGTCATAGGATGCTCCCACCCAGGGACACAGCTGCAGGGAAAAACCTTTTTCCTGGGGAAAGGGGCTATTTCCCACCACCCACAGATGGCTAAACTGGGAGCTCTGGGAGAATGATCTGAATTTTCTGGGTTTGTAGGCTGTGGCCATTGAGCTCTCTCCTGTCACCCTTTCTTTGCATGGCACAGGCTGCTTTTGGAGGGGTTTTGCTGGCAGGGGAGCTGGTTTCCATGGTAAAAACCTTAACAGCATCTGCCAGAAATCTGTCTCCTTGTTGGCCCGGCCATCTGGAGGGCACAAGGAGGCTTTGGCAGGGTGAAGAGTGTCCACAGGCTGCTTTAGGTCCTCTTTTGGTGCTGTTGGCAGCTCAGAGGGATCTTTCCATCAGTCATTTATGTCCCAGTGCAGGTTTGCCCTGGGGTGCTGGAAGGACCCCAGTGTCACCGAGCCTGGTGGGGACAGGCAGGCTGGGGACAGGGGAGCCATGGAATGGCTCGGGGGGGAGGGCTGCAGGCACTGGGGACGGGTGGATACGCTGTAATCGGATGAGCCAGCGCTGCTCCAGATGGACCTGTCAGCTCTTGTCAGTGCTGACACCCCTCTGGATGTCCCTCAGTGTCCCCTTGGGCCACAGGGGCCACCACCTGTCCCACTTCACCAGGTCTCCTTGGAGCTATGGGGCTGAGAGGTGACACTGTTCAGAAAACCCACCAAGCAAGGTCCCTTCCATGCTGCAGCCCCTCCCTCCCTCCCTGGGAAACTCTGTGGGTTTTTTTAAATTTTAATGAAAAAAACCTGGTGCTTGTGTCTGTCTCTTTATCCCTGAGCCATCCTGTGCTGAGGACAGTGGGACCTTGGTGCTTTGCCACCCCTATCTCCAGGTGCCACCCCACCAGCCCAGATGGCTTGCAGCTGCAGAGCAAAGCCAGCCATTTGGTGCCCTTCCTCAGTGTCTGGGTGCCACAACAAGGCAGCCATCCTTCCCTGCATGTTTGGCATAGGAGAAGCACCTTAGTGGCAGCAGTGGACCAGGCTGGTCTGGCAGGAGTTGTACTGGTTGGTCTGTGTCCCTGAGATGTGTGGCACAGAGCTTTGCTGTGTCTGGTTACCTGTGGGCAAATCATCTTGATGTGTAGGATCCTGGTGTCCTCCAGGAGAGCTTTTAGGGCTCAGCTCTGCACTCCTGTGCTCTTCTCTCCTTAAAGTTGCTCCTTTCTCCTTTCCCTCGCAGCCAACCACCCTCCCCCAGGGCACCATCAACATGAACCAGTGCACGGACGTGGTGGACGGGGAGGGCCGGACAGGACAGAAGTTCTCCTTGTGCATCCTGACACCGGAGAAGGAGCATTTCATCCGTGCTGAGAACAAGGAGATCATCAGTGGGTGAGTGCAGAGCTGGGGCTCAGCCACTCCCAGGCTCTTCCATTAGCCAGGAGGAAGAGGAAGGTGGGTAGGACCTATGGCTGTGCATACCCAGGCTGATCCTGGGTGCTGGGGTGACCCCACAGTGCTTTTAGGGATCCCATCCCATTTTAGGTATCCAGCCCACTGGTACAGGTCCTGTAATTCTGGGGCTGGCATGTCTGACCCCGAGTGCTATCCACCCTCTAGTCCTCATCCATCCCTGGGCAGATGTGGAATCCTGGGGTGAATGCTCCCCACCTCCCTGGTCCCAGGGAATCATCTCACCTCCAAGGGTGGTTAAAATGTCACAGGAATGCAGTGGCTCAGTGACACTGAAGATTAGACCACTAAAATGAGCAAATCAGGGTGAATTTCCCAACTCCAGGTGCTGGTTGGTGACCTAGAAACATCCTCTTCCATCACTCACATGGCAGCTGGGGTTGAAGCTGGTGCTGGTGAAGGTGCAGAGCCCTGGAGAGCCCAGCTGCCAGCACACAGTGACAGTGGCTGTGCTGCTGCTCACCTGAGAGCCTTTCCCACATGGAGTGCCCAGAGCTCAGTGCCTCCCTCCCAAAATTTGACATTTGAAACTCCAGCAGGAAGTTGAAGGGATGAACACTTGCTCTTTCCCACTGTTCCCAAGGCACAGCATCTCCTGCCTCCCCCAGCCCTGGCAGCAGCAGAGTCAGCACTTTCTGCTGAGATTTCTATTTCCAAGCCTTATCTTCGGTCGAGACTCCCCTAGTTCTGTAAATACTTGTTGAAATAGACATCTTTCTACCAAGAATTTGTGATTTTGACCAGATGAGTGTTTTCATGCATTGAAATTTCCCTGCCCTACTGAGACAAGAGAGCACAGGTGGACCTTAGATTGACAAACCTGTCCTCGCAGCCCCATTCACAGCAATGTGCTGCAGTGGCTGTGGAGCCAGGATGCAGAGCCATGTGGGAATCACAGCACAGGGCAGTGAGCTCCTCTCCTCCCTGGCAGGAGCACTGACTGCCCCAAACCATGGCCAGCCCCATGGCCTGCTCTCTCCACCCTCTCCCCACGCTCTGGTTCCCAGCTCAGCCTTTGTTGCTGGTCCTGCCAGCCGTGGGAGGGAGAGGCATTGCGGAGTGAGGTGGGGCTGATTTATTGCTCATCAGCCCAGCAATGGGTTTTGAAGCAGTGCTTTTGCTCCTGACTGCAGGCATTAATCATCCCCCAGCAGTCCTACTCTGGGGCTGAGCCAGGCTGGTTTTGTTTGCAGTTGCAGCACGACAGGAAGATTTCCCTGGCTGGGGGAGAATTGGTTTCACGTTCATTCTGTGCTTCTGGCGTTCATTGCTTCACCAAACCCCACTTGATGTTGTCATCTCTGAACACTTTACAGCAGCAGTGTGCAAAGCAGGGGGAGAAGGAAAGGGGAGCAGGGACATTTGAAGTGGGAATGTTTCCCAGTGGTGCAGGGATCCCTGTGGAGTTCTCAGAGATGCGGGGGCAGGTTGTCAGGCCACGGTGGGAGGACACAGGACTTCTCAATGCCGAGTTCATGCTGCTCTTCCTTGGACAAAAGCGCTTTGTCTGCAGTGTGCGGGTGTTGGCATGGCTCAAGGGACAGCCCTGCTGGAGGCTCTGTCCCTCTCCACTGTCTTTCAGGATCCTTGAATCCCTGCCCCATGTCAGCCTTGGCTGTGGCCTCACTGTTGCAGAGAGCAGGGTTTGAGCCAAAGCACCCTGGGGTCATCCCTCTTCTCCTGCCTTATTTTTCCCCCAGGAGCTGCTTGGGATGGTTTCTGGGTATTGTTCACCAAGCTGACCCTGGCCAGGTCAGCATCACTCCTGTCCCTGTGGCACAGACCTCACCTTCTGCTTCTCTGCCTGCAGGTGGCTGGAGATGCTCATCGTCTATCCCAGGACAAACAAGCAGAATCAGAAGAAGAAGAGGAAGGTAGAGCCCCCAACTCCCCAGGTAACCCAGGGACACCCACACACACTGTCACCCAGTCCCTTGCCTCCCTCTCAGGGCTGTGGCCTTGCTCTGGTCCTGGGGTAGATCCCCCCAAGCCATTGGGATCACCAACCCTCTGATGCTGCCTGTGTGGAGGGTGAGAGCTGGGGCAAACCAGGACAGCAGATCAGTGTGAATTAATTCCTGGTCATCACTTCCAGGCTCACACACTCCTGCTTTCCTGGCTGCTCTGGGGCCACGTTCTGCCCCCTGTGTGCTGTTTTGTGGTGCCACCCCTGCACACAATCCTGGGAGTGGCCAGAAAGCCGCATGGTCCCCAAGGGGGACCAGGGAGAGGTGCTGTTCATGGGCCTTTTCCTCAGAAACAGGATGAAATTCCATCGGGCTCCAGTTACTCCCTTAGAGATGACCCCAGAGATAATGGGAATGAAAGGAAAATACGAAAGGCCAGGGCCAGGCTGGGAGCTCCGGGGGCCGGAGCTGGGCTCTCCAGGGACCCGCCAGTGGCTTCGTGCTCACTTTGACTATAAATGGTAAAAAGTGGGGCCGGCTCTGACTCACTCGTTCCTGCCTGGCTCCCACGTGGCTGGAATGGGGGACAGTCCCACAGATGGGGAACGTGACCCCAGGGCCACCCTCATCCCTCGCCGGGGCTGAGAACAGCCGTGTCCCTGAGGCCGCCTGACCTCTGGCTGTGTGTCCCACCACCACAGGGGACCGGCTGGGAGGGCTCCTCCAGCCATACTGGGGACCAAAACCAGCACCAGGGCTCCCCTGAGCCTTGGTCAGGGCTCCCCTGAGCCTTGGTTTTCATGTCCTCTTTGATGAAGTTCCAGGGATGGCCCTGGTACAAACTGGGCCATGGATTGGTTTTGTACAGTGTTTGTTTGAATAAGTTTTCATCACTCCACTGGATGAAGATGTTCTGGGCGGTGGGAAAAATGTTAGTGGGGGGATGATCCTTTTTTGCACACCAAGCTGTAAGTCTGAGCCACCCCCTGCCAGGGTCTGGGGTCCTCACAGCCTGGACAACCCCATAAGTGCTGGCACTGGTGATGCTCCAGGGAAGATGCCTCCTCCCTTCATGTTATGAGTTGTCAATCCTCAGTTCCCAAGAAGTGGACTGTTACATTTGGGACACCCCAGGGAGTGGATGCAGCAGGGCAGGGATGCTCACCCTGGCCAGGGTGCACCACTAAACCCAGGCTGGCTTCAGGAGGGGGACGGGGGGGAGACGACAAGAGGCGCAGAGCCAGAAAAACATCATTCTGGGTTACATTTCATCACCATGGCAACCTCTTGGAAACCGTACAGGATCTGAGCTCCTGAGCACCAAATAAGGGAAGCGGCTGTGGGAAGGATGCTGGCTCCCTGTGGGCAGATGGGCTCCCCAGGTGCTTGGGGATGGGGACCAGGGACCCTTGTGGCACACTGCCCTCTTGTCTTGGGACAGACCACCCTGTTTTGCTTGCTACCCTTCTTGCACTCTCTCCATCCCATGTCTTCCATCCCCATGGTGCTGGAAAAAGGCTCAAATTCACTTTGCAAAACCAACCTCCATGTGGGAACTGCTGCTGATGGATGCTGTGCTGTGTCAGGCACTTAGGAGCAGCCTGCAAAGGCAGAAGCAGCATCTTCCCTCTGTCTCCCACATCCTGCTGATGCAGGTGGCTGGTCCAGGGAAGGAAAGAGGATGCTGAGGAGAAAATGAGCACCAAATTCTCCTCTGTGAAATGGCCTCTCCTGAAGTTGGCTGCTGTTCAGCTTGCTCTCCGTGTGCTGGTTGAGAAAGCTTGCATTCTTCCTAAAGATGGCCACACACTAATCAGGCAGTAGATTATGTCTTAGAGCTGCTTAGGGAGGGGTGGGCACCTTTCTGATATATAAAAAAAAGAATTTTATATTCTTGCTTTTTCTCACTCTCCATAGCTTTTGCTTGTCTGTGGTACAGCAGACCTTGGTTACAGCTGGATGCTCTTGGAGCATCAAGGTCATTTTCAACTCTCCCCATCATTTTGCATCATCCCTCTGCAAAATCACCAGGGTGGGAGCAATGCAGGGAATACCACTCCTGCTGCAGATTTTTTGGACAGGGAGCGTTAGGTGTTTTCACTTTTCTTTGCAAGCAGGTTGCAATTTTAGGGGGAAAAGGGCAGGTTTCTCTTGCAGCTTTTGCTGTGCTCCAGCACTGGGAGAGACTGGAATGCCTGTGCCTGCCTGCTGCCCGTGGGAACCTGAGGCAGGGTTTGGGGCTGAAATGTGGGATTTGAGGCTCTGCCCTGAGTTTGCACAGGGGTGTGGCAGGCTCAGGTAAGCAGAGCGTGCCCAGACACACCTCATGCAACCAGAGGCTGGTTTTGCTGATTTTGGTGCATCCTGCCTCTTGGAGTTGTTCATACCCATGAGCAGGAGAGAGTTAATGTCTCTGCTCCCTCACAGACTTCTTTTTGGCCCACATCTCTGCCTAATTAAATACATATCTACAAATAATTACATGGGGGTGTGTGTAAGAGATATATAAAGATATATATCCTGAGCTGGTGATTAGCTTTGGGCTTGGATCAATGAAGGAGAGTATAAGGGACCTTGGAGATTGGCCTGATCCTCTGCCTGAGCAGAGTCCCCTTGAGCAGGATGCCCGTGAACTCTGGATCGTTTACCTCCAACACTGCATTCCTTTAGTGTGAAATTTCCCAAGGGGATTTTTTTTTTTTTTTAATTGAGGTTATTTGCTGCTTGACATGGCTGTGTGTGGAGCCAGGACACACTCCCTGGGAGATCCCTGGTGGCTCTGGCAAAGCCCTGCAAATGCCAATGGAGGTGCAGGGCTAAAACCCACCTCATGTGGGAGGAGGGGATAGAGAGGGTGCTCTTTGCAGCCCTTGTTCCCAGCTTTCAGTTGTTTGTTTGTGCACTCCTGTATTCCCTTCTGCTCCATGGAAAGGGAAGAAGCAGCTGGAGAACTTCCCACAATCCAAAGGGAAGTTAATTGTCATTGATTTATGGGTGGCTTTAAGAAAAATAATCTGTGAATGCAGAAGTTTAATATGACAACAGCCAAACATCTGCTAATGAACAAAGCCAAGGAAGGAGTTGGGAAAGCTGCTGCCCCTTCTGGGTCACATTCTGAACCTGGGCTGGCCAGGCTGTGGCCACCAAAGGGGCATCATCCATCATCTGATGGGCTCCAGAGCTCCTTGTTAGCAGAGAAGCACTGAAGATTATGGAGGAATGTTTTAAAAGGGCGTAAAGCACTGACACATGTCACTGTCCCATCCCTGTCCTGCTGTGACGTGTCATGGACAGCACCCAAGCTATGTGGAGCTCACACCTTGGGGCCAAGCCCTTGGGGACCCTGAGAGTGGAGCTGGGGCAAACTCTCTAACTTCCTGTGTCAACTGGTTTTTTTAGGAGCCTGGTCCTGCTAAGATGGCTGTGACCAGCAGCAACATTCCCAGCGCTGAGAAGGTCCCTGCCACCAAGTCCACGCTCTGGCAGGAAGAAATGAGGGGCAAAGACCAAGCAGATGGGGGCAGTGGTATTGGCCCAGCCCAGAGCCCCATGCAAGGCCAGGCTGGGGCTGCCAGCTCCATGAAGGACTCCGTGCTGGACAGCAAGGAAGGTGAGAGATGGAGATGGATGAGGTGTCTGTTGCCTTGCACCCATGGAGTTGTGGTTGCTGCCAGGCTGGGAAGGACAGGGATGGAAATGGATACAGAGCTGTAACTGCAGCTGCCCATTTCTTGGTTTGAAAGTTCAGATCTTTCATCTGTACAAACCTAGCCCAAGGGTTGGATCAGCATCCCCAGTTCCCTGCAACCATCCCACCATCTCCATGGGCATGAGGGCTGCTCAGGGTGGAAAAGCCAAGGGTGCAGGAGATAGCACCGCATGGGGCTGGTACCCAGACCAACTCTGCTCTCACACCTGCCCCTGTCCTGGGTGGAATCAGGGTGTTTCTTTCTTAAAAGCAGAACTTGGACTTGAAACCAAGCAGGGTGACTTCTCTGTCCCTTAGAGGAGAGCTCCATGAACGGGGACCGGATAGACTGCGGGCGGAAGACGCGTGTCGAGAGCGGGTACTTCTCCTTGGAGAAGACCAAACAAGACTCGAAGCTGGAAGAGCAGCAACTGCCACCCCCACCAAGCCCACCCAGCCCCAGCACCCCGAACAACAGGTACAGTTATCCCAAATCGCCCTCACAGGAGCATGCCCAGCCCTTTCCTTCCCCAGGTATCCGATCAGGCGACCGAATGATTCACAGCTTCTCTCTGAACTCCTTGGACTCGAAGAGCAGTTGCCCCATGCACAAGGACTCCAACAGCAGAGATGTAGGAAGGGGAGCTGAGAAATCGGGGCGTCCCCTTTCTTTTAAAGCCAGCCGGCAGTACACCACCCTGGCCGACGTTCCCAAGGCCATTAGGATCAGTAATCGTGAGGCCTTCCAGGTGGAGAGGAAGCGGCTAGAGCGGAGAACCCGCGCTCGTAGCCCTGGCAGAGAAGAAGTGGCCCGGCTCTTTGGGAATGAGAGAAGGTAAGGGATGAGTGGCTTATCTCCTTGCATGCTTCCAGCAGCCCTGAGGTTGCGTTCCCAGCGCAGCCTGGATGGAGCAGGTGGAATTTGCTGGGTGGAGCCTCTTTGTTTTTCAGTGCTCCTGGGTTTAAGGGTGCCCGTCCACGCTTACCAGGTGGTGGGATGTCTTTAATACTGGTAATGGGGAGGTGTCACCCTGCCTGGCTGCTCTGGGGATGTAGAATGATTTGGGTTGGAAGGGACCTTAAAGTTCATCCAGTTCCACCCTGTGCCACGGGCAGGGACACCTTCCACTATCCCGGGTTGCTCTAAGTCCCATCCAACCTGGCCTTGAATACTTCCAGAGATGGGGCAGCCACAGCTTCTCTGGGCAACCTGTGCTAGTGCCTCCCCACCATCACAGGGAAGAATTTCCTGCTAGTATTTAATGTAAAGCTGCCCTGGTGTTGGGTGGTGTTGGATGCCCACCCTGGCGGCACACGCTGGCAGCCGGCACCATTAATTAGGTTAGCTCTCCTAGTGGCATTAGTGCCAGGTGCCTTACGCAACTGCCTAATGAGCTGAGAGAGGTTTCAAAATGTCACAGCATTAATCTGGGAGAGGAGGGAGAGGTGGGTGCAGTGCCAAGGCAGGGCTCAGCGGGCTGCAAAACAGCTTAGTGTGGAGGAGGACGGGGAGGGCGCCCGCAGCGCACGCCGGGTGCCCTCTGGGCGAGGCCAAGGATGGGCTCCACTCGCCCTGGGAGAGACACATTTGTGCAGTGAGGGCAGTGGAGCAAACTGGGAGACAGGCCCTGGGCGAGAGGGCTGCCTGCCAGTCTGATTTTGCTGCCCTGCTTCTCCTCCGGGCATGTTCTCTCTCGCACGGTTTCAGTAGGAGCTTCTCCTCTGCTCCTTCCCAGCCCCTCAAGCACTGTTTTCCAGACTGGCTTCCTAGAGCTGGGAGCAGGTCTGGGATGTGCAGCACAGCCTTGTGCTGGTGCCATCAGTCGGCAGGACGATCCCAAACCTGGCCCAGAATGTGTGCAGGGAGTGCTGGACTGGGAATAAACGAGGAAAGCTTGGGTTTGGCTTTGTCTGCCTTGGGAATTGGCTTTTCCCCAGGATGGAGGAGGAGGATACCACCTTGGCCATCCTGGCCAGGGACAGGGCTGAGAAAAGGCTGGTGGCTCTGGTTTTCAGGCTGAGCTGGTGCTGCCTGTGACATTGTGTCCCTGGTGCATTTGTTTGCACAGGATGCCCTGGCCAGTGCCTGTCCCCAGCCTGGCAGAGCAGTGTATTCCTCCACTGCCAAGAGTCCCTTGCTATGGGTATCCTGCAGCACTGGGATCATCCTGCATGGAACTGAGGAGCAGAATTATAACAGATAACAGGGCCTGGGAGAGGACATTGCTGCCAGAGTCTGTCCTTTTTTAATGTCAGCCCCACTCATTGCCTGCTGGTGGGTGCCTTTTCCCAGGGAAACTCTGTTTTTCCCAGCCTGGCTCGGGCTGTTAACAGTATTTTTGCTTTATCAGTATTGGCAGCAATTCCCCTGCATCAGCCCAGGGCTTTTATCAGAGCAGAACGGGTGCAGAGAGAGGAGCAGGAGCTGCACCAGGCACTGGGGTCTTGCTGCCCACGGGGCTGAACCTGGTCCAGCTTTTGGGAGGGGGGTGATGGCAGAGAGAAGGGGAAGGGGTTCCTACCTGCCAGAGGGTTTGGCCATGGATCACAGCCCACAGTGCTGGAGGAATGTGCCATGAGCAGGGATGGCTCAGTGGGTGTTCAGGGATGGGCACATTTGTTTTCTCCTCTGGTAGCCTGGGAATTGGCCGTGTGGGTGGAGAGGCCCTGTGTCCTGGAGCTGGGACAGCCATGTTGGGGCTCAGTGGACTCCAACAGGGCACACAGACACTGTCCAGTGTTGCACCAGAGAATTAACATTCCCCAGCACCCTACTCAGCTTGGCTTGGCTGCTTTTTAACTTGAGTTTACTTAGTCCCCGTGTCCCTCTCATTTTTCTCCTCCGAGCTCAGACTGTGCTGTTTGAGGCTGGGCAGATACAATAACTCATTTCCATGCTGTGGGGTTGGCTTTTCCCCCTGGTTTAACACCATTTGTAATAATCCTTCTCAGTAACCCACTAACATGTCTGGGAACACCTGTCCCATGCCAACCCTAAAGGCACCAGCCAAGCATCGTGCAGATCTGCCCTTCAGTGCAGCCAAATGAACTCACTCAGATTCTGTTGGTATTTTCAGCTCTTCCTCCCATTTTTTTGGTGTGTAAATCAGTGCAAGTGTCAGAGCTGTGGATGGAAAATAATTATTTCAGGTACCCAGTGTTGCATCCTGAGTGCCACACCTGCAGGCTTTGCTCCAGATAAAAACATTTGCCAAGGCTTCTCATCCTGCTTCCTTATCACAAGAAATATTACATGATTTAAGGCCAGGAATTTTCTGTGCTGACCACTTATACCTGACTCTGCCTCCATGCAGACGTCTGAGCTTGCAGCCACTCAGAACCAGGAAAGAGGAGATAATCTCCATGGTTTTGGCAGAGCAGCAGAGTGCGAGTTCCCTCTGCTGGCACGTGGCAGGACAGGGCTGCAGCACCCACCAGGGTGTCACACTGGGCTGGGGGACAGGGATTGAGGCCAGAGAGGTGGAGCCATCTCCAGTCTCCCCTCTCAGACCCATCCCTAGGGCAGAAGGGCAGGGGCAGCTCTTTGGAAACCCCATGGATGAATCTGGAGGTGTTGCACACAAAAATCACAGCTGAAAAGAGCTGCAGGAATGTCTTTAGACAGCAGTCTCCATATCTCAGAGGGACTCTGCAGCTGCAGGGATAAATTCCTGCACATCTCAGGATTTCTGTTTGACAAACTTGGGGTTTTGTGCACAATTCCAGGGTGCAGCCTGTAAAACCACAGCTTTCCCAGTTGACCTGATGTTCTTCTCACACTGGCAAGAGTTCACTGTGGTGTCAGCCACATCTGCTGGAGGAGTGTGGTCAGGGGCTGAGGTGTATTTCTAGCATCAATTAACAGCAGAATTGCCTGAAATTGCTTAAAAGACTTTTCTTGCTCAAATTCCTTCTCTGGAGTTTCTTGAGGTGTAAAGCTCTGCTCTGAATTCTGCTTTTCCCTATACAGAGGAGCTCCTGCTCTCCCAAATACAGGTTTTTTTCCCTTGTAAAACTATCCTCATCATTCTGGTGGACCTCTTGGGAAATGCCTCTTTCTTTTCCTGACACTCACTATCTTTCTTGATGCTAAATAATGAATGAATCCAATAAAAATAAAGGCCTTTCTTCCAATCAAAGAAAATCACTTTAATGACAGCTCGTCCTGGTCTTTTGAGCTTTCCTTCCCACTGCACACCCCCTCCACTAACAGCTGAGATCTGCAGCCTGGGTTTAGTGGCCTGGAAAAGATTAACAGCCTGCATGGCCAAGGAATTCCTTGGGATGAGCTTTTGTAGTTGAAAAGCACTAAATGGCACCACAGCTTTTAAAAAGCTTCTTCATACCTGTCCCAGCCTTGTTTTGTCCACCCAGAGCTGCTGTGCAGAGGGAGCAGCTCAATCCAACACGTGGGGAGGGGAGGAGAGCCATTCCTTCCCCATCCCTCCAGGATCTCTGGCAGTAACCTCTCTGAAATGTTGATCTAATGGGGAAAAAAAAAAAAAAAGATTCTTTCCTGTAATCTGGATGATATTAACCCTTGGGGCTGTGATTTGGTTGCCGTGATTTATTTTTCTCCTCCTTTTTTCAATAATGAATGACTGGAATGATTTTGATTTTGTTTTGTATGTAGATGCAGATATATAATTTCCTCTTCTGTTCATTCATTTTCCAGCCTTGTTTTCTTCCAGGTCTTGTTGCTCTCCACCTTCTCCTGCTGTGTTGCTGTGTGACGTGTCCACCTTTACTTCGCCTGCTTCGCTACCATCTCATCTCAATCTCAAGCCGTAGAACAACCTGGTGGTGCAGCCCCTTTCATGAGAAATCAACCTGCTTTTGATTTTGTTTTTATGGGTTTTTTTTGGTTGGGTTTTTGTTCTTTTTTTTTTTTTTTTCCTCTTGATTTGTTTTTCTTCAGACCTTCACCTAATAGGGCACAGACAGTGTTAATTCATGGACCTTTTCCTCCCTCCTGAACTGAGACTCAGAGAAGGCTGGGCCAGTATAAAAAGGGTTAAAAGAATGTGACTCCAAAACAGTTCCCTGTCTGTCAGTGAACCCAGAACATGGATTTATGCTCCACAGCCTGGCCTGTGTCAGGCATCTCATGAGCAGAACATCCCAGGGATAATCGGGAGCTCTGTACGAGCCTGGGATCTACCCACTCCCAGTTTGCAAACTGGGAGGCAGCAGGGGCTGAACAGATGTCCCCTAAAAGCATCAAAGATCTTTAAATTTACAAAGCAACGTCTTCCCCACCAATTTTGTCCCTTCCTCTTTGGTTGTGTCCTGGCAGCCTGGCTCTGAGCAGCAGTGGGGGGCCCCAGCCCCCCAGGAGATGGGATGTGCTCAGACTGGTTGTCTCATTTATAGAATATTGGTTGAAAACTGAACATCTCATGGTATTTGAACCCTTAACCTGCTGTTCCTCTTTGTGGAAAGTGTTAAAAATGTTTTTATTTTGGATAACCTGTTATCCCTCATGTGGTTGCCATTGTGATTTTCATGCACATCAGAGGCTCATACAGAGCAAGCAGCCTCAAGTTTAGATGTGGCACATGTGGGTCCAAATTTTGTGTCAAGAAACCACCTGGACAGAGTTTTTTGGGGAGGTTTGAAATGGAACTTTAAGCCTCACAGCTTGGAGCACAGCTGGCATGTGCTGGTGGTGGGTTATTGCTTTATATTCCCAGTTTGTGATTGAAGACCTGAGGCTGATACTTTCCTGAACGCCTGGAAATGCAAAAATGGACATGAGCAGGTTCTTTGGAAATTCCTCTCCTGTGGGTCAGCAAGCAGCTTCTCATGCTGAAACAGCACTTCTAATTCCACCTGTTTGCTTGTCCTTAAGAGAATCCCATTTGGGTTTGATCCAGGGTTGGCTCCTGCTCCATCCACATTTCTTCATAGTTCTCCATTCTCAGAGACACAAGTGCCATGGGCCACCAAGGCAGTGTCTGAGAGCCCAGGTCGTGCTCCCTGATGTTCAACTGGATTTTCAGCCCAGTTAAGAGGAGGGAAAGGCCCCAGGTTCTGCAGGGAGTGCCCTGCCATGGTACAGGGTGCTCCTTATCTCCTCAGGTCCTTTCAGCAGGTGCATCCTGTGAGCCAGAATCATGGACATCCCTTGTTCCATGCAGTCCTGTGGTTGTTCCCCATGTGGGGCTGAGTTTTTAGAGGGTTCCTGTTGCAGTGAACACACTGGGAGACCCAGAGCCATCATTACCTCTGCACCCCAGCTTGGTGTGATGTCTCACGGGTCTGGGATGCAATTGAGAACCCCAGTGCTAGAGAGTAGAGGCAAAGCTTAAGCCAAAGCTGCTCCATAATCCCCCAAAGGGTTGTAAAAGTCACAGATAAAAATTTTGTGAGGGGTTTCTAGTTGCTGAAGGAGCTGCTAGGTGCAGACCTGAATAATGTGAGGTTTTTCCCCACTTTGTGGGTAAAATGATGTCAGATCAGGGTTTTTACCCTGGATTTGGCCGTGTCAGAGCTCACAGAGAAACAGTGACCACAAGCCAGGTGTGCATGAACTCTGGGTCGAGCAATTCTGCGACCTTAAACCTGTGGGGTTGTACAGCTCCACCCAGTTGCTGCTCTTGTGTTTAAAGCATCTCTGGTTTCCCTTTTGTCCCTGTTTTGCAGGAGATCCCAGGTGATTGAGAAATTCGAGGCACTGGATATTGAGAATGCAGAGCACATGGAAACGAGCGCGCCGGGCGGCGCCGCCCTGTCCAGCGAGACGCGGCAGGGCAGGAGTGAGAAGAGGGTTTTCCCAAGGAAACGGGTAAGATCCTCAGCCAAGCAATCCTGGAAGATAAAACCTGGAGTTCTGCAGCCCAGGATATAGAGGGTTTAGCTGCAGGGCTTGTCCCTGGATGTGGATTTGGAGTACTGCAGGAGCTGAACCGCTGTGTGTGCTCAGTGTGTGCGACTTTTCCTGCTCTGCTCCCTTGGCCCAGGGAGATTGGAGTGGAAAATCAGGCTGTCTCTTCTTTCTTCATTATACAAAGGGAAACTTCAGATCTGGCATGGCAGGATACATCAGGATAGGGTGAAGTAACAAAAGAAACATGTTTGAGAGTCCCAGATTTGCTTGGGTATAATGAGAACAAATTAATGCCTGAAAGGACAAAAAATGTATTGCTAAGGAAATGACACTTGTTCTGAGCCTGAGATGCCCCTTAAATAAAGCAGATTTTTATGCCATGAGCCAAGAGAGCAGGACTCTGTCCTAGTTCCTGCACTGATCTGGGCTAATGCTGTTCACACAGGACTTCACTTGTGAAGGAGCAGCCGTGGGCTCCATCCTGGACGTGTCTGCGTCACCTCTGTCCCCACACCGCAGGGCAAAGTCACTGGACAGAAGGTCCACGGAGTCCTCTATGACGGTGAGCCACCAGGGGGGTGTCCCCTGCCTTGGGGAAGGACATGAGAGGCCCTTCCCAGCAGGGGCCACAAACACTGGACTGTTGCTGCTTTCCTCACAGCCAGCACATGGGGCATGGGATACACTCAGACTTGGAGCAGGTTCAGGGACCTGAATCAGGGGTGACCAATGCTGAAAGCCTCAGGGGCCCAGCTGGATAAGTGCCAGACTTTTTGCCTGTTGCAGAAATTAAAACTGAGAGTCTTGTGAGGAACACTTTTCCTTAGACTACAGCAGCAGCTTGGGAAGCAGACCCTGCTCTGGTTATTTTCCCCTGGAATACCCCATTTCCTCCATGCTTTGTGTGATGTGTCAGGCACTCGTGCTGTAGGTAACCCTAGAAGTTCTGGGGTCACCTCACCTGGCCAGAGCCCCTCTTTGCCCCATGGTGTCCCCCAGCAGAGGCTGCATCAGGGCATTTCCAACTCAGCAGAGAGTCAGTCCAGTTTCTGGACTTGGACCAGCTGCTGTGTCATGACTGTGGTATTTTCATAGGACCACAGAATCCCAGAATGGTTTGGGATGGAAGGGACCTTAAAGATCATCTTGTTCCAGCTCCCCTGCCAGAGGCAGGGACACAGACCAGGCTCAGCAAACACATGTCCCAGTTTTCTAATGCCATTTCCTTGATGTTTATGCAGTTGGAAGTGGGTGTGAGTGGGATGAAGGCTGCAAGGAAGGGCTGAACCTTCCCTCCTGAGCTTTCCTCCCTTTGCATATTTCAAATGCTCACCAGACCTGGAGGCACGCAGTACAGAATAAACAAAAAGTACTCTCCTCTCCCTCACCACCCTTCTGTAGGGACAAAATAAATACACTTGCTAATCTCTCAAATAGATTACAGAGCTACTGTAAATACAAGTTGCATTTTTTGTGGATGGACAGCTTCTGTTCAAGGACTTATCAGAAAAATGCAGTAGCTTGGTGTTTCTGGAGCTTTTCCTTTAGACTTGTGCAGCCACAAGAGTGATTTTTAAATTCCTGGTGGGAATAAAAAGTCAAGAAGTGCATATGAAGTGGCAATGCACATTATCTAGTGAAGGGAAGAAAGTCATGCAGGTTTAGATTAGATATTAGGAAGGAATTCTTCCCTGTGAGGGTGGTGAAGCACTGGCACAGGTTACCCAGAGAAGCTGTGGCTGCCACATCTCTGGAAATGTCCAAGGCCAGGTTGGATGGGGCTTGGAGCAGTCTGGGATAGTGGAAGGTGTCCCTGCCCATGGCAGGGGGTTGGAACTGGATGATTTTACTGTTCATTCCAACCCAAAATATTCTATAATGCAATACTATACTCTCCCCTGTGTTTTTGTGGTGCAGGACTGGGTTCCCACCACCACAGGATCACTCAAGTATGGGATGTGCTGCCCCACAGGTTTGATTGAACAGGCTCCCAGACCCAATTTCCACTGCTGCCCTTGCTGTAGCCCATTTCAGATGCTGCAGCTGGATTTCACACACTGCTGTGTTTTCCTCTTCCACTCTGCAGCACGTGGAGCAGCTGGAGGAGCTCAGCCTCAGGGGAGTGAAAGCATTTCCACCACATCCTTCCCTGCACACAGGCAGGGCTGGGAGGAGGGGCTGGCAGCAGTTATCCCACGCTGTCCTGCTTGCTTTCTTCAGGAATTCAACATCCCCATGCACCCACGTTGGAGGGAAAAGCAGGTGTCATTTGGGTGGTGCAGGGCTCAGATTCCCTGTATTTCCAGCCTTGGGAACTCAGCCTGTTTTGAACCCTGCAGCCTTGCATCAATAGCACATCGTTTTTCTTTCATGATATATAATAGAGGGTGAAACTGCCTGAAGTCTTGCTAATTCCTTGTTTATCCTTTCTCTGCAATGCTGGTGTAGCAGTAGGAAATTGCAGGAGAAATGGTAGGAAGGGAACAGCCTGAATCAACTGAGCAGAGGTCTCCATTCCTCCTGGGAGCAAACATTTAGCCACCATGCAGTGTAATGATTCAGCTTGGGGTTGATGACCTTTAAAAAGCCCTTCCAACCTAAACTATTCTATGATTCTATGAATTTAACTGGGTTTTGTCTCTTTCATTGCTCTGCTGGGTTTTATCAACTCACTGCTGTTGCCTTCTGGGCACAGACATTTCTTCCCTCTCCTGATCCCTCTCTCCTTTCTTCCAGCCCGACCTGCTGAACTTCAAGAAGGGCTGGTTGACAAAGCAGTATGAGGATGGGCAGGTGAGTCAGGAGAAAGCTCTGCCCTTCATGTCAGTGTTTGGTGCTGTGGTCAGTCCTGTTTCTGGCAGCTCACTCTAACATCCTGTGTTGGCTGCATATGGAGCACCTCTCGGTGCTGATGGAGCCCCAGTGTCCTGGGTAGATCAGTATTGGGCTTCTCTCGAAGGGGGAATTGCTGTTGCTCTGTCCTGGGGAGGTTTCAAAGGTGGATATCATATTGTGGGTTTCTAGGGAGCCAGGGCAGCTTGGATGGCAGCACTGGTTTCATGTTCCTGTTCCCTATTTATTACTCTCGTCTCCCTTGCGACCCAGCGACCTCTTTTGTGTCAGAAATGAGGCTCAGGTAAAGTCTCCTGAGTGCCAGGGAAATGGCAATAAAAAAACAAATAAATAAATAAATAAATGGCTCTGAGGGAAGCAGCTGGTGCCACTTCCCTGCTGCCAGTTCCCAAAGGGATGCAGGATGTTCTGCCCTATTGGAGCCTTGGGATTGGGCACTGATGCCAGGGCAGCGTGGATGGCCCTGGCTGTTTGCAAACCACCCCTTCCGTGCATTTCCTTCCCTCCTACTCAGCTCTCAGGGAAAATGAGGGCAGTTTGCCTGTGGCTGGGGCTGGCCCAGGCTCTGCTGTGGGTACCCCTGGGTCCAAGGACACATCCATAGACAGCCAAAGGGGAATTGGCAGCTGGAGCAAGTGCTTTATTGACTGAAAGCTGCCTTGGGTGAGCCTGTGCTGGAAGCATTCAGGAGGCAGATTTGTATAGAGCAAGAGCTAGGAATAGACTCCCAACTCAATTTCTAGGTACTGTAGATAAAATATGAATGTCTTACTACTTTTTTTTTGTGCTAAAAAAGCTTTAAGTGCAGTCCCTAAAAGCCTCATCTTGCAGTGGAGCTAATGGGGAGGCTGCCACTGCCCCGTGGCTCTCATGGTGTCACTGTCATGTGCAGCATCTGGTGCTGTGTAGGGGGGCAGCAAACCATCACTGTCCCTTGCACTGCTGCCTGTTTGGGTTCCCCTTTCCCATGGAGTGGCCTTGATGAAGCCATGTGTGGAGCTGGCAGGGACAGGCATTGAGCTGCCTCTTGTAGGCCGGCTCTGATGGTTGACCTGTGACAAGCAGCTGTGATTGTGGTGGTGGGGAAGGAGCAGGATTGTAACTGCTCCATCTTTGTTGTTTCCTAGTGGAAGAAGCACTGGTTTGTGCTGACTGACCAGAGCCTGAGATACTACCGGGATTCAGTGGCAGAGGAGGTGAGTGTCTTCTGTCAGTGTTCAGCCCATTACAGGGCAGCTCCTGGTGCTCCCAAAAGGATCCTGGGCAGGTCACTGCCTCCCTCAGTGCCCCCATTCCCAGATGCCAAAGTCCTGGAAGCCCCTTCAGGGCTTTGTGCTTCTCAGGGGCCTGCTGTGCCTTCCTCCAAACCCACCATACTTTGGGGCTGCAAAGCTTTGTTGTTTATTTTACCTCTTCCCTCTGCAGGCAGCTGACCTGGATGGAGAAATCGATTTATCCACGTGCTATGATGTCACTGAGTACCCAGTTCAGCGGAATTACGGCTTCCAGATCCACGTAAGGGAAATGTGGGGAGGAGGAAGAGTCCAGCTGCAGGACAGCTGATGGGGATGCTTGTCCATGACAAAGGGAACATCTCCCCAGACACCCAAGAGAGGCCACTCAGCATCCCCCCACAGTGCTCCAGAGAGCTGTGCCTTGGGTTTGAGAGCCAGTTTTTTGACTGTCAGAAAAGGAAGGGGGAAAGTGAAGATTTTGTCACAGCCTTAGAGTCTCACCTATGGCAGAATCATCCTGATTGCTGGGAAATGCCAGTTTCCACTAAGAGTGTGCTGGGGGACAGAGGGGCTGGGTTTGACCTCTGTGTGGCCAGCAAGCAGTGCCCTAGCACTGGGGGCTTGGGAATGGGTGCAGGGTGGTCTTGGGGAGTTGGGAAGCTGCTGTGGTGGGTGCAATCACCTGCTCTGAGCTGTTCTTTCTCTCTCTGTAGACAAAGGAAGGGGAGTTCACCCTCTCTGCCATGACATCGGGCATCCGCCGCAACTGGATCCAGACCATCATGAAACACGTTCGCCCCACCACTGCTCCTGATGTAACAAGGTAAGGGGGGCTGTAGCAGCCCTTGCAGCTCTGTGGTTTGCTGTGCAGGAGTAACTCATCCCTCATCCCTTTTCTTTCCTCTTTCTGAGCCTGTCTGTTCCTGGAAGCTGCAGCTTTTTCTCACATCTCTCTGAGCTTAATTTGGATACGCGTTGTGGGGATGCTGATATGCCGAGTTATTCTTACACGTGCAGATTTCAAAGAGGGTTGAAAATGTGGTTTTAATTTGTGTGTAGGAATATGAAACACTGTTCCTATATCAAGGCTCCTCTGGATTCCCACCAGGTATTGTGAAACCACTTGGATTCAGTTGTGCTGGGTTCACCCTTTCCTCTGGCTACTGTTCAGCACGAGCTGCCCAGCCCCTCCATGGGTCACAGCAGCAGGAGCTCAGGGTTCAGTTTAGAAACCGTTTGGCTCTGATCTATTTTAAACTCCAGCCAGGAAATCATCTTCCCTCCTCTTCTGATCTTGCAGAAAGCTGCTGCAGCTCGTCCCCCTTAAGCTGTAGTAATGCTGGTGTCTCCTCCTGCGTCAGTGCCAGAGGAAGGGGACCTCCTGCGTCACAGAGTACCTTCTGTGGGCGCTTCTGGCTGCGTGTTCAGGGTGTTTGGCCTCCTCACAGCTGTCTGTGCCGGCCACACTCATACAGGCCACTTCTTACAGGCTGTGTGGACACAGCTACACCACTAACTCCATCTCCTGTCCTTACTGTAGCTGCAGCCAGCAGGTTTTTGCCAGGTTTGTTCCTGTGTTGATGGAATGGCTCTTCTCACCCAGTGCTGTTGACCTGGAGGTGCTCGAGCTTCTCCTTCCCCATCCTGCTTAGCCCTCAGCCATTGTTTTCCCAGCCGTGCCCGAGCTCTGGTGGATATCACAGGGGTCTCATGGAAGCCGCCTTTCTCCTCACTCCTGTATATGTTTGATTTCCATGCAATCCCAGGAAAAACTTCTCTTTGAAACTATCCGTGCTGAAGCCCAGGTTGGAAAACTGTGTTCTCTCCTGTATTAACGTTCTGTGGTTTGTATATCTTGTGATTCACTGCATGCTCCTCCTTTTCTGCACCTCGGATGGAAAGTCCTGCAGTTTCCATTTATTTTTCTTTCTTTTCTTCCCCCCTTCCTTTTTTTTTTTTCCTTTAAATAAAAACCAGAGAGAAGGGAAGAAGCAACCTGGTCTTGACCCTTGATTTCCCCACACTGGTATCTTCCGATGTGACTAGATACGAAGATGAAGACCAAGGAAATTTGAGGGGACCTCTCTGCCTTTAAAGAGCCAGATGTATTTATGGTTGCTCACAGGTTACTGCAGCACGATAGCCCTGTGCTCACTGTCTGCCCCTGCTCCAAGCCCACACAGAGTGGTTTCACTTGGCTTTCCCTCTGAGAGGGTCCAGGCGCAGGTCCCTGTTGGGCAGTAACTTGTTCCACTGCACAAACAGACTGTGAGCCAATCCTGAGCTCGGAAAAGGGAATGATGTGTGTGTGCTTCTGTGGTTTCCCACCCAGCTGGTGCCGTGGGTTAGTCACGTTGCTGGAGTCCTGCTCTGTGTGTGCAGCAGGGCTGTGTTCACTGGTGCCTGCCTGGCAGCCCTTTGCAGCAGTGTGGGGTATCCCAGCCCATCCCACCTGGCTTTGGGATGCCGTTGCATTCTGCACCAGGGAAGCAGAGGGTGAAGGGGGCTGCTGGAAGGACAAACTGCCCAAGGCTCAGCATGGAGGGGTGCTGGGTGTTGGCACAGTGGTGGGGTGTTGTGCTCAGTGTGTCAGGAGGGCAGCAGTGCTCACCCACCTCCAGGGATGGTCCCACACACTCCTGCAGCCCTCAGATGTGTCTCATTAACCTGCTGCCGTGGCTCCACCCAGCCAAACACTCCTTGTCTTGGTTTCTTGAGCCCTAATGATGGTTTACAGTGCTGCATGTGTCAGCGCCCAGCATGGGCAGCAGATGCTGCACTGCTCCCTGCCCTCAGCAGTGCCCTGCAATCTGCAGAGGCACTAATTACAGTCTGCTAATGATGATGGGGCAAATAGAAGATACCCCCATGAACGAAAGTGGCTGCTTCAGAACTGGATCCATGTTGAGCTCACAGCCCTTGTGAGGCTGGGTTCCCCAGTGCACCCCAGTCCCCTGCAACCTTTGTGCTCTTCTTGCCACAGCGTGCTCAGCTTGCAGCTTGCACCACTCCCAGCCCTATTAAAAAAAGCTTTATTATTTTAACCTATGAATACCATTGGAAGGCAAAGATCACCCCCTTCCTGTGTGATATGAATTAATTTCTCTGTGATGGAGGAGATGTGAAACGATTGAGCAGAATTAATAGCCGTGGGGCACTTGCAGGAGATGAAATGAGAAACTTTGGGTCAACCTCCTGAATGTCTTCACTTCGTTCCCAGCAGCCATCCCTCTGCTCCCTGACCCACATCCCCTGCCCTTTGGAAAGCAGCAGAGGAGAAATGAGCTCTGGTGAGAGATGTCACCTCTAGAAATGCCAAGGTTCTTCCACGTGAGATTTAGAGCAACAAAATATCTGTGTCCCAGCACCATATGCAGGCCTCAGGACCCCAATTTCTTTCCTAACACTCCTCTCCATTTTAAGACTCATTCTCATCTCTGCTTTACTTTAAAATGCAGCTGTAATCACTAACTGACTCCAGATTGAGAGCCTGGCTTTGGAGTCGTGCAGTATCATGGGTGAGGAGCAGTGACATTTCATCGTCGTGCCTTCTGGGTTTATTTTATTAGCTGCAAGTGACAGCACAGAAGAAGGAATTATCTCTGAGCTGGTTTTAGCCTGTAACTGCCAGAGTCTCTCAAAACCCAGCTCTACTGAGCCTGTGGTTTGCTGCTGGATGACAGTGCATCGGAAGATACTAGCCCACACAGAGCCATGTCTTCTGCTCCATCCTTTGTTCTGGGCATATGCACATCCATGAGGTTCTTGGCTGGGGGCTGGGGTGTGTTTCTCAGGTGGGAGAAGCTGTGATGCTGCTGCTGCTGCTGCTGCTGCTGTTGCTGCTGTTGCTGATCACAGTAGTCCCTGTGCATGTGGTCCTGTGGGTCAGAGTCTGTAGAGAAGGGCCCAGTGAGCTGCTTTCCAGATCTTGCACAAAGCTTGTTGAGTCCCTGCTGGAGGCTGGGGATGCTGTGGTTGTATTGGAAGGAGGGAGAGCCAGGAGTCAGCCTGAGCAGCAGGACTGTGCCTTAGGAGGCAACTTTTGGAGGTTTGGGTAGCAAAGAGAGTTCAGCAAGTGCCCACTACTCCCTTGGGACAGGCTTCCTCCACAGACTTAGCATACTGCTGTTTTCTGGTTTAATTTTGATCTGCATGTTACAGGGCTGGCATGTCCGTATTTGATAAGCTAATACTGCATTATGGATTATCTGTAGGTTAGAAATGGTATTGCCTTCCCCTATTAACTTTCCCTTGCTTGATGAGTATGTCTCCCCCCTCAACCCACCACCCTCTAACTCAGAACTAAAAATCATTCCTTGCTTGAGAAATTGGCATTTTCAGTGATTTCTGTGATGTGTTGAATAATGTGCTCTCCTTGCTGCACTCACCCCTGCCCATTGCAGGGGGCTGCCCAGTGCCAGGGGGGCTGCCCATGCTGCCTGTGGGGCTGGGTGCCCCGGGGAGGTCTGTGCCTTCAGTGCAGATAGTGGCACGGAGAAGTTATGGACCCATTAATACTTTTCCAAGCTGAAGAGGAACCTTAGCCTTGTTTCCCATGACTCTCAGAGCTGCTCTGTGCTTCTCCACCCCACAGCTCTGAAGCCAGCCTGGCTTTGGTGGGATTGGTGGCATCTTTCCCACAAGCACGTGACTATGGCCATGCCAGCTGGGGTGTGCATGGAGCCCCACAGCCTGGGGGCTGGAGGAGCTGTTGGAACCTCTGACAGCACAGTTTGGGGTCGCTGCCTCAGCCGTGGGTCGCTGCTTGCTCATGGTCACTGGCCCCAGTGTGGCTGCCGAGGAGGAACAAGGTTGGGATCAGCCACTCTCTGGGTGCCAGGTGTCCCAGGAGCAGCTGGGGCCGCTTGCACCAAGGCTTTGCACACCAGCACATCCTGGGCAAGGGCAGCAACAGCTCCTGCGCCCGAGGGGAGATGGAGGGGCAGGGGCACCCACGTGGCATTGGCTTGGGCTTCCAGCAGCCCTTTCCCACCCGGCTCTTGGAGGCATGCATGGCAGCGCCTGGCTGTCTCCAGCACCCACTGACGCTTTCCTTCACCCTCTCTCTGTCCTCACAGCTCGCTGCCGGAAGAGAAAAGCAAAACAGGCTCTTCCTTCGAGACCGGTCCAAAGCCGAGCGAGAAGCCGGATGCGGAACAAGCCGAGCTGGACACGGAGCAGAAGCGGAGCCGTGCCCGGGAGCGCCGACGAGAAGGACGCTCCAAGACCTTTGACTGGGCTGAATTCCGCCCCATCCAGCAGGCCCTGGTGCAGGAGCGTGCCAACGCTGCAGACTCCTCCAGCAGCAGCGGCTCGGCCGCCTTCCCCAGGGACGCCGGAGCTGCCGACGCTGACCCCGGGGAGCTGGAGCGGGAGCGGGCCCGGCGGCGCGAGGAGCGGCGCAAGCGCTTCGAGATGATCGATGCCGTGGACGGGGCAGGGTCAGAAGAGGCGCTGAGGATGGAGGTGGACAGGATCCTGCCTGTCCCTGCAGACATCAAACCACAGAACGTCCACGTGGAGATCGAGCAGCGCTGGCACCAGGTGGAGACCACCCCGCTGCGGGAGGAGAAGCAGATCCCCATCACGCCCCTGCACCTCGCCCACACCGAGGACCGGGAAGAGGGGCTGGCGAAGCAGCACCTGACCACGCTGCTGGAGAAGGAGGTAAAGGGGTGTTTAGGATGCAGGCTGCCTCCCAGAATGGCCTTCAGGCCACTGGGGTGACTGTAGGGAGCCTGATATAGGCTTAAAAATAGCTATAAATATTCCTCCTTCATAATAGCAACTAGTAGGGGTGCTATAGGTTCCTTGGGGAGCTGGCAGGGCACAGATCTGAATCTATTCGTGTTCAGCCCTGCCGGTAGCTTTCAAGTTTCCCACAGTTGCAGAAGGGGCTGTTCTTATGGCCTGGTAATTCCTTACCCTCCCAGCCCACATAGCCTGATTTGTGGTGGTTGTAGCCAGCCTGTCTCTGACAAAATGGGTACAAATTCCAGCTCCTAATCCTCTGTGCCTCTGCAGCTATAGACACTTGTGTCTGCATTTATAAACTGCCAGGAGCTGTAGCACACAACACAAAAGTTCCCTTTTTGTGGGGCCTACATCGAATAGTCTTAAGATTTTTGGAAAAGAATGGAGGAGACTCAACTCACTTGGAAGAGTTCTGTGCCCTGGATAACAAAGGTTGTTGTTAGCTGGGATTAAGGTGCATTAGTGGGAATGAAAGGGGTAACCTTTTCTTATGGAGTAACCAGGAATATCACCGAGCTGAACTGGGCTGGGATTTGCCAGGGTTGTGCCTGGCACAAGCTGGTGCCGTTCATCCTTTGCAGCAGTGAGCTTTGCAAATTACACTATTGCATAAATAAGTTCTTTCAGAGGGGAGGGATTTTCCTGGCAAAATGAAATCCAGGTCCCAGAGCAGAGCAGAGCAGCGGTGCCATCAAAAGCTCCGTTAATTCTGCTCTGTGTCCCCTCGGGCCACTTGTTCGTTATGGCTGATCCCCTGCCCACTCCCTGGACGCTGTCTCTGTTCATGTCCCTTCAGCTGGAGCAGAAGCAGAAGGAGGCCCTGGAGCTCCTGGAGCAGAACCGGCACCTGCAGGATCAGCTGAAAGTGGCTCTGGGCCGGGAGCAGAGCGCCCGGGAGGGCTACGTGTTGCAGGTAGGAGAGCAGGGAGGAGATGGAGATCCATCTTCCCTGTGCCCCAGGGATCCCTGGTGGGCTTCCATCTTCGGTGTTCATGGGGACATCCTGGGTGACCACCACTGAGCTCCCAGAGATTTGACCTTCTTGCAAACGTGGCTATTTCTGTAGCACTACCAGAGTCATCTGCTTATGGAAACCTCTGATCTGGGATGGAGTAGAAGGTAGCATTACCTGTTAGCATTCCCAAGGGAAAGCAAAACAGAGCCAGACAGATGGGACTTCAGTGAAGTCCACCTCTGATGCATCCCATACTGTGTTTGCCTTTGCAACAGCTGTTTCTCCCTTTCTGTGCCCCAGATTCTCCCCTCAGGCAGTGGGGTGCCCTCCAGGCTTTCCAAGCATCCTATAGCCCACCAGTTGTTCCTGGCTGGGGGTTTTGTCTGCCCATTACACAGGCAAACACAGGACACTCAGATGTATCTCCTGGGTACATTCCCTGCAGCCAGAGTGGGATTTGCACTGGGATGACCTGTTATCTTGGATCACTTTGGTGGTTTCTGCTGTCACAAGATTGCTCAGCAAAGCCTTGAAATGAGTTTTGGAGGATCTGACAAAAGAAACAGGATGGTTTTTGGGAAAACCTTTCCTCCCCTCATCCAAACACAGGAGGTTTTTTTCCAGCCCTTCCTCTGGGAACATCCGTGCCTGGGGAGAGTTGTGGCACCTGCAGGGCAGCTCCTGGCTGCTCTCAGGGGTCCACAGTCCTGTTCTGTGCAGGGGCAGCATTTTGACCTGCTCAAATCTACTTGACCAAACTGGCTGTGGATCAAAGTGGCTGCGCGCTGCCGCACGCTGCACTCCCACGGCAGCAAAACCCAGTGTCAATGCCAAACCTTGCATCCTTATTTCTCACAGGAAAATTTTCCCTGAAGAAGTTGCACAGGCAGTGGAGCCAGCCCAGGGAGGGGGACATCTTGCCTTCCTTGCCCATGATCTCCCAGGAGGAGTAATTAATTCATTTCTGGAGTCTCCGAGCTGACAGTGCCTGCTTGGAGGAGTTCCATTTTCACTTGGCAGAGCTGGAGGAGTAACTAAGTCCCACTTCCCTGGGGTAGAGGTGTCTGACCTCCCTTTGCCTGGAGCCTGGAAAAATCAGGGACTGGGGATAAAAGCTGGATGCTGAATCCACCATCAGATTGAAGTTGGCCACAGTGCCTCAATACGAGGAGGGATGGTGAGGGGGACAGCCTGCAGAGAGGCTGAGCTGCAGAGAGAAGTGACCCAAACTTGGACCTGGAAGTTGGAGAGGGTTTTTGGAAAGGTTGGAGGTTTTTGCCTGCTCCAATCTAATTGTTCTGGGGATTTCCCTTGTGTTTCTTGGGAACCAGAGGGATTAAAGTCCTATTGTAGAAGGGAGTAACCCCACCAAACCCTGCTGGGGTGGAGAGAGTGGAGCCACTGGGGGAATTCTGCAGCCAAACATCACAGCATTTTTTGGACACCCCCTCTGAATTTCATGCTGCCCACCCCATCATGCCTGATTTTGGGGAAGTTCCTGCATTGTCTGTTAGGAGGGCTGATAGAGAAGCCTGACTGCTGCCAAGCCCATCCCTCCTGAGCTGCCCGGGAGGCACCAACCCCTCCTTGGCAGCCTGACCAGCCCCACAGGGACCCCCATGCACTGCCTGTTCCGTGAGGCAGTGCTGAGCCACCCCTCCAATGCATGTGCCATGCACTGAAGCCTCTCTGGCCTCGTGTAACCCCTCTCTTGCTCTGAGCTTCCTCGGGATGGGGCACCCTAACCTTAATCCCTACTGGGAGAAACACCAGGAGCTCCTGCTCCTGGCAGATGGGCTGGAGACATCACCTGCTCCGGCCACTGTGGGTGGGAGGGGGCACGTACTAACCTGTCCCAGACAGATATTCTTGCATGTTTTTGGTGTAAAGCATGAAATTTAACTTAACATAACTGAGTGTCACATCTGTGGGCTTTCCTTAATCAGCAACCAGAGTACAGCAAGGCAGGCCAAATTCCTAAGCTTAACGCTGTGCTTCTCTCACCTCTTCCTGTCTGTGTATTTTCTTTTTTAAGATACATAATTTCTGTCGCCTTTTGCATGACGCTTTCTGTGAGTTTTCTCTTTGCATGCTCCATTGCTTTGGTTTGAATCTCACAAAGGTTGGTTTCTTTCATTTTTACATTCTCATCACACCTTTTCCTTCCCTCCATTTGTCGGGCTTTTTATTTTGTCCTTTGTTGGTTTATTTTATTTTGCAGGTAGAGAAATTAGATCCTCCGTAGCCCTAAGCTTTAGCATAACAGCATCTCTCTAAAACCATGAGCAGCCACTCAGTCCTGTTTGGCCGGCACAGAAATGACATCGCCACCACGATGGCTGGCCCGTCACCCCATGTATGGGTGGAATGTGATGTCATTTGCTGTCACCTCACTTTCTGTTGTTGCTTTTGGTTGGTGGACTGTATTACCTGAACTGTGCACTTTTTGTTTCACAAACAAACAAACAAACTTGCTAAAAAAAAAGCAGTTCCTTTCTCCTCCACCTTGTTTCATCTCCTCCTCCTCATCATCCTTGGCATTTTTCTTTTGTCTGTCTGTCTCCGTTTTGCTGCTGGTGTTTCTTTTTCATTGTTTTTTTTATTCTGTTTGAGTTTGGGTTTATTATTTTTTTTCCATTTAGCCTGTTACTGTACAGCTGTTTTGATGTTGTGGTCAGTGTTTTCTGTTACTGGAAAGCAGTTGTCGCTCATTAAAAAAAAAAAAAAAGTTGGTCAAACAAACCAAATTGTGCCAAGAACAAATCATCCCAATTGGAGCAGTGAGTAGCAGCCAAGTCGCTGTGAGGAACTTTTCCATGGCCTGCCTGGCCAGAGGTGTGACACTCAGAAGGGAGAGCCAAGAGTGTTACTAATCTAGTATTTAATCAATTTTTTTAAGACCGAGGTGGCCGCCTCGCCATCAGGTGCCTGGCAGAGGCTTCACAAAGTCAACCAAGACCTCCAAAGCGAGCTGGAAGCCCAATGCCAGCGTCAAGAGGTGATCAATCAGCAGATTCAGTCGCTGAAGCGCAGCTACGCCGAGGCCAAGGACGTGATCCGGCACCACGAGGCCGAGATTCAGAGCCTGCAGGCGAGGCTCAGTAACGCGGCGGCCGAGCTCGCCATCAAGGAGCAGACCCTGGCCAAGCTCAAGAGTGACCTGAGGAGCGAGAAGGAGAAAGCCAAAGAGCAGCTGGAGGAGTGGCAGCACGGCGAGGCCGCGCTCAGCTCCCAGCTGAAGGCCAGCGAGCAGAAGCTGAAGAGCGCGGAGGCGCTGCTGCTGGAGAAGACGCAGGAGCTGCGGGACCTGGAGATGCAGCAGGCGCTGCAGCGGGACCACCAGAAGGAAGTGCAGCGGCTCCAGGACAGGATCGCAGACCTCAGCGGGCAGCTGAACGCCAGCGAGCAGGCACGGGTCCTCATGGAGGAGAAGCTGCAGAAGAACTATGAGGCTTTGCTGGAGAGCTGCGAGAGGGAGAAGCAGGTTTTGATACGGAGCCTGAAGGAGGTGGAGGACAAGGCCAATGAGTACGAGAATCAGCTGCAGAACAGCGAGCAGCAAATGGAGATTCTGCAGAAGGAGAAGCTGAGCGCCAAGTTCGAAGGCAGCGAGCTCGTCCACCAGCTGGAGGAGCAGCTGGCCATGAAGGAGGCCAGCATCCAAAAACTTGCTGAGCACATCAAGGAGCTCGAAAGGGAGAGAGATCAGATCAAGTGCCGGTTCCACGAGCTCATGAATCAGGTGGCTGAGTCGGATAATGAAGTTGCAAAGCTACAAGCAAAGTTGAAAATGGAAGAGACCAACTACCACAATCTGGAGCAGTCGTTTGAGGAGGTGTCGGATCAGTTCCGGGGGGTGCAGGAGGTGCTGAAAGAGAAAGAAGAAGAGCTGAGACATGTTAAGGAAATGCACTTGAGAATTGTGGAGAAGAAAGATCAAGATCTCAGTGAGGCTTTGGTTAAAGTCGTTGCTTTAGATAGCAGTTTAGAGGAGGCTAAAGTAAAGCTAAAGGCCAAGGAGGAGGCTTTAAAGAAATTAGCTAGTGTGGGCACAAGTCCATGTGCTGAGGAGGCAGAAGACCTTGGCCCCAGTCTTGAGGTGGATGAAAGTCATCCATCCCAACTGGGGCAAACTCAGGATGTCCTCCCAGCTCTGACTTACGCACTGAAGGAGGAGGAGGATGAGGTTCTTGAGACCAGTCAGAGGCAAGTGGAGGAATTTGGCTCCCCATCTAAAGTTGTAGAGCTCCAGGACCAAGAGTTGGTTCAGAAAGCTTTAGCAAAGCCTGATGTAGGAATCATGGGAGCCAAGAGGCAAAGGATCCGTTTTTCAAGCATCCAGTGTCAAAAATACATCCATCCAGATGGATCAGAGAAAAACTGGACAAGCAGTACCTCTTCAGACACAAGCCAGGACAGATCTCTGTCTGAAGAAAGCATGTCCTCAGAGCCAGCTCTGGGTTACCCCTCATCAGGGACCAGTGATTCTGAGACTTATCTCTCCATCATCCATTCCCTGGAAACCAAACTGTACATTACAGAGGAGAAGCTCAAAGATGTGACGATGAAGCTTGAAAGCCAGCACGGCCATAACCAGGAGACGCTCATCGCCCTCCACCATCAGTGGGCCAGCACGGAGTCCCAGCTGCGGGAACAGCTTCAGACCAGCTTGTCCCAAGTCAATGCTTTGATCTCACAGCTGGAGAGCGAGAGGCAGGAAAAGTTCAAGCTCATAGAAAGTCACGTCAGCGAGCTGGGAGGTTTCCAGATGAAAAACGATCAAGCGCTGACTTGCTTAGAGAAGTGCAGGGAGCAGCTGAGATCCCTGCCCAAATCAGACAAGGATCAAGAGGGTGATTTGTTCCTTGTTACTCTGTCTAGCATGGAAACAACTTTATCAAATGCAATCCAAGCCTTGAGCGGAGCACCAGTCCCATCAGAGTATCAGCAGAGTGAAAGCCTCACCACGGAGAGCCCCGCTTCAGAAGGAGGGGATCTGGGAGAAGAGGAGCACATCTCCAAGGAGCAGCAAGCAGATGTGTTTGACACCGGCCAGCTGAGGTGGCTTTCTGAGAGGGTGGCATTTGAGGCCTCTCTCATCAACCAAATAGCAGAGTCTTTGAAAAACGCGAGCTCTGAGATAGCCCAGCTTCTGAGAGAGATCCAGGGAACGGCCGAGGTGGCTTTGTTGGAGCCAGCAAGTGTTTCTCATACAGCCAATGATTTGGCCAGCGTCCTGTCTAAAAAGCTGCTGCTGGAAGGGAAGTTTTGGAGCCAGGTGGAGGAGCTGAGAGCACACTTGGGCACTAGAGAAGGAGAAGCTGAGGGTAAAACAGAAACAAGTTTGGGCATTTCCCCATGTTTTCTCAGTGCTGTAGCAGATGCTACATTGATCAAGGCAGAACTTGGGTTTGTTGCAGAGAAAATGAGAGAATCTTTTCATCAGAGGTTAAAAGCAATTGAAGAAGAGCTCCATAATACCAAAACAGCTCTCCAGCAGCACAAATGCATGTTGGAGGAGATCATCAAAGCATACAGGACTCCTGAGTTTGATGGAGTTATGCACCAGATTTCTGAAGCACTTGAAATACAGAAAGATGCTTCGGAAAGAACCCAGATCTCTTGGGATGGGAGCCATGTCCAAATGGTGCCGTGCCAGGAATTAGCCAAGGTGGAGGAGACTGGCAGTGCCCCAGACCGTAGTAGTGAAGCTCTTGTTTCCATTCAGGAAGATCTTGCCCAGCAGCTAAAGGACAAATCCAATGTTCTGAAGGAGATATCTGTTGCCTTACTCTCTCTGCCTCCCGAGGAGGCCGTGAGAGACTGTCAGAAGCTCCTGAAGATGTCCCAGAGTCTTTCCTACCATTCGTGCATGGGAGACCTGGAGCGGTATTCGTCTCTGTTAGTCCACGATGCCATTGTTCAGGCTCAGGTTTGTTATGCCGCTTGCAAAGTCCGGCTGGAGCACGAGAGGGAGATGAAATCCTACAAGGAGTCCCTGCAGAGCATGGATGCCCTGTGCCAGGAGCGCGTGAAGACGGTGTCTCTCCTGCGGGACGAGTACGAGGAGCTGCTCAGGAAGCAGCAGGGCGAGTACAGCGAGGTGATCGCCGTGCTGGAGAGGGAGAACGCCGACCTCAAGGCAAAGGTGTCCCAGCTGGACAACCAGCGCAGGCTCCTGGAGGAGGAAGGGCACGAGCACAGCAAGAGCTTGAGCGAGCTGCAGGGGCGGTACGAGGAGGAGATCCGAAACGTGATCGAGCAGCTCAACAGGACCGAGGATGCCCTGAAGGCCGAGAGGGTGGAGGGGCTCAACCAGCTGGACGCCGTTGTCCGTGACAAGCAGAACATGGAGCAGTATCACCTGGAGCAGATGCAAACGCTGGAGGAGAAGTTCCAGGCCAAGATCAAGGAGCTGCAGGTCATCCACGGCGAGGAGCTGCAGGCGCTGCAAGAGCACTACAGCCAGAACCTGCAGCGCCTGCAAGAGACCCTCGATGAGTACCAGAGGCAGCACCCAGAGGCGTCCCCCGTGGTGGCCCCAGGCTCTGGGGACGCCTGGGTGGCCAGAGAGGGGGGTGGCACCGGGCAGGACCCTGGCAGCGACCCGGACTCCATGCACGGCCTGAGGGAACGCATCCAGGAGCTGGAGGCCCAGATGAACGTCATGAGGGATGAGCTGGAGAACAAACATCTGGAGGGGAACGCTTCCACTTTGAGGGAAAAATACCAGAAAGACTTTGAAAACCTAAAGGTCTTGATATGTTTAACACTTACTGCCTTCTGCTGCTGAGAATGTGGGAGGGCACGTGCAGTCCCAGGGTCTTCAGCCATCCCCTGAAACAGCCAGCATGCTGAAACAAGCCCCAGGGTATTATCCAGGCCTCTGTAAAGCATGGTGTTTCCTTTTCCTCCATGCTAGAGTATTCTAAATGCATTGCTCAGGGCTTGGGAAGGTGGATTTCCAGAGGTGGTCTTTGTGTGGAGAGGGAGAGAGAGAGTTTCAAAGTAGCTCGATAACATCACACTCTCCTTCAACACGAAGACCTCAGTGTTTCTCCTACATTTTGTTTGTGGCTTCCCTCTAAAAGCATTCCTCAGCTCTGTCTTTCCCAGTCTGATCAAATCTCCAATCTGTCTCTGCTGCCTTCAAAAATGCAGGATGAAATGGAAACTTGATGCTCTCAAAATGTATGTTCCTAGGGAAAGTAGCTGCAAACAGATGCCAAATTCTGTAGAAAAGCAGATCTCCACTGCAGGAGGCTGCAAGGACCATGCTGGTGTTGGACACAGTAATTCTGTACACAACAAAGAGTGCACAGTTACAGAACATCCAGGTGAGGTGCAGAGAAACCCACTGGCAATGAAATACCACCGTTCAAATTGCCCCACGAGTCAGGCTGGCTGTAAAACTGGTTTGAGATCATCCAGCATCTAAAAAAAAATGGGTTTGGTGGTTTGCTTTTCCTAGGAAAGCATTCCCAGTTCAGAAGTGAGTTTAGGGCTGTAGAGGACTCTGGCAGCACCAGGGGAGGCTGCCAGGTTGAACAGGAAGGCAAAAGGGCAGCGATGCAGAGGCTGTGCCAGTGAGGCTCTCACAGACCAGTTGCTCTTAAGAATCAGCAAAAATGTGGGAGAGCTTGCTTCCAGCCACAAGATCCAGCACACATTTGAGCTGGAGGTGAAGTGTGGCTCAGCTCCAGCCAAAAGCTGGTTTTATCCTGGGAGAGCAGTAGTTTTGCTGAATCCCATTGGAATTAAGCAGTGCTGGTCAGAAAGCCAACCAAGCAATTGGAAGCCTGCCCAAACTGGAGGCTTGAATGTGCTTCATTCTTCTCTTAAGAACCTGATGGAGAATGTAATATTAGTAGCACAAACATAACTCCTCAACCTGGAGAAGAGAAGGCTCCAGGAAGACCTTGGAGACCTTTCCGGTGCTTAGAGGGGCTCCAAGAGAGCTGGAAGGGACTTTTGGCAAAGGCATGAAGTGGCAAGACAAGGGGGAATGGCTTTTAGATGAAGGAAGGGTATGTTTACATTTATTATTAGGAAGAAATTATTCCCTGTGAGGGTGGTGAGGCTCTGGCACAGGTGGCCCCAAGAAGCTGTGGCTGCCCCATCCCTGGAAGTGTCCAAGACCAGGTTCAAGGCTTGGAGCAACCTGGAATAGTGGAAGGTGTCCCTGACCATGGCAGGGGGTGGAACAGGATGGGCTTCAAGGTCCCTTCCAACCCAAACTATTCTGTGATTCTATGAGATGGTGATTTGTACACGTGGATTTATGGCAATGCATTTACAATACATTAAATAGTGAATCTACAGCCAGACCTATGGTAGAGTATGCACCTTTTTCTTCCAAAATTCGAGGTGTTTCAGGAGTTGGACTTGATGATCCTTGTGGATCCCTTCCAACTCAGCATATTCTATGATTCTGGGTGTAATGAAGAATCCTGCAGGGCTGCTCTGTGCCACAGCCAAGTCCAGGCAGGTTCTGGCACTGAGTTAGGAGTCTAAAAAAACAAATAAACAAACAAGGCTGGGAAAGTGAAGAATGCTTCAGGATTAAAAATTAAATGTGAGGGAAAAACCCATCAAAGCTAAAAATTGGAAATGAGGATTAGGTGTAGGTAACAGAGCATTAGCCAAGAAGGTGATGCTGAGGGATGTATGTTAGTGAGGGTCAGTGGTGTTGGACTGTCATGAGCACTTTTGCCACTGGGTGAGTGAATTTGTCCCCCTAAAATTTCCCATGGGGTCCCAGAGGTGACAGTTCTCACTTTGCATGGAAAACACTGGTGTTAGTCAAAGGGAGCTCAGCTGAAATAGGGAATAAAGCCAGCCTGTGTCATTAAGGGGTAAAGCCCTGTACAGTGCTTGGCATCAGGTTTGTCCCAAGCTGCCTGATGGGGCTCAGCACCTTGTCCCCAGTGTGTGCCCCTTCTTCCCTCGTGGCTTGGGCCTGCCTGTGGCTTTGCTGCTCCTGTCCGTGTCCTGCAGCCGTGTGTCCATCCAGGATCTGATATGCTTAGGCTGGCAGCTGAGCTGGGAACAGAAGGACCAGGCAGGAATTCAGGACCTCACCCCTGGTGAATCCCGACTCCCCAAATTGCTCCTCCTGTGTCCTGGCTCGAGTTCTTTCCTAGTAATTCAATTAGCAAGTAATTTTCCCTGCAGCATTTATAGCAATACTTGGTTGGGAATTAAGATCCTGTTGCTGTCACGTCATCTTCCCTACACCCAGAGGTTGAAAAAAACAGGCATTGAAAAGAGCAGAAGGGGCACAGAAGGGTTTTATTGATTGTTTTTTTCCATATATTTGCATTCCCCAACTGGGTGTGCCCCTGTGCATCCTTTTCCCTGGAGCTGTCAGGGGTCAAGCGACTGCAGAGCAAGCCCTGACCTTTGCGAGGTCCATCGTGCTCCTTGGCTGGGGGAGCAGAAGATCCCTGCTGGACCTGAGGAGCTGAGCTGTGGCTCCTGGTGGGCTCCCCACCGCCATGGCACCGACCCTGTGCTCCTGGGCCAACCCTTTCCCCTCCTCCCTTTGCAGGCAACATGTGAGAGGGGCTTTGCAGCCATGGAGGAGACGCACCAGAAGAAGATCGAGGACCTGCAGAGGCAGCACCAGCGGGAGCTGGAGAAGCTGCGGGAGGAGAAGGATCGCCTGCTGGCAGAGGAAACGGCTGCCACCATCTCAGGTACCAGGGGGACCCCATGGTGGGGCAGGACAGTGGCGGTGGGGACACGGGAGTGGTGTTGGCTGCATTGAGGAGCAGGGCAGGGATGGGGTGAGGGCTGGGTGGGCTGCACAGGGAGATGGGAATGGGCTTGTGGGAAAGATGTTTTAGGTGGAGGTTCACCTCCTGGTCATCCAGGTTTGGTGCTCATCTCCTGGTCTTTCTCCAGGCTTGGTACCCCTGTCTTTGGTTGTTAGACAGTCTGATCTGTTTTGTATTCCAGTTCTGAAAGGCATTAATGATTCCTGTGTTAAATTATTGCCAATTCCACACTGAATTAATTCTTCAGTGCCCCAGGGAATGTTGAAACACTGGAGTTCAGGGGCTCTACATTAGGAGTCCCACAGTCCAGGAAACAATGTGTGAAGGGGACAATCATTTGGACTCTGTTCAAAAGCAGGATTTGCAGAAGCCCCTTCGCAGCTGGGGCACAGACTGAAAGGGCCATGAAGCAGTGGGAGATTTGCAGGGATGTTTTGTTCCTTTAAGAAATGAACAAAAACCCAGCTGTGGTTGGGGGTGCTGGGTGCTAACCCTGTGCTGCCCCTCGCAGCCATCGAAGCCATGAAGAACGCGCACCGGGAGGAGCTGGAGCGGGAGCTGGAGAAGTCCCAGCGCTCCCAGATCAGCAGTGTCAACGCCGACATCGAGGCCCTCCGAAGGCAGTACCTGTAAGGCCATCCCTGTCCTCTGTCACCATCTGGCAGGGAGATCATGTGTGGGGGGCCCTCCTCTCCCATTTGATTCTGGCGATGAGTTTGGGGTTATTTCAGGGGCTTCTGCATCCATCAGAGCCTCCTGGTTGCCCGTAATCTTTCAGGCTTCAGGTCAATGTCTGCACATTATACAAAACAGCTCCTTTATGGTCCCCAGAAGTAGCAGATGGGCAGCCAGGGCTGCTTTTCACACAGCTGCAGCAGCAGGGTTGTTCAAAAAGTGAGGCGAAAGCTCTGAGTTTTCCATGGCAAGGCTGTCCTCCCGTGGGAGCTGAGCAGGGCTGCCTGTCAGCCTTATCAACCTTGATACGTCTATATAAGTTGGGGAGGTGTGCAAATATACCTGGTCCTGAGTGCCCAGAGCAAACTTAGAATACTGGAATGGTTTGGGTTGGAAGGGACTTAGAGCTTATCTCATTCCAGCCCCTTGCCATGGGCAGGCACATCTTCCACTATCCCAGGTTGCCCCAAGCGCCATCCAACCTGACCTTGGACACTTCCAGGGATCCAGGGGCAGCCACAGCTTCTCTGGGCAACTTCTGCCAGGGCTTCCCGACCGTCACAAGGAAGAGCTTGGCATTGGTAGATTTTGGTAGATCTCAGCTCAATTTTTGGAAACCTGAGAAAGTTCTGCCACTTAATCTCTGAGAGGATGACATCCTGTCCCTTTTGGTGCCCAAACATGGCTCTGCCAGGAAAGGGAAGAGTTGACTTGCTCTGGGCTTGAGTTTTTTCCCCAAAGGGAATATGCAATCCTCATCCTTGGTGCTTAGCTCCCTGTTGGGTTGTCCTGGGATGCTGAAGGAAGAATGGGGATGTGTGTGTGTGTGGGGAGGGCACTACCCCCACGTGTGTTGTGCAGGGAGGAGCTGCAGTCGGTGCAGCGGGAGCTGGAGGTGCTTTCGGAGCAGTATTCCCAGAAGTGTTTGGAGAACGCGCACCTGGCGCAGGCGCTGGAGGCTGAGAGGCAGGCCCTCCGCCAGTGCCAGCGGGAGAACCAGGAGCTCAACGCCCACAACCAGGTGAGGCTCCCTGCCCTGCTGACCATGAGCTCCGTGCTGAGCTGTGGCCCTGCTCCCCCTTCCCACAAGGGCTCTCCTCCTCTCCCCAGGAGCTGAATAACCGCCTGGCTGCGGAGATCACGCGACTGCGGACCCTGCTGACCGGGGAGGGCGGGGGAGAGGCTGCTGGGTCGCCTCTCACGCAGGGCAAGGACGCCTACGAGCTGGAGGTGAGCTCTGCAGACAGGCACGTGGGTGGGCACAAGTGCTGTGTACCCCAGGACACAGCCTGGGAGAGAGTCACAGCTGGCAGGTGTCACAGCCATCTGTCCCCAGTCGGCTCTCGTGGCTGGTCAGCACTGTTATCATGAGCTGTATGAGGCCAGGAGATTCTGGGGTCCTGATCTCCTCACCATGTTGAGCCAGACACTCACTCTTCCTTCTGCAGCCCCTGCTTGTCCCTGGGATGCAATCCATGCAGAGCAGTGGGGGACAGAAACTGGGGTGTGCAGGGCATCAGCATCAGCACTGCAAGCTTGGGCGAGTTCCCCAGAGGAGTTTTCTTGTGAGAAGCAGAAGATGGATGGACCAGAGGCTTTGTGGTGCTGGCATGGGGCTGAGTCTCCAGCCCTTGGTTTGGCTGCTCTGGGTACAGAAGGTGTCACACTGTCTGCTTGGGTGCAAAGATCCTGGTTTCTGTTCCCACAGGTCCTGCTGCGGGTGAAAGAATCCGAAATCCAGTACCTGAAGCAGGAGATCAGCTCCCTCAAAGATGAGCTGCAGACAGCACTGAGGGTAATGCCAGGGGTGGTTCTGCAAATCCTCTTACTGTGCTCTGCTCCTGAGTGTCTGTGCTTAGATTTCAGCCCATTTACACCTAGATTTGAAACCATATTTAATTTTTCTCCTGAATGTAATTCAATACCCATTTTGATGTCATCAGTAAATCACCATGTATCAACTTAAGGCTTACCCCACAAAGGAGACAGTGTGGGAAAACATCCCTTTCAGCCTGATTTCCCCATTTACTGTCACATCAGATCAGATTTAACTGGCACAAACAAACAGTGTTAGAGATCTGCCCAGCCTCACAGCAGTGGAACTGGTTTGCTCTGGACAAACCAAAGCCATTTCTGGGAATTCTACTTGAATTCTGTGTCTTGGCTAAAATGAAAAGCCACTAAAGCCCTGTAGCTGAGGGGCTGCAGGCACGGGCAGCACTGTGTGCTGGCCCTTGGCTCTCAGCTCTCAGCCTGTCTCCGTTCCCTGTTGGAAGCAGCTCCGAGGCGTGAGCTGCCCTGGCCGAGCCTCTCTCCCGTTGCCGGCTCTTCTTCCATCAGCATTTGCCAAGCTCCTCTTGAGTGCATCCACAAACCCCTGGGCTCCAGCTGTCTGTCTGGCTCCATGGGGTTGTTCTTGTTCCCTTGCCAGGATAAGAAATACGCCAGCGACAAGTACAAAGACATCTACACGGAGCTGAGCATCGTGAAGGCCAAGGCAGACTGTGATATCAGCAGGTTGAAAGAGCAGCTGAAAGCAGCCACAGAAGCTCAGGGAGAGAAATCCCCTGTGAACACCACTGTATCGGGATATGGTCAGTCCTCCTCCAGCAGCTCCAAGCAGTCCTGGGTGTCCCGAGCTAACAGGGAATCCTGGAGTACAAACCCTTGTGCAGGAATGGGTCTGAGTGTAGGACTTGGCCTTCCAGCCCAAAGCTGATGGGCTTTGAAAGCCTTCTGGGGTTTTGCATCAGGAAAACCTCGTGATGCAGGGATGCCCAAAAGCCCCCTCTGCCCTTGGGGCAGCACTAAGAGTTGGGCTCATCGGGGCACTGTCCTGGGCTGGGAGGGCAGAGCCTCAGCCCTGTCCTTGCAGGAAGGCAGTAGGCACCAGGCTAATCCCACTTCTTTTGCTTCTTCCCAGATATTATGAAATCAAAAAGCAACCCTGATTTCTTGAAGAAAGACAGATCCAGTGTTAGCCGGCAACTAAGGAATATCAGGTCAAAGGTGAGCTCAGATGTCCTGCCCAGTGGGATGGGAGTGAGGAATGCCCAGCATTTCTCTTTGATGGGGATCCCAAATGGGAAGAAATGGGCAGGGGAACAAAATTAAGAATTTCCCAGCCACTAGTGCTAGCCTGGATGGTTTTTTACTGCAAAAGGACTGACTGTGCAGCCAGGCAGGGCCCATTCCCCTACTCCAGACCTTGCTCAGATGGAGGCACAAAGCTGCTCCCTGGTTGGGAAAAAGGCTGATGTTCTCCTTGTTTCTTGGTCTTTCACAGGAGGACTATTCCAGGATCTGCTCCTTCTTTTCAGTTGAAATATAGGTGGAAATGTGCACATCATTCTAGTTGTAGTGTTCATCACTGCAAGATTTTTTGTCTTTATGTGTATCAGCAATGTCTGGGTCCTGGACATATTTAACACACACTTTGCTTGTGTGTTAACATGGTGCAGATGGCCCTGTGCTTCTGTGATCCTTCTGTGCTTGCTGTTGATCCCAAAGCCCAGTGATGCTGTGCCAAGCTCTCCTTGGCAGCCAGTTCCATCATATGGGACTGGAGATAAGGAAGGGCAAATAATGCTGATCAGGAGTCAGCATTAAACATAGGGCAGTTGGGAGGAAGCTCAGCATGAGCAAACCTGCTTTGCCTCTCACCTGGTGTCTCTTGCTGATGTTTGAAGTGGTTGAGCCCTTGTAGGGCAGGCAAAATGCTTTGAGCTTGGTGCCCACGTGGGGAAACACTTGGAGCTCTACGAGCAGCAGCTCCTCAGCTCGGGGTGTCTGCACTGCACCCAGTGAACAGAGAGGGACTTCTGCACATTTTGGGGCAGCCCAGACCTGCTGGGCCACTCTGATGCTGGGTTTCCCTTCACCACTTCAACTCAGATCACTTTCTGTGTGATCCCCATTTGTGTTACTTGGTGGGGAAGGAGCGGAGAAGAAGCAGGGGCAGTGCCAGGGCATCGCTGCGGGACGGGGGGGCTGGGGCTGCACCAGCGCAAATTCATGTGGGATTTATGAGCTTCTTCTTTTGTTTTTTGTTCTTTTTTTTGTTTTGTTTTATTTTGCTTTTTTCCTTCAACAGTCCGTTATTGAGCAGGTCTCATGGGATAACTGAAATGAACCCGAGTCCAGGTTCCCTGCCACGTAGGTAAACACACGGCACCCGCCCACGGCCCAACCTCTGCATGCACTGCTCACACCTCCGTGCCAAACTAGAGCCCTCCTTCTCTCAATGACTGACTGACAGGTTTAGTCACTGCTAATTCTTCTCCTGGGTGAAGGCGAAGGGGAGGGGAGAAGCCAGTGTACCCAAGATCTGTGTGGAACAAAGTCTCTCTGCCTCTTCCCTGGGGGATGTGGCTTTTTGTCTTCCTGCTCTTCCCACCCTCACCAACACAGCTCATCGTCACAGAGAGGATTTGGACATGGTGGAGCACGTTTTCTGTTTACTGTGTTGGGAGTGTGGGACACTGAGTGTGCATGCCTGAGTGACTTTGCATGCCTCAGACTAAACTCCAGCACTGTCCAGGTCTCATAGGAAAACACCTGTTTTGCTGTTAGCCAGGTGCAGGAATAGTCTGGGATGCCTTTAAGTATACTTCCCATAACAGCCTGGAGCATGGAAAATGGTCTCAGCCACCTCAGCTGCAGAGGGAATGTCCTGGACTGCTCTGATTTCCTTTACCCACAGTTGCTGCTTTTTCAGGTTGATCCATGCCTGAGCAAGAGTTTTCCTTGCCCAGTAACTTTCTCCTCCTGCTCTCCGTCCCTGAGCCTCCAAGGCTTCCAAGCTCATCCAGCAAAAGGAGGGAGCTGATAAGAGACGAGGCTGATTCTAATGAGCCAGATATCTCCATTAGCTGGAGTAATAGTGAATTTCCTGGCCCATGGCAAGGACTGAGGTGGGAGCACCTGCAGAGGCAGGTTAGGAGAGGGGAGCTCGCAGCACGGTGGGTGGAGAGCCCCAGGAAGTCTGTGGAAGATTCCTTTATCACAGATATCATCCTACATTAGTCTCACTTCATCAGGCTCTCCTCATCAGCAACTGAAATGGTTGTGGGACTGCCTGGGGGCTGAATTTGCTGGAATTTGTGCCATCAGGCAGAACAGGCTGATGACTCCTGGTGTCTCTTTCCATCCACTGAGAAATCAGATGTGAGAACTGGAATGCATGAGCTGCTCCCATTTAAGGAGGCCCAAAGTAAACTTCCTTTAGGAAGTGTGTGCTCAGAGACTCTCATCCCAGGAGACTCTGCTGCCCCTTGGAAAGAGAGCACACAGCATTTGGAAATTCAGTCAAATTTAGTGCTTTCATTTCCATGCTGCCTGGCAAAGCCCTTCTGTGTTCGTGGGCCTGTGGGAGGAAAAACATTTCCAGAAATACAGTAACCATGGGAATCTGCACAGCCTTGGGGCAAGTTTATCATGGAGTCCTGCCTTGATAAATACATGGGAAGGAAAATGCAGCCCAAAAGTCCAACCTGCTGCTGTGGCAGAACAGTCCCACAGCCAGGGAAGGGAGGTGGCTGCCTGATAATAGGATCATGGAATCACAGAGTGGTTTGGGTTGGAAGGGATGAAAAACCATCCAGGGTTCCAACCCCCTGCCATGGGCAGGGATACCTTCCACTGTCCCAGGTTGTTCCAGGCCCCATCCAGCCTGGTTTTGGACACTTCCAGGCATCCAGGGGCAGCCACAGCTTCTCTGGACAACCTGTGCCAGGGCCTGCCCACCCTCACAGGGAAGAATTTGTTCCCTATATCCCATCTAACCCTGCTCTCTGGCTATGGGAAGCCATTCCCCCTTGTCCTGTCACTCCAGGCTCTCTCCAAAGTGCCTCTCCAGCTCTCCTGGAGCCCCTTTGGGCTCTGGAAGGGGCCCCAAGGTCACCTTGAGCCTTCTTTTCTCCAGGCCAGAAAATCCCAGTCCCCTCAGAATTTCCTCCTAGGAGCTGATTTCCATCCCTCCAGTCTGTGCCTTTGAAGGTGCCAAGGCTTGGTCTGTGAAGTGAATAATGTTCAGCTGCAGCATGAATTCCTTGCAAGTTCCAAGGCCTGGGCTGGCAGGCAGAGCTGTGGGGCTGGGACAGGCAGTGGGGCACAGAGGGGCAGAGCCCTGGCTATGGGGGCTGTTTTAGGGATGGGAGGTGGCTGTGCCTCCTCATCTACAGGGACAGCTCACCACCTAATGCTGTGCTCTCCTCAATCTCTCGTGCCACAGGTTTGGGGCTGCAGGAAGGAGGGTGCTGGCATTAGGCTGGTGCATCCCCTCAGACTGGATTCAATTTAAAGCTGTCCTACAGGAGTCGGGCAATTTGTTTCTGCGTTTCTGCCCCTCTCAGTACTGTGCTACTGAGTCCTCATGTGTAGCTGATGGATTTTACAATTCCAAATGCCAGGGGGCTGCTGGCCAGCTGAGAGTTGTGCCTTGAAATCTGGATGCTGCATCTGAATTGGATCAGCCATCAGAGCCTGCCAGGCCTGAACAGCATTTGGGAGTCCTCTTTCTAACTGTGGGCTGTCCCAGGGTGGGGTGAGAGAGGGGTGGGATGGTCACTGGCAGCACACAGCAGTTTCCAGGGTTTCCTGAGCAAATCCTGCACGGAGTGGAGCCAGGACTGTCCCCATGGGTGCTGTATGGTGGGGCAGGCAGGGATGGACCAGCCTGCAGGTCCTGCTCAGCATCCTGGGGCTTCAGCACAGCAGATCCCAGCTGGCCTGCCTGGGGCTCCCCTACTGGAATTGCCCCATCCAGCGCTGCCCTGTGAGCTCCGGGGGTGTCCTGGTTTAGGGCAAATTTGGGAGAGAACCTCCAAAGGGGCTCCTCTAGAAAGCAGATTCAAGTGGCCTCTCCCCCAACCAGTTTGGGAAAATATTTCTGCATGCTTCTTCTTCCCCCCCTTCACTCTCAGAACCGGTCTGTAAGGTGCAAAACTTATTTCTGGGCTAACCAGACGAGTGGGGACACAAGCACCATAAAGTCACCCCAGCACAGGGGGTCGTTCCCCAGTCAGCTAATCCTGCTTGCAGCATGATGTGCCTCTCATTGCTTCTGGTCCGTCGCCTGGTTCATCTGCAATCTCACCCTGTCTCCAGGCAGTAGCTGCCCTCCATAACCGTGTGTTCTCCCTCAGCATGTCCCACTAATCCTCGCCCAGGAGCCCATTCCTGCTGCCACGGCTGGGCCTGAGCGCCGCCCCCGCCCCAACTCCGCTCTCTGTCTTTTGTCTCTGCCAGAGTCTGAAGGAAGGCCTGACTGTGCAAGAACGCCTGAAGCTTTTTGAATCCAGGGACTTGAAGAAAGACTAGTTCTCCCCGCTCCGCTTGACCACGCGCACCTCCCAGCTTGAGGCAGCACAGCACCAGCACCGTTTGTCTCTGTTCCTTACGATGTCCTCGCTGTCGTTGTCCTGACGCCCCGACGGGACCCGGCGCCGCGGTGGCGGTGCCTCCCCTCGCCTCCCCAGCTCCTTTCCCTGCTTGTGAGATGCTCCAGAGACTCTGAGAGGGAGAGGAAGGGATTGGAGTGGGGTTTTCCCCCCGCCCTCTCTTCGGCGCTTTGTAGGAGAATCCTTTCTTTACTGTAAACCATTACACTAAGTGTCAGTATTAAGGCTCAGCAGCCTGTTAATAAGCTATAGCTCTGTCGGGAAGAGCGAGCAGGGTCTGGGTGGTGTCAGCCACACCGAGCTCTTACTGCTGTCTAGAGACCCCGTGCTCAGAGCACACCAGGAGCCTGATCCAACCATTGATCTCCACTGCATTACTTGCACCTACAAGGGGGGGAAGCTGTCGGGGAGCGCGAGTCCGTGCCGGCGCCCGCAGCCTGGAGGTACCACACTGACATCTCGCTGGACAAGGATGCAAGAAGTGATTCTCCTGCCCCGTGACTGTGCCGTGTCCTGAATGTAGGTGCCACCGAAGCCTGGCAAGCTTGGGTGGCTGCCCAGGTGGTTGTGGATGGGGAGCTGCAGCTACTGAAGTGCACCATCGAGTTGGCCCCGCCGGCGCGTCCTCGCTCCCGTCTCGCTGGTGGCCGGAGTTGGTGTTCAGGGGCTGAGCTGTAAGATCACTTTCTTGCCTCTGTTAGATCAAGCCCAGCACTCTCTTTTTTTTTTTTTTCCTTTTTTTTTTTTTCCTTTTTTTTTTCTTTTTTTTTTTTTGCTGTTACTCCCTTCCTCTCATCGAATCCCGTGTATCCCAGGGTCTGTGCGCATGTGAAACTCCCTTTTCCTAGTCAAAGGAAAGTAGAGTAGAAAGTAGAGCCAATATTGACTGAAAATGCACAGTGCTCAATGCATATAATGCTCCTTTTTTACCAGCTTCTTGAATTCAACTCTTCTTGTCAGCAGGGCAGCTCCTATTTTAATTCTTTAATCTTTTCCTGAAATAAAGATCTCAAAACCAGTATGTGCTTCAGACCTTCTCAGTCCTAATAGCTTCTGTATTTAAAACATACAATTTAGCACCATGAGGCAGATAAATGCATACAAACCAGGGGATGAGGAGCTGGTAGCACTAGATGGTCACAGCCAGCTGAGCAGAGGCTTCCTAGAAGAAGCTTGTGCTGCTTTGCAGATGTGGAGCTTCATCCCTGGATAAATCTCAAGATGCCACCTGGAAGGTCACCAGGGCTGAAGGAGACTCTGGCACATTGGCTTCCCAGCCTGGTTGGGTGCTGAGTGACCTCTTCAGGCTGGGATGTGGAAGATATCTTGGCCTTCACCCGGAGCAGAGCTTCCTCTTGTTCTTCAGGCACGCAGCCAAGGTTGAGGCCAGCAGCTCCTGGTGCTTCCCTGCTGGTTTTGGGTCTGGTGCTTGGTACAGGTGCAGCTCTCAGAGCCCCACGGGGCTGGTGAAGCCCCCCCCAGTCCTGCCAGGCTGGACCACGGCAGCTGCCAGAGTCACCTTCATCCTCCTGGGAGCAGAATCTCTTTTTTCCAGCAGCACCCTCAGCAGGACACGGTGTCACTGGACCACGGTGGGAGTCAGGCTCTTGTCCAGCTTGTGTGGCCTTGCTATGGCCAAGTGTCCAGCTTGGCACCTCACAGCAGGACTGGGCAGCTGATCCTGCCCAGAGGAGCCCTGGTTGTCCCCAGGCAGGATGGCAGCACCTTGCAGGGGACACAGCAGCTGCTCTGCTGGGATGCTCTGTGTGCATGGAGGTCCTGGAGGTGGCAGCAGGGCAGGAAAGGTGCTCATCCTGTTGGACACAAAGCCTTTCCCTCGCCAGCAGTGCCCTCAGGTGTGTGCATGGGCAGCCTCTGCATCCGAGCTCACCACAGCACTTCCATGATCTGGAGAACCTGGGGGCCTTCCTGCTGTCACGCACCTGGATCACCTCTGGCTGCTCTGCTGTCCGTGGTGAGCTCTGATCTCCTGGCAGAGGCTGTGGGAGGCAGCAAGGATTTGGGATTGTCATTGTCACTGCTCTTCCCTTGCAGGGTGTCACTGGCTCTAGGAGAACCCTCCTCCTCCTCCTCCTCCTCTTCTCTTTAGACTTAGGGTGGCATTTTGTCCTTTTTAGCCAACCAAGCAGAACATCCTGGTCTCCTTCTTGCCATGTGGACCCTGCCCTTTCTTAGATTCCCCAGCAAATCCTGCTCATGTGCTCCAGCTTGTAGGAGCAGACATTTTCCATGGGCTCCTCTGGAAAAGTAAATGGAGAGTCTTGGTCAGCTGTACAGACAGGGCTGAGCAGTGGCCTTGGCATCATCAGGATCAGCTGCACCCTCTGGGGCAGTGCTTGGGAAGGATGTCTGGGGTGTGTTTAGGGTGGGAGCTGTGAATTCTGGGGGTCACTGAGAGGAAGAGGAGGAAGGAAGGTCCCTTATGCAGCCAAATGTTCTGAACCCCTGCTGAGGGTCCTGGGCTTGCTCTGGCGAGTCTGAGCATCTCTCCAAGGCAAGGGGCAGCACTTCACCTGCCTTTTCTGTAAAGAAAAAGAACCTGCAGCACCAATAAACAGCCCCAGACTGAAATGTTCCTGCTGTAGAGCCCAGTACTTGAAAATAAAGGGAGAAGTCCTTTTACTCATAGCAGTGATACTCAGTCACCCTCCTGCCTCTTCCTGCTCCAGGCTTCATCCATCTTTTGGGATTATCAGTGGCTATTTAAATTAGAAAGTGTGTGGGCAAGCTGCTGCATTCTGCATCACTCCTCACTATTGATAGCACCAAAAAGGGAGGTTTAGGAAAACTCAAGTGCAGCAAAGGCACAGGTCTTGGAGCCTTGTTGGCTCCAAGTAATCTATTTTTCCTGAGTAAAATTTTCCTCCCATTTGCACCATCACCCCTGATCCAGACAGAATCCTTCTTTAAATGTCACCTTTTCTTTGCCCATGTATTAAAAAAAGAAGCAAATTGTGTTCATTTGTTCCAAAAATAGAACAGCTTAGAATTGGTGCTGGCTTACAAACCAGAAAATTCCCTTTTTTTGGTAGAACTAGGCTGCAGTAAAAGTGCTCACATTTTGTACCTGCTCTATTTGATGGTACTTCCACAAGACCTTTGCATATTTGTCCTGGCTTGGACACTCAGTTTGATGTGGACACTCAAGCTTGCCTTTGCTCTGTATTTTTTCAGGTAAAAAAAAAAAAAAAGCTTTCTTATTCTTCTTTTTTAAAAACAAAAGTAATTTAATACCTGTATAGTATTCCAAGCAGTGCAGTGTAAATATTTATTCCTCAGCAGTTTGCAGAGGGTTCTCTTTTGTGACTGAGTTGTGGTTTGATTTTTAAGTCTTGTTTTAGCACAGAGGCCCCTGAGTGGGTTGGGAGAGGAGGAACGAGTGTAACATGTCCAACCCACCCCACCTGCCCTGATAAACTGCTTTTTTGGTGTTTGAGGACTGTTATAAAAACCTTTTCAAACCTTTTCTGCTGATCTATGCCTTTTGCTTTGAAGGGACCTGTCTGAAGATTGTGTACAGCCTGTTTGACCACTGTAACTTTCTTTGCTATAAATTTGGGGTGTTTTTTTCCCACTCAGAGGACTCAATAATCTTGTGTTTGATAGCAGCATCAACGCTGTGCATGTGCAAATTGTGCCCTGTTTTTACAGAGAGCAGCCACAGCCCCCCCTGCACACACACCCATCCCACAGCAGCCTGGCCACGAGCTGAACTCACTGTGTAACTTCCAGCTGGTGGAACTACAACAAGAAGAGCCAAGGCACTGCTGCAGAACCTCAGTGTGAGGCTGCTGAGGAAACAGAGGGTGTGGGTTTTAATAGAGAAGCCTGACAAGTTGGTACCAGCTGAACTAACCCAGCTGGCTCTGAACTCGTGAATAATGGGTGCAATTAGCATTATTTTCTTCATGCTTTCTTCACCCTGTGTGCAGGACAAGAGTGCTCACTGTTTGTTCTCACCTAGAGAAAGCAAAGCATGTAAAGTACTGGAGACTGTGGTAAGTAGGAACCAGGAATCCTCCAGCTTGGCCTGTGTCCCCCTTCCTGGAGTTCTGGATGACTTGAGAGTTTAAAGAACCATTTGGAAGGATGGAGGTTTGGGGGAAGGAAGCTCTGTGAGGCTCAGGGTGGTGTCAGATGTGGCAGTTCAGGTGTCAAGGGCCGGTTTTCCTCCAGTGGCCTCGGAACAGCTCGGCCTTGGCTCTGTCCGGGCAGAGCTTCCCCCCACTGACAGCAGTGGGGACTGGTTCTGGGTCTCATCTGTGCCCTGTGTCTGGGGACAGCCCGGGCCCTGTGAGCACTGGGGGTGGAGGATTCATGTCCCAGGGCTGTTTCTGTGCCAGCTGTGCCCTGGGGCGGCGCTGGGATGCTGCAGCCTCAGCATCGTCTTTTCCCCTGCAAAGGGGAAGGGTGTGGAAGGCTCCTGTTCCTCCACGTGTGTGAATTCCTGTCTCCTTCCCTTCTCCCTTCCACTCCCAGTTTATTCTCCAGTGCTTTTGTAAGAGCCACCATTCCTGATCAACTGCTCGCTGTAATAGAAACGTCACCTTTTCTCACTGTATTTATTCCTTACAAACCTTGTATGACATGCTAGGCTCCCCTGGATGTAGCTGATCATTTTTACTTTGTAAATATAATTACCTAACTTTACATTAACTATATGGTAATAAACTATTTTTGCACCACCCTTTGCATGCCATGTGTGACAGGTTTATTTCTAAAAAGAAGAAAGAACAGGGCAGAGGTCAGAGCAGGAAAAGGGAGATGGTTTTTATAATAATATTATTATATTTAATATAATAATTAATATTATATTAAAATGTATCATATAATATATTATAATATATTATACATTAGCAATAATATATTTACTAAATAGTTTAAATCTAGTGCTGCTGAACGGGATTTATTGGAGAATGACCTTCCCTAGGTGCTTCCATACAGGTAACATAATTTTCTTTCCCCCAGGAAAGCTTTCTCAGAACCAATCTAAAATCTGGGGATGTCCATGGATCATAATAAGGATCTACAGGAATTGGAATGAAAAAGTCAGATGAGGCTGTTGATGTTTTCAGTGAAAATGGTTTATTTAACAGTGCCAATCACAGCACTACTGGAAACAAAAATGGCAACAGAATATAAAAACCTCTTTTCATTTTGAGAGATATTAAGGCACTTTCTATTCAGTATAAAACAATTCTTACATAGACACTATTTTAAGTTTGAAATTCTTAGGTTTTTACATCATCTTTGTTCCACACTGAGCTGTGGGGACAGAGATGTCACCTCCCTCCCCTTGCTGTCCCCAGGCTGGTGCTGCCAGCCGAGGGCACAGACCATGACAGGTGTCCCAACACCTGAAAGAACCGAGGGGGCTTTCCAGAGCCCACCTGAAGTGCTGACCCAACTCCAGCCGTGTCTGCTCTCCAGATAAACCCTGATCCCAAAGAACCATTTCTCTCATTTCCTTCCAGAGCTCCCTACGCTTCCTTGCTGGAAGAGAAGCTGTTTACATCTTTTACACCAGAGCTCTGCCAGCCTTTAACCAAAAGAAACATGTACACAATCAAAACTTAAAAATTGTTGCTATTTCCCACGAATTTCCTTTTACCAACTTTCAACAATTAATGCCAACAAGAAATGTAACCGAGGCACTTAATCTATAGAAACTCTTAACTCCGCTGTAGCCCTCTTATCTCTTCCTTCCTTTTCACTGTAGAGGAGCCCTTGGGCTACAATTCCATTAGGAATTGGCTACAATTCCATTCCATATCCCAAGTTGAAAAATGTTCCCTTTACCACTGAAAGACAAGCTCAGCACTGTAGGAACACACCTACTCTGCACCAGGGCACAGGAACAAGACTGCCCAAAGTTTTAATGCCTACGGATGCAGCTCTGTCACTGTCACCCTCACAACCAAACAGTTGTGTCATTCCCTCTAGCACGGGAATGACCCACAGCAAGGGATCTGTGGCATCTTAGGGCAGAGAACACTTCTCTGGAGATATTTACCAAAGTTACACCCAGATGGACAAAACAATGATGTCTATACATAATAATAATAATAAACTCTGTGGGTGTTACCATGCTCCACTAGCCCTGTGAGGCAGCTCTATCATTTACTGCCTTTCAGAAAAAAACCTGTAATTGGCAGGATTGTACTCTTCCCAAATCCTTTCAAACTCCTCCTGGAAAGCCTTCACGTACTCGGCGTCCTCCACCACCAGCACATTCTCGCGGTTGCTCTGGATGGCCTGGGTGGTCCAGTTGAGGGAGCCTGTGATGAGCATCCTGCGGTCCACGATGGCGAACTTGTGGTGCATGTAGCCGCTGTGCTGGTCGTGGCGCACCTGGATCCCTGCAGAGACACAGACACAGACACACAGACAGACACACAGACACACACAGGGCCTGTCAGACACAGCTCGGGGCTCACCGGGCCCGCAGTGGGGCAGGGCCGGCCCCGGAGCGGGGCTCGCCCCGGTCCCGCCGCGCTCACCCGCGTGGCGCAGGCGGCCGATCTGGGAGCCGTGCAGCCCCATGTACTGCGCGTCCGTCACCAGGCGGACGCGGACGCCGCGGCGGTGCAGGAGATGCACGGCTCGGGCGAGCTGCGGGCAGGAGAAGGAGAAGAGGCAGAGGTCGAGCGAGCGGCGGGCGGAGAGGAGGCGGCGCACCAAGCGGCTCAGGGCCGTGTCGCCGCTGGGCAGCGGGCACGGGCAGGGCCGGGCGGGCGCCCCGGGCTCGGCCGCCTCGGCCAGCAGCGCCTCGATGCAGCAGGGCCGCGAGGGGAAGAACAGCACCTCCCGCACGGGCCGGGCCCGCCGCCAGGCCGCCACCGCCAGCGCCACCGCGGTCACCGCCGCCGCCGCCAGCGCCCCCGCCGCCCTCATGGCCCAGCCCGGCCCGGCCCGGCCCGCGCAGCCGCGGCGGAGGCGGGAGCGGCCCGCTGGGAGGAGCGGCCGCCACACGGGGCTGGGCCGGGCTCCCAAATCCCGGCAGCAGCGACCCTGCCCCGGGCCCCGGACCCTTCCCCGAACACCGACCCTTCCCCAGGTACCGGAACCCTGACAGCGAACCCGTCACCGCACCCCGAGCCCGTGCAGCGGATGCTGCCAACACGCAGCACATCCTCACATCCTTTTTGGTTTGGGTGGAAGGGATCTCAGAGATATCCAGTTCCAAGCCCGTGCCATGGGCAGCGACACCTTCGGCTATTCCTTCCCAATATCCCGTCCAACCCCGCCCTCTGGCAGTGGGAAGCCATTCCCTGTGTCCTGTCCCTCCAGGCCCCCATCCAAAGTCCCTCTCCAGCTCTCCTGGAGCCCCTTTAGGCTCTGGAAGGGACTCTGAGGCCTCCCTGGGTGTTTTCCAGGTGAACACCCCCAGCTGTCCCAGCCTGTCCCAGAGCAGAGGGGCTTTAATCCTTGGAGCATCGTTGTGGCCTCCTCTGGACTCGCTGCAGTAGCTCCACGCCCTTGTGATGTCGTGAAGCCCAGAGCTGGAGGCAGCTCTGCAGGTGGAGTCTCATGAGGGTGGAATAGAGGGGGACCATCAGCTGCTGGACCCTGCCCAGCAGAGGGGACAGGGGTGGCAGAACTGGTACCAGAAGGGTTTGTCTGTAACTGCAGGCAGCAGTGACCCAGCACTGGCTCCATCACACGGCAGCTGCAGCACTCACCGCTCCCACCTCGCTCCCAGCTACACGCGGTTCAGCCAGGCAGAAATCACAGTGGAATAAAGAATTATCCTGCCTCGATCAGTTTGTCTCCGAGGCGTATCGTTTGGAGGGAAGGAGGGTGCTGAAAGATGTCTGCAGACATGATTTTTTTGTTAATTAAGTTGTGCACATTCCAGCTCTCACTGACGGCAAAGGGAGCACCCGCGGCCTCACCTGCGAGCTGCAGGAACCTGCCCAGGCAATCGTTTGGTAATCCCACGTACAGATGTGTTCTGGCAGGCAAGCACAGCTGGGTGTAGCTTCACTGACTTGGCAGCTCTTCCCCCTTCTTTCCTGTGGGCATTTTTAATGGTTTCCTTGCCCTGGCTCAAAACCGAGTCTGCTTGTCCGTGACAGCCCATCAGGTCAGGATGGAAAGAGATCAACGTCCTGCACAACTCACCAGGAGCAAGGGAGAAGCAGCAGCCTCGGGCTCGACCTTGTGACCAACCCTTTTACTGTTTTGGAAGGAAGCACTAGGTTAGGTTTTGATGCTGGATTTCTTGGGAGAGCTGTTTTTTTAAAAGACAAATTCAGTTCAGCAATCAAGAAGGTCTCAATGTCAAATGATGTCTCAGCTGCTCTGTTACACAGCTCTGGACTGGACCAGAATAATTTTAAAATAAAGATTACTAGGTCAGTCTACAAGAAACTAATACAAAAATAAGAGGAAAAGATCAGTATTAAATTCTCTACATTAGATCTAGGCTAAGGATGTAGGACTTTTGTGGATCAGCTGCTGCTTTCCCCCACCACAATACAAACACACACTGAAAATAAACACAAAACCAGGCTTTGTTCATTTTACAAAAATAGCTCTTATGAGATTTAATGCCTGTCTCCATTTTACAGATGTTCCAGACAAAAATCAACCTCCATATTTTATATATAAGAACAGAATTTGTGACAAGCTGGAACATCCTCTCTGAGCTTGAGTGAGTGTAGAAGGTCACCTGGATAAAACCTGCCTTTAGCTTGTTCAAAACATCTGTGGTAATGTCAAGTGTTCCCAATAATGATCCAGAAAAACAAAAAGAAAAGACATAAACCCCAGACTTCACAACAGAAACAGAGATTCCTTACAGAACAGCTAAGGAATATCTGGTTAGGTAATTAAAAAATGCACCAACGTTTTCAGGAACTATTAAGCAAAAATGGCTACTATAGAGTTATATAAGGGAGCACCTACAGGTTGAATCTCTTCTGCTTTATTAGGAAGCTAAAAAAGACAGAAGAGAACCTTATCCTGGCAAGGTTATCTTCATTACCTGGAAGTTCTGCAACCACAGGCAAATCAAGGCAAGTGTTTTCCCCTCTGAGAGGCAAGCAGGCTGCATTTTGAGACTTCTTATTTTACAATTTGCCCTCCCAGACAAGATTTCCAAAGCAAATGCTAAAACCGTCTCAAGTTAAGATTATAAATAAATAAAGAGGAGTGACAGGACTCCCATGGGATATCCTGACTTATGCTACAGCAGAAAATAGTCTCTTAAATCTGAGCACAAAGTGGTTTGAAATAATTTACATGTGATCCATACCCTGTGACGTGCCTCTTATTTTTGGTTCTCGTTCTCTCAGGCATTGAGGAGATTTATGTGGGATTTCAGTGAGATTACCCATATGCACTCCCAGGAGTTCTGGATGTTGTCACAGGCCTGCCAAGCAACCTAAAGGTGAGGCCTGCTGCCACACCATGATGCTTAATGAGGACAGGATGGGATTTTAATTAATTTAGCTGATTCTTTGAGCATTGCTGTGTTTTAGTCTTGAGTGTGCACGTCTAGATTGAGAGCTGAGTTCCTGGGGAGACAGCAGCACTGTGGATTAGCACTTATTAGTCCAGTCTCACAGCAAGTAGAAAAGACTCAAGTCACTCTTCAAGTTGGTTTGAGGACCAGGAGAATAGTGATGAAGCCTCACTATCCACCTAAAGCACAAGCTGCAGGCTCAGCAGAGGTAACCAGGGGTCCCTGCCCTTCTCTGAAGGCAGCAGGGGAGTTGGGCACCTTTAATTCCGGCACTCTGAGGACGTCGGGCTGCGAACTGTTGACATCAGGTGGGACTTGTAGGTTTTGCTCAGGCCGGTCATCCAGAACTTGAGAAGTTTGACATTGTCCTCCTCTGCAGCTCCCAGAATGCTCAGCAGTTTTTGGGTATCCTCCTTGGGTCTGCTGTCCACTTTAGTGAACTTAAAGAGGACTTTCACTTTACTGCAGGAACAAGAGATTCCTGTCATTATCAAATGGACTCACATGCCATCAAACAGGGAACAAAGAGGAGCTGGAGCTTCTCCTGGCACCTACTGCAACTAAATGTTAATAAAAACTTCAAACCAGTGTTTCATTGAAACTATTCTCATGCTTTGATAGAGAAGGGTGATTATTTAAGGAGATGACTCATTTTCAGTAATAACGGGCATATTTCTAGTTTGGTTTTTTCATTCTAGCAGAAAGCAGAACAATTAATTGTGACAACTGGGAGACACATCCAGCGCCCTTCTGCCTTCAGGTAAATTCACAAAGTCATGATGTTCCATGAATTATTCACATGACTGACTGGTCTTCCTTTACAGCTACCTGCACCTCTGAAATGCAGAGCCTGAAGGCAGAACCCAGGCATGTGTTTGGGTGTCAGCTGTGCTGGGCCATGGCCACACTGACAGGCACAGAGGGATCTGCAGGTTTAATCCTCCTAACCTGGGTGAGGCAGGCAGGTGTTGTCATGCAGGTAACCTACAGATGTGTGAACTGAAGCATAAAGGTCAAGAACTGCTGAAAGCCAAAAAGAGAGTTAGGACTAGAGTAGGAAATTCTTGACTCCTGACTTAATTTGTTCCTGTAAATCCAACTGAACTGCAGCAAAAGTCACCTGACTGAAGTGTGTCCTGCACTCTGCTGTTGCTGCTCCAGGAGCAGTGCCAAAGCTGCTCCTCTGAAAGCAAGGGAGCTGTACTTACTTCATCCACTCCTCCTTCAGGCAAACAAGGCACTGATCCACAACATCCACAGAGAGGTTCTGGTTGGTCAGGGCAGCTTCGATCTTGTTCAAGATTGTTGGGCCAACTGCAGGATCAGAAAAAGGGGGAAGGGTGAGAAAGAGGACACACAAGCTAAAGGTTACTGCTTACACCTTTATGACTAATAATTGTTAACTATATCCCCCAGTGGCCTGCTGGGATTTCATTTCCATGGAAGAGCAGCTAAGGGGAAATCTTATTAGAAAAACATCTGAGCTAAGAAGCAACATGGAGTTTAGTGAAGGACCCTGGGACATCCAAACAGGTTCAGGGGTCTTTGTTTTTTCTTCAGACCCACTTTTAAACTCCTGCTTAGCTTTGGTTGTGCCTTTATCAAAAGATCATTAAAAACACAAGGTTATGAAAAGACCTTCATGCTCCTTTGTACAATATACAAACATACATATAAAAATATAAACCCTCAACTTATACTTGATTCAATGTTCTTGTTAAGGGCAGTTCCAGGATGCCTAGTGAAAAAATAAACCAGCAACTAACCCAAGGCATTCCTGGACCACTTTTTGGAATCCCTAGGAGACTTTTTTCCCAGCAGTCCATGGCCTAGTAAGTTTGATGCTGTGGTGGAGAAAAGACCTTGCAGTGACTATTTTTGTGCAGAAGTTTCTGGACATGCCACTGACTGGATGGAAAATAAACTGGTGTATTTATACATGTGGGATCAACAACAGGAAGAGCACTGTGCAGAGAGCAGCAAGTCTCTGCTTTGCATCTCTGTCTTCAGGGACCAAGAGGAAGGATGAGCCATGTGCTGTGTCTTTTGAGACACTCAGTGAGGCAAATTCATCTAAATTAAGACTTCCCAGAAAAGACAAGACTGATGGACCTGACTCAAATCACCTCTAGGTGCAAGTGTTCAACTGCTGGAAGGAAGTAGGTAAAATTAAATAGAAAAGTCTGGGTATTTCTCTATCAGTGATATTTGACTACCAAGTGGTACATGGAAAATCAGTGATGTCATGGTCCTTACAAGTTAGTCTTACTCAAAATAAACACACAAGTATCTCAGGATTGAAAGTGTTCACTGTGGGTTACAGAATTTCCCTACAATTTTTCTTATACCTATGTTACAGAATTCATTTCTCATTTATGAAAATTAACAGGCAAAATGCTGATCTGGTAGAGCAAATCTTTTATAACTGAACAAACTGTGGTGAACCTCACCTCAAGCAGCTGAACTCCAGCTGAATACTGACCTGACTTCTACCCAAACCTCCTTCAGGGCCAGTTAAAGATCAAGATGCTCTTTTAATCTCAGTGACAGAGGCTCTTTCTGCTTCCATCACCCACCTCGATCTGCTGCCACGGGGCTCCCACTGGTGACAAGGAACTCGTACTTGTTGAGGGACTGCTCATCATCAAACAGGGTTGGGTAGAGGCTGGAGCGGGTGGCAGCACGGACTTCCACGAGGACTGCAAACTCTGCAGCAACAAGAGCCCAAAAGAGCATGAGCTGTGCTAGCCCAGATTCTAAAACACAGCTACAGACCCTGCTTGGCCTAGAGAAGGTGTCACATCTTTCAGTCACTGAGCAGGCAAAGACATGGGGAAACCAAAACGAAGTGGTTCAGGCTTTATTTCATGCAGCCAATACTTATTAAAAAAAAAAAAAAGTAGTGTTCTTTAACATGACTAGGGAGAGGAGAGGGTTCTGCAAGAGGTTCTTACCAGATGCCAGGATGTGGGGAGGGATCTGGACGTGTGGGCTCAGGCCCAGGAAGTTGCAGCGATAGGCCTCCTCGTACTGCTCGCTGTAGGGGATGATGCGCACACACCCGATGGGCAGCATCGTCTGCGGGGGGAACCAGCCAAGAGAAACTCTGGAATTGAACAACCAACTACAATTCCCTCCCTGACCCCCAGGGCTAAACCTGGAGCTCAGCTTCCAGGCTAAGACATGGAGCACTGCTTAGGCAGATGCTCCTCATCTGGGCAATCAAAGCAACCCATTCAGCTTGAGAGCCCCTGCAGTTGCTGAGGACAAGCAAGATATCCAGAGGTTGAGGGGATTCTGTTTTGTGCATGTTTTTTGGGGTTTTTTTTGGTTGCCGTTTTTTCAAAACCACATAATTTAGAACACACTCTACACAAGATCACATGTTGGGGCAGATCATTATAAAGGCTGGAGTACTAAAGAAATACATTTAAAATATGCAGCCAAGAAACAAAGGAAAAGGTTTCTACCCGTAGGACATCAAAGGCAGACTGGACAAGATCCATATCCTGAGCTTTCCAGATGACCTGGTTCCCCATCAGAACATGCCAAGCCAGCATTCGGAATGCTGATGCCCCAAGAACCTGGGGAAAAAAAAACCCAAACCATTCTGCACTGGTTATAAACGTGAGTGGAATGTCAAGTTTGCCCTGTTAAAAACATGAGTGACAGGCAGGAAAATGGCTAGACCTGAACAGCAGGAATGGACATGGAAATTTAGCACATGAACCTTGGACACATGAACCTTCCCTCTCAGCCAGGTCACAGGAAGCACAGGAGAAAAGTAAGAACCATACAGAGTAATTTTTTTCTATTTGTAAATTATTTTTCCCTCTAAAACACTTTTTTAAAAAGCAAATATTACTTGGCTTTGCAGGAGCTGCAGAACCTCTGTATTAAATTACCGTCACCGCTCTTGGGAAGAAGAAAAGTGCAGAGTTTGAGAGAAATCATCTGACCCCACCCCACATGACTGATGATCACCAGAGGCCCACGTGAGGAAGGGAGCGTGCCCAGAGATGCAATTCACATCATGTTCCTGGCTGGGCAGGCACTGTGCTGAACCACAGCACCAGGGAATGTGCAGATTGCAGGAAATAAACGTATCTTTAAAAAAAATAAACGTTATCAGGAGAAAAGAGCTTGTGAACTCTGCAGCCTTTGTTACCTGTCTCATGTGCCTGAGAGAGCGGAACACAGACAACCTTCTGTGAGCCACGTTCCAGCTGTTGCAATCTGGCACCAGAGAGGTTTCAGGGGAGCTTTTGGACAGCTCCTGCCCTTCCACAACATCTGGCTGGGAAGAAGGCTTCTCTTCTTCCTCAGAACCGTCCCAGCCTTCTGACTCTTCTTTCAGATCTAAAAAAAAAAAAAAACAGAGGGGGAGATTGGTCATAAAAATTGCTCCTCTCTAGGAATGGAAAGTGGAAAGTGCTCACATGCTGCAGCCATGTGATTTTGGGTGTATGTGGGAAGAGAGAGCTCAGAACACAGTAACTGAAAGTACTGGCAGCAGCACAGACACACTTAAGTGTTAATTCAGATAAAAAATAACTACTCAAGGGTCAAGAAGGAATTTTCATTTTCTACAGAACTGAAGTAACATTTTTTGATTAGTTATGTTCTCTATTCTTATTTTAAAGGTTATGGACAAAGCTTTTCTAGATTCTAGTCTACATGGTTAATAAAATAGCTCAACACAGGGAAAAAAACCCAAATAAACTTTACTTTTAGAAAGTTTGTAGAAAAAGAAGCAAGAAATCCATATGTTGTGACTGCACATCCTTCTGGCTGTAAAGATTCACTGGGAGGGCCAGCCCAGCCACAGAGAACAATAATCTTGATGATGCAACTCTGCTGCTCAAGTGACAAACACCACATGCAGAGAGCCTTTGAGGTGCCTGGATTTCACATTCCTGTCAGAGCCATCTCCAGATGGGAGAGACTACCAGGAAGGTGAAGCTGATGAGCAATGGCTGTGCTTAAGATGCTGATCAAAGGATTCAGTGTTTCATCATTCAAAGCATTCTCAGAAGGTTTTTGCAGCTCTGGAAACCTCTGTCTCACCTGCAAGTTTTTCCATCTGAACGAGGGTGTCTTCTGTGGGTGCTCCCTCCAGAAGCTTCTCGGTAAGCCGGCTACCACAAGCCTTCAGCAGCCTGGAGACATTGAAAGGAAGAGAAGCAGAGTCATGCAGCTTGCCAGGTGCAACAATCCAGTAAGAAACTTGATGTCATGATGTCAAACAAAACAGCCAAGCACTGACCACTTTGTGCTACCTTCCAGCTCATCCCTGTGCTTTCCTCAGTGTGGGACTATCAGCCCATCTTACAATCCCTGCCACACAAAGTCACCCAGACCCCAGCATTCTGAATTTCTTTGTGCAGCATGCTTATCCCCACCCAAATCACATGCCAGTGTTGCAACCCTCCCTGTGGCATCTTTCCAGGGAAGTTTATTGAGCCAGTCAGGCACTGGAGCAACTGGACTCTCCCAGAGCCCCATGGCTGCATCTCCCACGCTGCTGATCCAGCACAGGGGCACTGCCAGGTGAACCACCATGGTCTGTCACCTGTGAATTCCAGCTGCAACACACTGGGGGCAGGAGCATCTTTTATTCCTTTCTTCCACACTGCAAAACCTTTCCATCTGCATAGCCATGGCTTCCATTAGTATTACCTCACAGCAAAAAGACATTTTTTTGTCCTAAAGACATCACTGTTGGCTCCTTCCAATTCAGATGCTACTTAGCAAAGTCTGAGTATTACCTCAAAAAAAAAAAAAAAAAAACACCCAAACACTCAAATCCCATTCCCACTGTTTCAGGCAGTATCCTCCTGAGGAGGGAGCTGCCCAGGCTGAGCCCAGCAGTGCATTACCAAGCGAAGGAGGTGTGCAGGCAGGCCCAGAGGTTCTCGTCGTTGGTCAGGGAGGTCAGGGAGCGCGCGGCGTTGCCGTTGCGCTGGTGCAGGAAGGGGGTGAAGGCCGTGTTCATGCGCTGGGCACGCTGGGGGCACCCAAACTGCTCTGCTTCAAACACCTGCACACACAGCAGGAACAGCTCACACACTCAAAGAGGTTCAGTGTTTGCAAAACTCAGGCAAAAAAAACCCCAAAAATAGCAAGTGAAAAGGGTGTGTCACACACGCTCGTCCAGTCATGGGCAAACAGAGAGAAAGAAGGGACATCTTATTCTTAGATGGACTGAAACTATCATTAAGTAACACTTGTGCTCCAAAATCATTGTCCTTCCCAGATTTACTTAATTACATTTGTAACAAAGCTGCTGTCTACAAGGCCTGTGAAAAGCACTGAGTGTTGCAACTTCCTGTTGCTTCTCTCCTACATCCCCAGACACTGAATCCTGGAATGGTTTGGGTTGGGAAGATCAACTTGTTCCAAACTCCCTGCCACAGGCACCTGCCACCTTCCATGAGATCCGGATGCTCCAAGCCCTGTCCAACCTGGCCATGAACACTTCCAGGGATGGGGATAAACATCCCTGGAGCCTTGTGTCAATCTTCATGACCTCCCTGAGCCTTGTGTCAATCTTCATGACCACCCTGTCATGAGCTGGATCAGCTTTTTTACTCAGCTGTCAATGAGGGATCATGATGCTGCACTGACACTGAGTCACAGGGACTGACCCACCTTCAGTGCTTTGCCCTGGAGCTCATCAATGATGCCTCTGATTTTTCCCAGCAAGAAAGGCCAGGAGTTGATGAGGTAAATCCGGTCCATCATGATGGTGATGATGCTGTACCAGCGCTGGAAACCTCGGGCCAGGCTGTCTTTGATAAAGAAGGTGTGGCTGAACACAAAACCATGCTGCTCATCTCCAAAAAAAATAGGGCCTTCACGTCCTGGGCAGACCTGAAGGGAAGGGACACACATCAAAGTTATTAAACACATCACAGAGTAACCAACTAAACAGCTCCCTGCACTTTGACACCCACTTGGTGAATAAATGAAGCCTTTTTACAATACTATCCCAAAACTGTGGTCAAAGCCTTCCAGAGATATTCTACAAACACTCCCAATCCTTCAATTTAACTGTATTTTAAGAATTCAGCCCCATTCAACTACAATACTGAGTATCCAGAAGGAATTTTGCTGATCCTGACACACAAATGTTCATTAATCTGTGAGGTTTTTCCTTCATGTCTATTAGAGGATGAATATTAATGGTCGATAAAGGGTACTCAACACCACATTCAGAGGTTTTTACAAAAAACAAGTTATCTTACAATGACAAATAATAAGCACAAGGAAAAAAGCAAGGAGGGCATATTTTTAGCCTCACAAGGTGAGAAGAAGGAACTCTTGAGGTCATCAAACATCAAGCTAAAAAATACCACCAATCCTGCAATAAACAGACTTCTGTGTCTTTCCCCCTGGCTCCCTCCATGTTTCAGTCTGCACAGAGCAGGCAGGAGCAGCAATGGAACATCTTGGGTTTGAAGCATTTCCTGTGCCCCGAGGCAGGTACCTCACAGCTGAGGCTGCGCACGCAGGCCTGGCGCACGATGCTGAACAGCTGGGGGTGGTTTGGGTGCTGGTGGCTGACGTACTTGATGGAGGTCTCCTTGTCGTGGCTGACATACCCTGGGTGTCCTCCTGCAAGAGAGCGGCAGCCCTGAAGGCAGAAAAGCAAATCCAGCCATAAATGAGCGTGCAGGTACCTCGGGTTTCCAAAGAGCTCTGACTGTTCCCTCCAAAACACCATAAAATGTTATTTACACACACGGACAGGAACACAAAGACTCAGAAGACAAGGAAGGTGAGTCAGGGTCAGGATTTGAACTCAGCTCCTCACACAAAACTCTGATATACTTTCTCTGATCTTATGCTCATTTTCCACTATTTAATTCCACTGTGAACTTGGTGCTGGTAAAGTTCAGTTACAGCAGCTGTGAAACCAACTGGCCAAGCAAAACTGGCCACAACTGAAGGGAAAGTAAATAACAGATATATCAGAGGAAGTACTGATAAGAAGAATGAGAATCATAGAATGGTTTGGGTTGGAAGGGACCTTAAAGATCACCTCATTCCACCCCCTGCCATGAGCAGTGACAACTTGCACTACCCCAGGTGGCTCCAAGCCCCATCCAACCTGGCCTTGGACACTTCTAGGGATGGGGCAGCCACAGCTTCTCTGTGCCAGGGCCTCACCACGCTGACAGGGAACAATTTCTTTAGTATACCTAACCTAAATTTCCTCTCTTTCAGTTTCAACACACTACTCCTTGTCCTGTCACTGCAGTTCCCAATGAAGAGTCCCCCCTCTGGATTCCCTGCAGGCCCCTTCAGACACTGGAAGGTTGCTGTACAATCTTCTCTTCTCCAGGCTGAACAGCCCTGAATGACTAAGAATATGTATTTTTCCTATTGTTTTAATTGTGTTTGCATTTTTTTTTGCTTCCTAACCAATACTGCTCTTAAAATTACTATTAATAAACTATCTGACCTAATCTAACAAAGCAAACGCTCTTCAAGGATGAGGAAAGCATTTCAAAGACAAGAGAATCACAGATCACAGAGTTCAAAGAGACCTCAAGGTCCTGTCAAGGTGTATGTGTTCAACACCTCCTTCATCCTCTTGTCATGGATCATTAGGATTAGAGTTAGGGCTAGCTTGCAGTTTATGAGGACTTGGAGACCTTCTGGCACTGACACATACAAAAACCAGTGCTGTTCAAATTTTTATTTGTCTCTAAACAACTCAATTTACATCAGAGAATCCCAGAGCCCTTTAGCCAAGCCAAGGACACCGATTTCCCCACTTGCCTCACACATGTCAGATTTCTTTGGCCCTGGGCTGCTGGAGTCGGCGCTGGCGCCTTCGGCCGGGCTGTGCGAGCGGATCCTGCTGCTCATCTGAATCCCCCCTTCCTCCTCCTCGGCCTGCTCGTTCTGCCCGGAGATGTCCCCGCTGCCAGCGCCCTGCGGGAGCGGCGAGTGCAGCACCTCGGTGCAGAACAGGGTGCGAGGGCCGTGCAGCTCACAGAAATGGCACAGGGCCACGATGGCGTTCATAGTGAGGGCTCAGCGCAGCCGCCAGGCCTCCTGCAGCAGGGACAGAGACACGGTCAGCACAGGGAGACCACGGGATCTCACTGCTGCCAGTGCTGCTCTGCATCACACCACGAGCAGCTGGACTTAAGCTCAGCCTGAGACTGAGACCATCGAGTCCAACCTGTGACCAATCCCCACCCTGTCACCCAGACCAGAGCACTCAGTGCCATGTCCAGTCTTTCCTTAAACACCTCCAGGGATGGTGACTGCAACACCTCCCTGGGAATTCCACCGATCCAGGACCAATCTTCTGTTTGCTGATGGGATGGCCTTGAACAACCCAGCCTGCCATGCCCAGATGCTGGACACTGATCCAGGACACCTCAGGCCCCACGGGGGGAATGGGGCTGGACCAATCCCTCATGCCCAGATACCTCCAGTATCACAGGAACAGGTTCAGGGAATCTCAGAATGGTTTGGGTTGGAAGCAACCTTGAAAATCATCCAATACAACCCCCTGCCACTGACAGGGACACCTTCCACCAGACCAGGTTGCTTTAAGCCCCATCCAGCCTGGAGCTGGACACGTCCAGGGATCCAGGGGCAGCCACAGCTTCTCTGGACAACCTGTGCTAGGGCCCCACCACCCTCACAGGCCAAATTTCTTCCCAACATCCTATCTAACCCTGCTGTCAATTTGAAGCTGTTCCCCCCCTCTCCTGTCACTCCAGACCCCTGTAGATATCGTTTAACATCTTTCCTGTAAGTTCTATTTAAGTACTAGAAGGCCACAATTAGGTCACCCCGAAGCCTTCTCCTTTCTAGATGAACAATCCCAATTATTCCAGCCTTTCCTCAAAGGACAGGTTCTCTTCCCCCCGATCAGCTTGGTGGCCTCCTCTGGATCAAGGCTGAGCTCGCACAGAGCAGCCCCCCGTGCCCGGAGCCTCAGGCCGGAACGGGCCGGCCCTGCTGAGCGCCCACGGACCCGAACGCCTCAGGCCCTGCCGGACCCGGGCCGGCCTGTTCCGCCGGGTCCAGTGTCCGGTTCCCCGTGCCCCGTCACCCCCGGCCCGGCCCGGCCCCGGTTCCCGTGCCCGGAGCCCCTGCTCACCGCGGCTCCCCCGGCCCGTCCCGTGTCCGCGGGCGCCTAACACCGACTGACCCACAGGCCGTACCACCCCCACCGCCAGCTGGGGGGGGACAGGCATAGACAGCTCCCTGCCCGCGCGCCCGCCGCCGCTGCGGAGAAGGGAGAAAATGGAGAACAACGTAAAAAAGAGAGAGATGAGAAACCCGTTCGTACCGCGGGACTGAGCTGGCCGTCCCGCCGCTCTCCCAGGGAGCCACCACCCCCCGGTTGCCGCAGTGGCTCGGCCCAGGGCCGCCCTGTCCACAGGGGCCGGGCGGAGCCATTACCTCAAAGGAGGTGGGGTGTGAGGAGGTCTGGAAGACGCATCCTCCCCTCCCGCGCTACAGCTGCCCAGCTGTCACATCGCAGAGCGGAGCAGAGGTCTCCGATCACGGGGGACACGAGAAGGGACGAGCGACAGCCAGCGACCCGCATGTGCCACACGGGGAGCGGGCCGCGCTCCCCCGCGGGGTGGTACGGACCGTGCTGTGGGTCACGTGATCCGCGGGCTCTGGGAGGGGAGCCGGGGTGGCCGCGGGCGGAGCCCCCGAAGGAACCGGGACCGGAACGGGGATCGGGGTCGGGTCCGGGACAGGGACCGGGACGGGGTTGCAGTATGCCGCGTTAACGAGCTTCGCCATCAGCTGCCGCAGAGCCCCTTCCCGGGACTTGCCCTGGCCTCAGGGCGGTGCCGTGTTCCCCGCAGGCTCGGCCCGATTTCTTCATCGGAGACTCAGCACCCACCGTCTGTGTTAATTCCTTAAAGTGCTTAGAATGTAAGATTATGGCAGATGAAGGTTTCGAAATATTGTCGTTTAACGATTTATAAAGCGGCTCCGTGGAAGTGTTTGCGCACGTACAGCCCGGGAAGGGCAGGGGAGCAAACGCCCAAGTTAAACCTGTTCAGGCTCTTCATTTCCATTAAACTACTCCTGTTTCTCTTCAGGGTATCAAGTTTAAGTATTAAAGGATTATTTACCTCCAAGAATCTATGACGGAAAGCTAAACCAAGTTCCACATGAACTGTTAGGCTTCAAAATAATAAAGTACCAGATTCCTCCCTGCTCCTTGGAGTTGCCCCTTAAAGAGGTTTAAATACCTGAATCTGAACAAAAGTAGTAAGTTTTCAAGTAGATAACAGCATAGATTATTCAACTGAGTAAAACTTGTACTTTAATCCCAAGAAAGAGCAGCTATTGGTGATACCACTACAAGACACACCTCTGGATCCAAGCACAGCCACACATGGACTAATAATTATGTCTCTGATTAAAACAATAGGCAGATGATCAGCAAGATGGATTATTACAGAAACACCGAGCTCAGGGATTCAGACATGAATCCCAGAATGGTTTGGGTTTGAAGGACCTTATGGACCACCCCATTCCCAGCCCCTGCTGTGGGCAGGGACATCTTCACTGGACCAGGTTGCTCAGAGTAAAAGTGTTCCATCCAAAATCCCAAAGCCTATCTCAGACAAGGACCTGCAGCAGCACTTCCCAAGAAAGACACTCAAGAAAGATTATTTCTACTTGGAGTTGCTCAGCAGAGCTCTGAAAAGCCACCAGCAAGGCTTGAACACCTCTGGAGCAGAGGGCACTGCCACACACAGCAGGCAACCAGCAGCCAAAATCACCTCCTGAAAAGCAACCAGAACAAGAGATCCCCCACAGAAAAACTACGGAAACCCCAAATACAAAAGACCTACAATCTCATTTAAGACAAACTAAGAAGGACTGGTTTGTTATCTTTATTTTCCAATAGCACATTTAAACAAGTTGTCAGGACTAAGCTCTCCACAGGGAGAACATTTCCTAGGTTATACAGATGGCCTGTGACAACACAAACACGGGGCTGTGGCTGTGCTGTGGGACACTCGGGGGAGCTGAGGAGGAGGAGGAGGAGGCAGCTGGGGTTACACCATGGAGTGATGGTCACACACTGGGGCTCCTCAGTGGCACAAAACCAGCAGTGGGGGCTGGACACAAACAGCTTCAACCATTCCTTCTTAGAAACATTTCAAACTCTCACTGTGACTGGCCTAGAGACCCCTCCTGTGGCTAGGAACTGCAGCTGCACATCTAACACTGCCTTCAGAAGTGCATTTTGTGTCTTTGCTAATTAAAATGCATCAAAATCAAAGTCACATATCAAAGCATGCACTCAGTATTCCCTGGACACATCTTGTGACCATGCAGCTTGGGAAGGAACAGCCACAGGACCTCTGAGAGCCCAAACTGGGAGCAGCACAGCACGCGGTGTTCCTAGATTTCAGCAAAAGTCCTTCCCTGCAGTAAATGCAAATTAAAACCAAAAAGCCCGAGTGTTCTCGAAGCCTCTCAGCTGACCACAGCCCAGGCAATTAGTTCCAAGACTTGGCAGGAGCTGCTTCATTAAAAATCTGACTTAATTTCAGTGCTATCTCAAGACGTGCAGATGCCAGGCCATGTGTGTTTATCAAAGTAGGACTTAAAAGCCCTTCCCTGGAGCACTTTTGGTGAATGCTTTATCTACTGATTCTACAGGTGGGACCTGACTTCGAATTTCTAACAGAATTCAGACATTAACAGCACAACTATCCACGCCAGAAAAGGAACCTCAGCAGTTCTCTAAAAGCATTTGCCCTCTTAAAAATCAGATATGTAATGGAATATATCACTTTTAATTATTACACAGCTATTTTTGTCATCCTTTTGATGTGAGCATGGATTTGTTTTATCTACTTTGGGCAAGATAAGAGAAAAATCTAGAGCTATTCACCAGCTGCATAGATTAGTTTGCTTCTATTTCCACAGCTGGAAAACCATCCTGCAGATCTCAGCAGGTAAATCCATGCTCACTAATAGGAACTAGTAATGGACATTCTTGTTTTGTTTCTGACTCCATGACAGCATCCTGAATACCTTCTCCCCTGGCAAGGGAGCCACTGGCAAGGAGAGTTGAGCCAGGCACATTTCTGGATGGGTGGGGTTTGGGGTCAGTGTTTGCAGTCCCTTCTGTGAGTGCCACATGTGGCTGTGACAAACACCCTGTTTTGGGCTCGAGCCACAGCATCACTAATTACTCATTAACACTTCCATGGGACCAGAGGGGAAAATGGCCAATGTTCAGCATTAAAATCACTGCGGGATTAATTAGGATAAAAACCTTCAAAATCATAGATCTCTTCTAGTTAACTCACAAGACTTGTGAGTTATGATAAGCCCCAAGATTTTGCTTAAAGATCAGATATAAAAGTTGTCCCAATGGAATTCTCTCAGGCAGGAAGTGATGAGCTGCTCACACTGTGGACCTCCACTGTGTTCAATACTAAACTGCTGTTTTGTACTTTTAAAAACGTCCTTCACCACTAACCACAACCTGGGACACCTCTCTTCACCACAAAGCAGCACCCTGCTGCCACAGAGGCTCTGCTAAACTGGTGACACCGGTTTTAAGTGAAAATCCCAACACTTCTGTATCGGCACTGGAAGCACAAATGGAATATTTTCAAGCACAGGTGACCTCAATACATACAAACTTCACACAGCAAGAGCCAGAAATGCTCAGCTCCCACCTGGCAAAAAGCTGGCAGGGTAGCAGGAGCAAGCAGCTCCTGGTCAGGTGGTTCAGTAGGAAGCAGTGGCTGCTGAGCTTCTCATTTTCTGACTTGATGACAGGTTTATTTCTGCCTGACAGGAAGATGTTTGAACAGTGAGAATCTTCAGATACACAAGAACGACAGAAGATTAAACAACCCGTTGATTTAAGGGGCGAAGCACTTTAAAGAATCCAATAACAAAGTTTAAAATAGTAAATTAAAAACCAGGTACCATTCCAACACATTGTATCTGAATAAAATCCTGCATTTTGAGAGCTGTATAGAATTCTATTTATGTTCCATGCAGAAATACCGGTTTCCACCAAAGAAACTATCAGCCTGTTGAATACCTTCATGCCAGTTGCACAGGAACAAACATTTAAATTTCTTTCAGTGTAAACAACTTCCTATCTAGAATCCTCCAGAACATCAACGTTTTCCAAATACCCTTTTGTTTAGGTCTAGTAAGTTTCATCTAAGAGCAAATAATATTAGCAGATATTTTGCAACAGAAACTTAAAATCATAAACAGCTGTCATGTATGTTTTCCATATAGGATTCCTACTGTGCAGCAAACTTCCTTACAAGGACATGTTGATAGCCTCATCCTTTTGGGAAGAACAGTTCTTATTTCCTCATTTAACAGACAGCACCAGCTACATTGGGCATACGCAAATTCCCTACATTATGATTTGCTTGAACTCCACCCCTCTGCCCCTACCACACATATGATAAATCAGCACTTTGAGCCAACTTTTTAAATACAGAATAATGAACCAATAATTATCTTGTCAGTGAACCAACACTAGTTTGTATTCTTCCCTGAATAACACTTTCTTTTGCAGAAGAGAAGGACTGCTACAGAAACACAGCAACATTCAAACCCTTTAAAACAAAAGGTAGATTATTTAATGCATTAACAATGTTAATTTGAAGATAAATAAATCCACAACAGACTTTCAAGTTTCTTTTGAGATTTCCTTTTTCTTTGCAGAGAATATTTCTGATATTATACAGTACTGAGAGGGTGTTCTTTTGTTTTCTTAATGTCCAGGTGAAAAGCAAAGCTCAGTTCTCTCTGCTCTCTTTGTGGAACTCCTCAATGCCCTGCTCCAGGCGTGATTCTTTCATAAGCTTTTACTTGAAAGCGGAGTGGTGAGCAACATTAATTTCAAGAATAACTGGATGGTTTGGTCCCTGAGTCATCTTCTTGAGAGCCCATACTCTGAAAGGGAGAGAGTTAGTTCTGTTCAGAAACAGGTCTGCAGGCTTGACAATGACAGTTCTTTCAAGTGAACAGGCAGGAAAATAAAGTGCCTATGAAATAACATGCACTTAATTTTCTGGTTGAAATCACTGCAGGATTAATTAGGGAAAAGCACCTTCAAAATTAATAAATTATCTTTACGATGTGTCATGATGTTTATGCACATATTATTAATAATGTGTAATGACAACACTGTAAATGCTGACATTCAGTACAACACACTCACTGCACTGAATGAATCTCTTACAAGACATTAAATCCATTACCTTCTGCACAAACTGAGGGTTCACAGTGATCTCTTGATCCATGGCTTTCAGTCGTTCATCAAGCTCTATACATTTCAGCATCTTAAAAATATTTATGAAATTGATTACTGTGTCTAGCTTGTACCTGATCTTCAATAAATTTCACCACCAAAGTTCCACATCAAAATGTTCTCATCCCTCACTTCCAAACAGAAGTGTCAGACCCTTTTTTATTCCCTTCTTTGATCCATGTCCCCCTAACAGCCCTTTTTAAGGCCATTGATAGAGAGTCCCCCGAGGCTCAACCACCTTCACCTACAGGCAGGTTATTGAGAGCCAATGGAAGCGATCCTTCAAGTTTAAAACTCTAAAAACAATCTTTCCAATCCATTCAAGGATCTCCCCATCACCAACAGCAAGCAGTCAGTCTCCTGAAACAGCTCAAGCTGTGCAGGACAAAACAGGGAACACACTGACAGAAAGTATTAATCTAAAACCGATGAAAATACTGTGAAATACTCAAATAGTGATTTACAGTCCTCACTCTCTATATCTAAGTTACTACACTGGCTTCTGCCAGCAGCTCTCTGATTACATACTAAGGCTCTTTGGTAAGAATTCCAAAAGCAGTAAAAGATTTACCTCCTGATCAATGTTATGAAGCATAGCTGGATTGTTATATTTTTCAGGATTATCATGGAAACAGACCATACCATCTTTCTGATTAATACTTGCAAAGATTTCACCATCTTCTATCTGAAATGACAGAGGGTTTAATGGAAGTTATCACAAAGAACAGAATTTCAGGTAACTCTCTGTGGAATTGTTTTTAACTTGGTTGTTTTTATTTCCCACAGCTTCCCAAAACCACGATTCATGCCTTATCTTACATGGAGAACAGCTTTTTAGATTTTTTGAGAACGGTCTCAACACCACAGCAGACTGCCAGCATTTCCTCCACCCTGCTCAGGATGTGTGCTGCCAACCCAAACACTAATTTTGGGGTAGCTTACCCAAGTCAGAGGCCTTACCATGTGGAGGACGTATTTTTCTGCTTCTTGGGGCCCCGACAGCTGCACTCGACTTGCCATGTCTTGTAATGACAATGTTAAAAACGTCTGAAATGTACAAAGTTTTAAAGTGTTAAAACTGGATGTTGAGGATTTTATTGTTGAAGCTTCGTGGCCTATGTAACCTGGTTGTGGAAGTCTGATGGGAAGGAACAAGTGGAACACACAATTACTGAAGGGCTCATGAGAGTGAGTCAGTTCTTTCTCCAGACATTAATTTGTTATACTGAGCACCTACGGAGTCATTACTGATTCCTGCAATTTCATTCTACACCAGACAGTCCTGACCATGTCCAACCTCCTTCTCTCACCTTTTTACACAAAAAAGGTGACTCTCCACCCCTTGAATTTCCTTCAAGAGATGCATATATAAAGGTCCTTATGAGATTTTTTTTTTTACTGCAGCAAATATCATTTGAGCTTGCAAAAAAACTGCTTTCCCCAATCACCTTTCAGGATTAATCTGATCTCTCAGCTGAAGGAGCAAATCACTTCAGTGCTTCTGGTTTTCATTTTATTTCAGACATTTCCAATCTGTCCAATTCACTCACTCCTTTCTAATGAAGTGGCCTGTAAAGTTCAGTTTTCCTATTTTTTGAATAGGGATGAAGGTCACTGGGTTGCAGCGCTCACTTTTTTGATTATCTACGAAAACCTCACGGGCAAAGCCCCCTGACAAACAGATTGAATCACCTTTTAAATAATGCATAAGCAGCCAACTGATTTGTTTTCCTATACAGGGCATTCTCCTTTGTTTCAGACACAAATCTCAGTTTAAGTAATTTCTCTGCCACATTACTATGTTATCATTTAGCTCTAAATTGAATATATTTCAGAAATACACTCTCAGAAGAAAACTGCTCAGTTTCTCTTACCTTGGTTAGCCTCTGAATATTCTTTTTGTAGAGAGATGACAAGCATTGCTTAACCAGCCCCATATTGTTATCTCTTGTGAAAGTTTCACTGTGTTTGTTCACCAGATTTCGAAGCTCCGAGGGTTTATTGGTTGAATAAACTTGTGCTAATTCATGGTAAGCATTGCTAAGAGGCTGCAATTAGAAAAATGAGAACCCTCCTTGAAGAACACAGTGCTCACCCAGCCTCACAAAACCTATTCAGTGCTCCAACATTAGAAGCCATGCAGGCATTGAAGTAAATTGAAGTAGCTTGGGCATTTCTCATAAAAAAACCAGTGTGCCCATACGTGGCTTTACAGCAGTGACAGACCCCATACACTAAAATCTGTATTACTGCAGTGTCACATTTAATAAGCATCATTCCAGGACCTTTGTGTGACAGTTTTACTTACAGCAGTGTGAAAAAAACTCTCTCAACTGACCAGCTGAGTTTGAGGTAAGTATTGCCCGTTCTGTCCTCTAAGACATCCATCCCTGACCACATCGGGTCACAGCATCGACAGCAGAGACTCAGAGGGTGAAACCAGTTCACTAAACTACCTTAAAATGTTTTCAGCTTGTTTATTAGTCTCTGAAGTTAGAAGAATTTTGGAACTCTCTAGAATCTTGGTTACAAATCAACAAACTGTTTAGAAGTGTGTTACTTAGGATCAGAACTCTCTCAGTAGCAGTTTTGTCTCCCACCCTACACCCCCTAATCTGAATGCTTACAGACTCCAAACTCGCAGTTTTTTCAGAAGCTTTTATTCTTTAAAAAGCTGGTTTGGGAGTAAACTGTTTAGCAATTTGTGCTTCAATCAGATGAAGTTACAGGTGAAATCTTTTCCTAATGACACTGGAGCTTGAAAGCCAATTGAAATCTGAGTGTTTTTTAAATTTTAACATAAAAAGCTATAAAGAGATGTTCAGTATCAGTGAAAGGAATATTGATTAGTACTATTCAACCCTGAAGTTTTGTCAGATTTTAAAAACATGTATCACTGACATCACACAATCACAGGATGATTGCATGGTTTGGGTTGGAAGGAATCTTCAAGTTAATTTCACTCCAAACCCCTGCCATGGACAGGGACACCTTCCACTGTTACACATTTACAAATTCAGATTTGTTGATCTATTATTTAGATGCATTTGCAATACTTACCTTAATGAATCTACCAACTATCTGGGAAGTGTATTTTGGTAACTGCTGAACTTTACCAAGTAGTATCAAAGAAACTAGGATATACTTTTTATATGATTCCAACATAATATGACTGACTGCCATGGCTGGAGTAGTTATTGCCTAAGCAAGAGAGAAAGAAATGGAACAGAAATTTAGTCTGCTTACTGGTAGATCCTGGTAGTTACTGCATGAACAAAAAACTCAATTTCAAGCTGTATGTAGAAAAGACACAGTGACATATGAAATTCTCCTTGAGCACTGAAGCTTAACTAACTTCTGTCAAAATTAATTATCCAGACATATGCAAAAGAAAGGAAATTTCATACAAGCTACTCAAAACATATCACATTCCAGTGGTGCCTGTCTTAAAATAGACCTGCTCAGATAGAATCAAATCTTCCTTCCTTGGAATATATCTAAAGTTGCACCAGAAATCATCTGTAGCTACCTGTGAACCTGGATTTACACAGACCCTCAAAGAGGTTTTATAAAGCTGTTACATTATCAGAGGTCTGCAGAATAGGGAAAAGGGATTTTAGATCATTATGATACTGGAACTACTCAAGAGCTGACCCTCATTAAATGCTGCACCAATTTGTTTTGCACATTTCACAGCATTTCTCTCATAGCCAAGATTTTCCCAGTTTTACTATTTTTGTTTCCTTCCCAGATAAAGCAAAACCAGCAAATATTATAACAGCATTGAAGAAGTCTAACTCCTCTCATAAGAGTAGCAAAGGCCTTAGCAAAACCACTGGACTATTTTTTTAAGGACACACAACTATGTGTCAGCCCATGACCTGTTTCTGTGCTGCACTTTCAAGCAGGCAGCTGAAAAATATTTATAGTGAGATAAATTTAGCATCACTCTTTGAGGTGCACAGCTTTATGGTGCAATAAGGCTGTGAGAGACTTTCTTAAAGGAAAACACCTCCAAGGACAGTCTGCTTGTGCCAGTTCAAAGGTGCTATGTTTTCTCAGCACTGTTACCCATCTACTTTTGCCTTTCCAGACATCACACTTCAGACTTATCATTTCAAGTTACCTGTTCATAAAAGTAGAGTGCTCTTTCAAAGTTCTTTAGCCCAGTGTATATCATCCCACCATAGTAGTAGTAACATAAAAAGTGCTTCGCATCATATGCCCCATTCTCTTTACAAATATCCATCATGTCCACATCTAGATACGGGAGGGCAGGTTTAAAGCATTTTGCTAACAAACAGAGCTACAAGAAAATAAATCAAGTTTTCATAAATTAGCCATTTCCATTCAAGTTTCCATGAGAAGGAATTGAAACTAAATTAATTAGTACTACTGCATAAATATCACTCTCCCATGAGTTAAAAACCGGGGTATGTCAGTAGTGGAGTAACACAAGTTGAAAATCTTTAACACAGATTATGAACTGTTATGAAATTATCTGACTCCTAAAGAAATTAAACTCTAACAAAGCTGTTTGAAACTCCAGGACTGCCAGACTACTGTGCTGGCAGCACTAAATGTTGCTCTGAACATTCCTGTCCAACCCTGAATCCCAGGAGGCAAGAATGAGACAGAAATACAAATCCAGGCCAAAGGCACTGAGACAAACATGACTTTTGTCTTGAGCAGACTTGAGCAGACAGTAGCTGGATATTACACTGATACCACCCAAGATAAGTTCAGTGTGACTTTCAGCCCACAGAGAAGGGATGCCAAAGGAATTTCTGAAGTCATCAGCAAAATCAAAGATCTGAGAACATCCACTGAACATTTTAAATTATTAATTAATATGTATATCAGATATGGATTTTGTTTCAGTATATCATATTATTTAATGATGGAAAAAAAAAACAAACCAAACAAAAATTCAGTTGAAAATCCATTCTTACACTACAATATGCAAACATGCATTTCCTTGCAATTTTATAGGTATTTTATAAGCTTTTATTCTCACAAAAAGCCCTTCTGATGCCCTTACCTGGCAGAGATCTGCGTGTATTGAGGTCAGCTGGTTTGTGTTCATCTGCATCTTGTCTATGGCTTGTCTGAGAATGCTAATTCCTCGCAGGGGCTGTCAGAAATTACATCTCTTTCAGATAATTTCTCATAGATGGCAGCACATTGGATCTTATGTTGACACTTACAAATGAAAAATAACACTAATTGACAGGTTCCATTAAGTAATAGTTAACTTGAGGTTCCTTTTTTGTAGGATTTCGCAGTCTCTTGGAAAATAAAATTAACCTTGGCTATACAATTTCTCTGGATAAAGTCCTCAATTTTGCTCCACAAAGCCAATCTCAGCAGGAAAACAGTAACCTGTATCAATAAAAAACCCTCCTTGATTCCATGACTCCATCCAAACTCCCAACAAATACTAAAGACAAGGTTCTCACTTCACTTCACTTGGAAGCAGAGATCAGATCTGGTCTGTCTCAGGCTAGACTTCACCAAAGTGGCCTGGAAAAGTCAGGATTTTAGCAACAAAATCACTGGTCAAGTATTTCTTAATCAAGTTTCCTGCATATTTTAAGGCATTTCATTAAGAACATTATGTAACACCAGTGAGAATAACACTGAAACTAAAATCACTGACTCACCAGTGCTAATAACCCTTGCAGCTCCCTCCTCTACCCATGCATTGTCTGAAGAACATTCTTGGTACTACAGATCTCTTATTTTGTGAGGGAGAACATGTTTTTAGGTGACTTTTCTCCCCACAAAATTATCTTCTTTGGGTTTTCCTTAGAGAAAATTTAGAATTTTGAGTCTGGTTTATTACCTTTCAGTAAACTTACTAACTAAAGAGCTGCACAGAAATACTTGATGTGAAGTTAGTGGCAAATCTTTATGGAGTAAGAGGCTGGTAACACCCTCTTGAAGCCTTGGGTATGGAGTAACTTATTTGTACTAGATGAAACTTGCTCACCTGTTTTCTCTCCACAAGGGCATTTGTTAACTGGTGGCACAGGCCAGCAACTAAACACAGTAAAAAACAAACAAGAAAAACACCTCAGTGAAAAATCAGTATTGCCAAACTATCCAAAAATATATCAAGTCTGCAATTAGGCTCAACTTACAAGTGTCTGTTGCATATCTAATGTGTTCTCCATTGCAAGTGCTGATAAAAAGCTGCACCTGTGAGAATAACGTTTCGAAGTCAGGGATGCTGGGCATAGAAAACTTCACAAACCTGAAACAAAGAAACAAAAGGTTTTTCATTTATTGCTTGGAGGTTCATAAAAAGATTCATTTTCATTGCTAAGTCTCTGCATGTAGGTGCTTCCAAACAAATCCAAAGTGCTTATGAGACAGGGCATAGGATTTCCCCAGTAGCTGCACAATAACATCTGAAAACACCTTTTTATGCACAACATAATTCTCAGTTTAGTGCAAACTACAATGGCAAAGATCATTTTCAGTATTATCAGTATTTTGTTTTGAAAGAGTAGCAGAACAAGTGCTAGAATTCTGATCTTTCCCTTAAAAGAGAATTTTACAATAGCAGTGAAACCTGCAGATAGTTCACCTAAAGTCAGACACAGCCAGTTTGAACTTCAGGACTAAATATCTTTACCTTAATTCAGCACCCCCAAAGCAACTCAATTTTATCTTAAACTGCAGACAGCAGCAAGAGCCTCAGTGCTGTCTAAAGACAAACAGCCAAGACCCATGATAAAAGCCTGTTTTTTACTGGAATAAAACATCTTGCTCCATGCTTACAGCTCAGTGAAAATATGCCCTGAAATAAAGTTTGAAAAGCTCATTCTATATATTTTTGCTGAACACATATGGAAAAACACCTATCATGGAATCCTAGAATGGTTTGGGTTGGAAGGGACCTCAAAGCCCATCCAGCTCCAATCCAGGCCATGGGCAGGGACACAATCCCAGGGTGCTCCAAGCCCTGTCCAAGCTGCCCTTGGACACTCTCAGGGATGGGGCAGCCACAGCTTCTCCAAGAACTTGTGCCAGGACAAAAGGCTTTGCCTGTCTGACAGTTCAGCCCATTGCCTGAAGTGTTAGCATTTAATCAAAAGCAAGCAACACTTACAAGACAGCAAGAACACCTAGTGAGTGTTCCTGTACATCCAGGGCACCGAGCACTGTATCCAGATGGGAAAGATTTTTTGCTAGCAGCTCTCCACTTTTATTGATCAGTTCACAAAGCTGGGTCATTTGCCCTGAAAAATAAAAAGCATTGTTGTCAAAGCCTAATTAGAGAACATTCACCCATTCCCACACCTCTTTATAATCTGCTTCCTCATGTAACAGCAGGAAATAATAGATTCACCCCAAGTTTTAATTTTCTTTAATAAAACAGGCATTAATTTTCTACCCACCACATTTTTTTTAATATAAAACAAACACCAGAGCTTGTTCCTTGCTGGTCCTCAAGCACTACCCAACTTTCAGGTCTGCTCATAAGCATTTTTTTGAAGTAGACATTAAAGTTACAATTAAGTACCTACAGCAAAAATATTTAAAAACCTGTCCTTAAATTTACTTTGTAAAATTAAAACTACAATGTTATATGAAAAGTGACTACTTTGAATGAGGAAGGCATGGCAAGCCCCAAAACCTTTATAAAGAAAGCAGATTCATTCCCATGAACTGCTTTCAAACTCTTCCTCCCTGCAATTTACTGAATGAATTAAAACTATGTCCTTCTGAAGCAGAGTATTGTTTCAAAGCAGAGCATTGTTTCAATGTTCAATCCTTGCAGATTAGAGAGAAAAAACAGACGTTCTCTCACCCTTAACAAAAGTCTCCATAAAATGAGGAATAGTGCCTCCATTCAGAGAGATTTACACTACCCTCAGCTCTCTGGCCTTTTCCTTTGAGAGAGGAAAAGCAGGGAAATTCTAGCAATGAAATGTTAGTTTTGGAGTGCCAGAGGGATCAAAAATTCCAAATGGGGGACCAGAGCCCAGAAACGCCTCCTAAACCATTCTCCTCCCTATGGAATTTTGAAAAGGCATAAGCATGGGAAGGAATGGGGCTTGTAAATCTGTCTGTGCTGTGGTCATGGTGCTCAGGCACTGCAAAACCCTAATTCTGGTGTCCTCCCTGTTCCAGAAATCCACCCCTTCTACAGTTCTATCACTTAGCATTCCCTTAAAACCCCAACACAAAACAAACCCCAAACAGACTCTGAGCAAACTGTTCTAGTGGAAGGTGCCCCTGTCCATGGCAAGGGTTGAAAAGAAATGGCCTTTAAGGTTTCTTCCAAGCCAAACCATTCTGGGATTCTGTGATCTATCCCTCTACCCACACGTACACTGAACAATTTACAGTCCAAGCAGAAATTCCAGCACCAGGCCCAACTAAATGTCCCTTCCTGTCACCTCCCAGGTGGCCAAATGACAGTCAGGAAGTACACACATTGCTCCTGAGTGCTCTCATCAGGCTGCTGGCTCTGGATTGACTTTCACAGAATCCCAGAATGGTTTGGGTTGGAAGGAACTTCAAAGATCATCTCATCCCAAACCTCAGCCATGGGCAGGGACACCTCCCACTGTCCCAGGTGGCTCCAAGCCCTGTCCAACCTGGCCTTAGGCACTTCCAGGGATCCACAGCTTCTCTGGGAATTCTGTGCCAGGGCCTGCCCACCCTCATAGGGAAGGATTCTTTCCTAATATCCAATCTAACCCTGTTCTCTTGTTACTATGAAGCCATTCCCCCTTTCCTGTCCCTCTAGTCCCTTATAAATAATCTCTCCTCATCTTTCCTGTAGCTCCCTCCAGATCCTGGAAGGTCACAATTAGGCCACCTCAGAGCCTCCTCTTTTCTCCAGGCTGAACAATCCAGATTCTCACAGCCTCTCCTCAAAGCTCCATCCCTCCAACGATCTTGGTGGCCTCATCTGGACTTGCTCCAACAAATCCATGTCCTTACTGTGCTGGGGACTTTCTCACAGAGAGCATCTCCCTGGCTCATCCCTAATGGGAGAACTTCCACAAGGCCAACCAGAGCCTTCTGCATCCCCAAAACTCTGTGACAGAAACTTCTCCAGATCAACTACAGAACAAAGATCCATCTTCCATCGGGTTTGTACCCACACCCCGCAGATATAAATTGTCTCTAAAGTAGAAACACTTTGTATTTATTAAGTGCAACCAGAGTAAGAGAAAGCTGGAGCTCAACCCAAGAACTGCAAGAGATAAAACCTGGGGCCACGGTGGGAAACATCAATTTTTGATCAGATCTGGGAGAAAACATCCCAGGCAGAGACCAGTCAGAACACATTTCACAGAGCATCAACAGAGAGGGAAAGTTCAAGAACCAGGAAACGCTGCGCCCACACACAGTAAAATTAGGAATTTGGCAGTGAAAGGGCGGAATTCTAAGCGTGATTATTAAAACCCTCTGTGGACACGTGGGTACAGTCTCAGATCTGTCACACAGTTCCGTGGTGGGGCGGGACTCTCTGGCCACGCTCTGCTTTGCAAACGCAGAGCACGGACACTGGGACAATTCAGAAATTTATTTTAAACCGCACTCATCACAACCTGCCCGTTCCTTAGGGAGGTGACAGGCTGGGCCGCACAATCCCATTTAAAGTCCTAGCGATAGTCGCTCCTCCCCCTATTTTAAAGGCTCGGATTTTGGCAGGATCGCCGGTGCGGGCTCCGCTACCGAAACCACCCCTGGGAGACCCACGGAGCTCCGTGAGAGCCCCGCCGGTCCCCCGTGCCCTGTCACACCTCCGGGAACCCTTCGGGGCTGCCCCGAACTGACCCCGGCCCGGGCTCCGCCGCGCTGGGGGTGCAGCGCCCCGGACCCGCGCCTGAGGGAGCGCCGTGCGAGCGGCCAGGCCCCGGCCCGCCGCCCCGCCACCCGCGCGGTTTGACGAGCTCCTTCGCTCTTCGCCGTCCTCCCTCGGCCCCGTGGGCCCGCCCCGTCCTCCCGGTGGCCCCGGCGGGCCCCGTCCCCCTCACCCTGGGCCGAGAGCTGCCGGACGCTGTTGACGAACTGCTCCAGGGCCGACGCCATCTTGGCGGCTCGCGCCGCGGCCGCGCGCGCCGGAGGGGCGGGGCGGGGGGAGCGGCGCGCGCCGGGAGCCGCCGCCCGCCGCCCGCCAATCAGGGGCCGCCGCGGGGGCCGCGAGACGCCCGCCGCCCGCGCGCCGCTTCCGCCGCCTCTCGCGAGAAGCGCGGTCGCTATGGCAACCGCCGAGCCCGCGTCAGGCGCGCGGGAGGGGCCGTGACTCAGCAGCGCCGGAGGGGGGGGTGGTGACGTCACGGCGCGTCAGCACTCCGCGACACGAGGCCTTGCGCGACAGCTGCGACATCGGCGACATTGGGGCCTCGCGACATGAGGGCCTTTGCGATAGGGACCCCTGCGACACCGGGCCCTCCGTGACACCGGGCCCTCCATGACACCGGGCCCTCCATGACACCGAGCCACCCGTGACACCGGGCCCTCCCCGACACCGGGCCCTCCCCGACACGGGTGGCCGGTCCCTTCCGCTGTCCGAATGGCCGCGCTGCACCAGCAGAGGTTTAATCCCTTTTGTCCCCTCTGGCGGGGCCTCATTGCGTGGAATGTGTGCTCTGGTGTCAGGGAATGGGATGTAAATCCCTCAGGTTAATACGTGTTCTGTATTTTCCATCTCTCCGGAGCTGCAGCAGCGTGTACCAGAGCTGTTGCAGGCAGGGAATGTGTTGGTCGTTCGGTATCCATGAAGGTGATGGAAGCCTGAGTGGAGATCACAGAACTGTAAAATATCCAGAGCTGGAAGGGACCATCCAGTCCGACTCCTGGCCCTGCACAGGACAAGCCCGAAATCCTATCCTGTGCCTGAGAGCGTTCTCCACATGCTCCTTGAGCTGTCAGGCTCCGTGCCCTGACCACTGCCCTGGGGAGCCATAAATTTGCATGCATTCCCTCCCTGCTTAGTCAGGAAAACCCAGCTGTGTTGAAATCCCGTTCCTCGCAGGAAGCAAAACGCCTGCGGTGCAAGTGAAAGCAAAACACAGACCTGAACTTGACACATTCCCCTCCCAGCCTCAGCTGAGATCACCATCGTGTCCAGCCAGTCCTTCCTTCCTTCCTTCCTTCCTTCCTTCCTTCCTTCCTTCCTTCCTTCCTTCCTTCCTTCCTTCCTTCCTTCCTTCCTTCCTTCCTTCCTTCCTTCCTTCCTTCCTTCCTTCCTTCCTTCCTTCCTTCCTTCCTTCCTTCCTTCCTTCCTTCCTTCCTTCCTTCCTTCCTTCCTTCCTTCCTTCCTTCCTTCCTTCCTCCCTCCCTCCCTCCCTCCCTCCCTCCCTCCCTCCCTCCCTCCCTTCCTTCCTCCCTCACCGTGACCTTCCCTAGGTCACCCGATCCCAACAGCAGTTTGCCCTCTCTATGGACCAAGGACAATACATTCCACTTGAAAACATTCTGGACTTGAAAAATTAGGTATTTTAGAATCTTATTATTGCTGTCGAGCAGAAACTTTTATTTCCCAGCTCAGTGGTTGCCTAAACCTGTCATTACCACTTGGAGAACTCCCTCTTCTCCATCAGCTTTAACCACCAAAATGTTTTTTTGAACAGATCTTTGGTGTCTGATCAGAACACCGAGCCCTTCTTGGTACCGTGCGTGCTTCTTTGGGCTCCAGGGATCGGCTTTTAAGGGTTCCTGTCACACGGCTGTCAAAGAACTGTCAGAAACGAGTGCGTTTCATGCAGAAAATCACCATTTTAACGTGTGTCCCCAGATGTACCCACCACCTCTGCAGGCAGACACGGGCATGGGGAGGGAGTGGGTATCTCAAAGACTGACAGCGAGGGAAACTGAGGCAGGGAGGGGAAGAGCAGCGGTGCCGGGGCAGCCTTAAGGCAGGCGGGCGGCGGAGCTGCTGCGCTGTCGCAGGGCGCTTGTGCCGCTTTAAGGCGGTGCCGGCGCTCCGGGCTCGGCAGGCACCGGGAAGAGGAACTGGGCTTTGCACTGCCGGGTCGGGGCGAGCTCCGCTGTCCCCGCTGCCCTCCCGCCGCCGCTCCGCGCTCGCTGCCGGGGAGGGATGGGGCGGGCACGGGGAAGACGCGCTGGGGGCCAGGACGGGTCCCTGCATCCCCCCCGGCTGCCCCTCCGCTCCCCCGTGCACCCCCCGGCCGCTCCTTCCTCCTGCTGCAAAGGGATGCGCTCGGCAGGGCTGCCCGCTGCCTCGGTGCCTGCTTGAAATAGAGGCACCCCCTTTGCTTGGAGAGCCCCCCAGCCCTGCTCTGAGCCCCCTATCCCCTGTCCCGAGCCCCCCATCTGCTTCTGGGAGGCCCCATCGCCTGCTCCAAGACCCATCCCCTTCCTCAAGCTCCTCAGTCCCTTTCTCAACCCCCTATCCCCTTCCTCGAGCCCCCTTCCCCTGCTCCAAGCTCCATTCCCTTCCTCAAGCTCCCCAGTCCCTTCCTCAAGCCCCTTTGCCCTTCCCTGAGCCCCCTTCCCCTGCTCCAAGCCCCATCCCCTTCCCTGAACCCCCTTACTCTGAGCCCCCATCCCCTTGTTCAAGTCCCCCATCCCTTTCCTTGAGCCCCATTCCCTGCCCCAAACCCCCATCCCCTGCCCTGGCCCTGCTTCCCTGATCCTCCCATTCCCTCCCCTGAGTCCCCTGCCCCAAACCCCCCAGATCCCCCCTCCCCAAATTCCTCTCCAGGATGATTTTGCTGAGCTGTTTCCTGCACCTGCGGCCCCGGCGGGGCTGCGGCGCCTTGGCCGGGCTGGGCCGGAGGCTGGGCCCCTCAGCCGGGTCCCGCCGGGCCCTGCGGGTGCTGGTGGACATGGACGGGGTGCTGGCCGACTTCGAGGGAGGCTTCCTGAAGAAATTCAGGGCCAGGTACCCCGACAAGCCCTACATTGCCCTGGAGGACCGGAGGGGCTTCTGGGTGTCGGAGCAGTACGGGCGCCTGGGACCCGAGCTGAGTGTGAGTTGTGCTTCCCCCGCGTGGGCTTGTCCTCCTCAGGGACCCTCTGAGCCCCAGGTCATGGGAACAGTGCTGTTCCTTGTGGGGGCCACCAAAAAGCTCCCACAGAAATACAGGAGGGCATCCAGTAGTGGGTTTTTCCCCATAAATCTATTTTTCTTCGTGCACGTCTGTGTCTTTCTTAGAATCCTAGAATGGGTTGGGTTGATAAGGACCTTAAAGAGCATCTTGTTCCAACCTCCTGTCATGGGAAGGGGCATCTTCCACTAGACCAGGCTGATATGATGGTCTAGTGGGCTTTTTCTCTGCATGCCTGGATGGAGACAGATGCAAGGAAAGGGGGTATTTCAGAACATCTGTCTTGAAATACCCCAGATTGTATAGCTGGGTTTTTCTAGCTCTGATTTGGATTGGTACCATTCCTAGATGGATTATTTAGCTCCTCAAGAGCAATGTGAGGGGTGGGATGCAGAAGAGCGATTCAGAACAAACCAAGCAATTGTTGCTTCATTTGAAGGCTTACTTATGGTTAAAACAACCCAAGCCCTTCCATGCCAGAAATTATTATATTCAGTTTAATAATTAAAGCTTAAAAGCAGAAGCTCTCTCAATGTTGTAATTTAGCATTCAGCAACAGGCTGACTGCTGTAGAGAGTTGGTTTCTGCCTCTACAAATTTCCCATCCTAGTGGATGTCTGTGGTCTCATCCATGGGTTACAGTTGCACTGGCTGAAATGTGTTCGGGTAAATAAAAGTGTTCCTGTTGTTAGGAGTATGATGGTTACAGGGAAAGGAGTGGGAATAAGGTCCAGGGCTCTCCCATGGGCAAAGTCCTAAACAGCTTGATGAGCTGAAGGAATAAAGTGTCCTTCCTGGCTGGGAGTGGTGAGAGGGAAGTGCAGGATATCATTTGTGCAGTAAAGCAGCTGCTCTAACCCCTGTTTGGCAGGGGTAACACATGATAACAATTTTTTTCTTCCTTGATCCTAACTACTTTGGATGTGTTAAATGAAGTGAGCTCATCTTGTGTCTGCTGTGATCATGTAAAACCACCAAAACCTTGGGCTGAACAAGTAGCAAAACCTGCACTGTCTGACCTCAGGGCAGTCCTGGTTTTCCCCATGGTTTCAGGGCAGGGCTGAAGTGAGTAGGAGCTGCTAGAGACACGTGGGCCATTCCAGTCTCTGGGACCAGAAAATAGGAGCCAAAGAGTTCAAGGAGCTGCAGGTCCCAGCTCTGAAAGAAAGGGAGGGAGATCACTTGCAATGCAGCAAGCACACAGACCTGGAGGGATGGAGAGCCCTGGACAGGCAGGGAAATTCCTTATGGGGCGGAGGGTCTGTCCTGGCCCATGGTGGGATTCCCAGCCTGGGGGATTTTTCCATCTGCTGGTCAGCATGCTGGTCACGGTGTCACAAGGATTTTTTCTGGCTCTTTGAGTGGAGTGGGTCTTTTCCTCAAGCTGAGCATAGTTCTCCCCTCGTCAAGCTTGATTGCAGAATGCTTTTTGACATAATTGGAAGCGGGATAGCTGTGGAAGTGCTGCTGTAAGAGAACACTTCAGTGCAGTTTGAAGTGCTCTGTTGCACGAGGCTTTCTCTGGGGTCTCTCGTGCAACTACAGACAATATCTTAAAAATAAAATCCCATTACTGCTATGTCTGAGGCAGAGCAACTGGAGTTTGAAGGTTTGCATGGCCTCCTGGCAAACTTTCAGGCTGGCTGGTTTTGCCATGGAGCCTGGAGGCATTTCTGCATCTGCAGCTCCTCAGCTGCACCACAGCACTGGGGCTTGGCTACTTCTGCTTCTTCCCAGCTCTCCTCCCTGACGAGACAGTGTTTGTGCAAAATAATAGCTTTCCTTGGCACCTGGCAAGCTGCTAACCTGTTTGAGGCAGTGCAGGGGCTGCTGTTCCTTAGAGCTGTGCTGGACCCATGGCAGGCAGCCCCTGGACTCTGCCCTCACCCCAAGGTTTTGCTCCCTGTGGTCTCCTCTCTGTTCTCCCTGTGCCATACCAGTGCACCCAGGCTGCTGTCCTGGATGTTGTGTTTCAAATCCTTGCCTGGAGATGCTCTATTTGCCTGCTAGACCTTGTCCAGGCTTCCCTGAGGAGGAGCATCTGCATTCATCCTGACATGTGGTTCCTCCTGTAATGTTCCTGCTCCTGGGAGAGCAGCCTGGCTGCTATTTTAAGTGATCTCATGGAGACAAATAGGCCAGACTGCACCTGTGCCTGAACAGCACCATGGTAGAGCAGGGCCACCAGGCCATGTCAGCTGGATCCACGTGGATCTGTCCCTTGGAGGGGTTTGGTTTGGATCTGGATAATCTCTGGTGTTTGGCCTTACAGGAAGGTGCAGCTCCCTCTGTGTGTGGGGCTGCAGAGGCAAAACCAACCCTGTTTTTTTGTTCCATCTCCAATCTGAATTGTATGGGGTGGGTGCAGGGTGGTGGGTGGGGAGCAGAGGCACCCACAGAGGCAGGGGAGGTGAGCAGGAGGGACTGGAGCTGGTGCTCCCACTGTTCTCCCTGTCCCCTCCTCTGTCCTAGCAAAGGGTGAGGAGGATGCATATGCAGGAAAAATTGCAAGAAGTGCAGTAACTGCTTGCTTTCCCCTCACAGGAAAAAGCCATCAGCATCTGGGAATCCAAGAACTTCTTCATCGAGCTAGACCCACTCCCTGGGGCTGTGGAAGCTGTGAAGCAAATGGCAAATTTGGCAGAGTGAGTATGAACCTGTCTGTGGGGATGGACAGAGGAGCAGCTGTGTCTTCACTTCCACCTCTTGGCAGAAGTGCTGATACAACAACAGCATTAAAAATAAATATCTCCCAGCCATCAGGGAAGGGAGGGGAGAGAGGGCTTTGACTCCTGGAGCAGTCACCTAGAAGATCAGCCATGTGCAGCCTCTTCCCTTCAGCTCTCTGCTCCAGCAAAGGTTGTGAAAAGGGGAATACAATTGTGCTGTGGGATTCTGGGAGATGGGGGATTAATGTGTTAAATCTGTTTGATCTGTGTGTGGTGGGGGTTGGCTTGGGGCTGCTGCCTGCTCTGGCCCAGAATGACACTCTGGCCCTGTTTTTCTCCTTGTGGCAGCACTGATGTGTTCATCTGCACGAGCCCAATCAAGAAGTACCGGTACTGCCCTTATGAGAAGGTGAGTGAGCCCAAATCCCAGCTCCCCCTCCCATCCACACTGCCCAGTGAAAGGTGTCTGACCCCTGCATGCCTCTGGCTGTAAAATTTACCTGTTCCATCCATTTGCATGCAATGAGGTTCTTGGTCTTAGTCTTTCATCATGACATCAAAAGCTGCTTGGCTTTCAAAGAACTTTTACTCCAGCAGCATCCAAATCCATCCCATTAATGAACGTAATTAAGAGAGAGATCCTCCCTGTGTGGGGGCCAGGGCTGCTTCCACTCCACCCCCTGCCCCATCCATCAGCCCTCCCTGAGTTCACCAGCCATCTCTTGCCTTCCAGTATGCCTGGGTGGAGAAGCACTTTGGCCCAGAATTTCTTGAGCAGATTGTTTTGACACGAGATAAGACGGTGGTTTCTGCTGATCTGCTTATAGATGACAGACCTGATATAACAGGTAAGGGGTGAGGGTGAAGCACTGACTGGAGGCAGCCAGGGATGGGTCTTGGTCTTTCTGTGCTGTTTGGCTTTTGTAACTTTGAGGTCTTCATGTTGGAGTAAAGTCAACTTCAGTGTCCCATGGAGTTGTCCAGAGCACTGACCTTCCTTCCCTTGCAGGGGCAGAGCAGAACCCCAGCTGGGAGCACGTGCTCTTCACTGCCTGCCACAACAAGCACCTGCAGCTGAAGCCCCCCAGCCGCCGGCTGCACTCCTGGGCTGATGACTGGAAGGCCATTCTGGACAGCAAACGCCTCCCACCCGGCCAGGCCACCTAAACACCAGCCTCCAGGGCCACCTGGGGCTGCAGCCACCTGCCTGTGTCCCTGTGGAGTCCTGCTGAAGGCCACAGCCACGAATGGACAGACAGACAGAGGCTGTCCCTGCTGCACAGAGGAAGAGGAGGGTGAGCTGAAGCGCCACAGTCACCTGGACTTGAAAAACAGACCCCAGCCCAGCCCAGCCCAGGATTGTGCCTGTGGACCTGACAGCCTGGCTGAGGGGGCATTGCCCTCTGTGCTGCATCTGCACCCCCACAGGGCCAGCCTGGTGTTCCTGATGGACACCCTCAGGGTGTCACTGCCCTTGCCTGGGGCCCTGCATGGCACAGACCAGCTCTGCACCTCCCCTCCACGGCATGGTCAGGGATCATGTGTGTGTTTTATTTAGCTCTTGTTTAGCAAGGTTTCATCCCAAGGGGCTGCCTCAGGAGATCTTTCCCCCTGGCAGTGCCTGGGTCTGGGGAGAGGGGTGGCTGGAAGGGCAGGGAGAGCAGGCAGGGCCTGTCCAGGCTCCCTGCACTGGGAATTGTCACAAGCACATCCATGGATGCTCTCTGCAGTTCTCACGTACTGCAATGGAAGATGTTGGGGGGATGTTGCTGTTAAAGACTGGGGAGCTGTGCAGGTTTCAGCCAGGGTAGAGTTAATTTTCTTCACAGAAAATAGAGCCCCATACAAGCTGCTGTGAAAAAAATTAACTCTACCCTGGCCAAAAGCAGCACAGGAGCCCGTGAGAGGTGCCCAGGGTGGTTTGTTCTGCAGCTCCACCATGTCCCAGCTCTGGATGTCTGGGGATAGAGTGTGCTGCCAGCCCCACTCCCCTGGCTCTCGGCCCCTGCAGAGGTGTTCAGTGCCTGGCTGGTGCAAAGGGGTCACAGCTGGTCCAGCCCCCTCTGCCAGGGGACAGTGCAGGGGCTGCTGAGCTCTGGGAGCAGCCAGCTCTGCTGGGAAGCTGCAGTTGGCCCCCAAAAAGGGAGGGTTTAGACCAAGGGGCAGCTCCAAGAGGGTTGGTTTTGGCATAGCTGTGCCCACAGCCTCTTCCTCCCTTGTTTGTCTCATTTTTGCTTCTCTGAGCCTGCAGCAGTCCGGCCTTGAACTTCAGCCACCTGTCTGGCAGGAGAAAGCTGCTGCTGCTGCTGCTGCTGGCCTCAGAGAGACATCCCAGCTGCTGGGAGAGCCTGGCATCCCCTCCCTGCCTGTGGCACTGCCACAGGGCAGCCACAGCCTGGCTGTCCCCAGCGGGAGCTGCTGCTGAGCCACCCCAGGCAGAGCCCCAGGGATGAGCTGGGTGTGTCACTGCTGACACCACAGAGGCCATTGGCCCCCACTGCTGTGTGTCCCCACGCTGTCCAGGATCCCTGGCCCAAGGACTTGCTGGCTGCAGCAGTAAAATTCCCCCACTTGGACACTTAACCCCCCAGGCAGAGGTGGTGGCCAGGGCTTGGCTGGGATTTGCCACCCTGCACCCCGTGCTCACACCTTTGCTTTGCCTCTCTGCTCTCCTGTGGACCCCCATCAACGAAAGGACATGAACTTGAAGCTACATAACCAACAAATAATGTAATTCAGCAGTGGCAGCCAGACCCCTCCTGTACCCAGGAGCTGGAGGGGTTCTGGAGTTGGTGCTTTGGAACCTGTGCCTTCCCTGGGTGCTGCAGGGCCAGGGATGGGGCCTCTCTTCACTTGGGGCTTGCCCTGTTTAGAAAGTCAGCATGGTTGGCCCAGGGCAGTAGGATTTACATACCACAAGCATCTTTTTTTCTTTCTTTTTTTTTTTTTTCATTTTTCTTTCCTGTTTAAACCACTGTGTGCTTCTCTGGGCGGTGGGTTTGGTTTGGAGGGGTCTATTTAGGATGTGCAGCCCCCTGGCCAAGAGCTGGCTGGGGGGTTTGCAGGCTGGGAACTGGGACAGTGTGGGAGCACCATGGGCAGCTGCTGCAGCTGCTGAACATCAGGAACCCCCTGGCTCCACCAGCCCTCCACCAGCTGTTGGCCCCTCTGTGCAGCCAGGGTGACCTCATGGGGTCCAAGCTGTTTTTTTTCTGATGGTACCCTGTAAATATGAGCTGCCCAAGATCCCCAGAGCCTTCTCCCTGCTTATTGAGCCAAAATGAGCTGGCACATCTCTCCAGCAGCCGCCCAAACCTCTCATCTTCCCCCGAGGCTGGGGCTGACCCGAGGGATGTGGCTCTCTGGGGCCAGCAGGACTTTTCCCCGTGGTGAGATGTGATGCCAGAGATAAATACACCACACCAAATATACTTGAAAGCAGAGCTGGAGTTTCTCATGCCTGAGGCTCCAGCTCCATGCACAGAGATCCTGAGCTGGTAGCTGCACTGTTTGCTCCCACACTCGGGACCTGGAGGTGACTCCATCGCTGATGGATCGGCTCGTTCGTCCTTCGAGCCTGTCTGTGTCCAGCTGAGATACACAGAGCTTTTCTTTTTGAATGTACATCTATAAACCTGAGGCAAATGAGGAGCACTGCAATAAACACTGGGTTGTTTGGCATCCAGCTGCCTGGAAATGGAGTTTGGGGTTTGCAGTTTCCCAGCCGTGGCTCTGTGTGGGGATGGGCAGGTTTGGGAATGTCCCCTTGTCCAGAAAACCTGGAACCAGCCCTGCTGCCCTGGCAGTGCCATCACCCTGTTAGACACAGTCCCTGTGGGCAGAAATAAAGCCAAGGGGTGGTTTGGAGTAGAGTTCATCTTCCTAAAGATCTTTTCTAATAAATAAAGGTGTGAAGTGTGTGTCCTGTTGGGCCACAGAGCAGAAGCTACAAAAGGGGCTGGGACTGCCATGGGCTACCTCTCCCTGGGATTTTATGCCTTATCCATCACTGCTGGCTGCTCCACATCCACACACTCCTGTGAGGTGTCTGTGGACTCCCCTCCCTGCTATGGGGCTGTGCCATGAGAATCCCTGTGCCTGACCAGAACCTGCACACTGTGAGCAGTGCCATGGCCCAGCTGGACACACGGGACCAGAGCCAGGGAAGGAGGACTGTGGGATCATCCCAGCAGGGCTGGGAAAATCAGAATTACAGGGCAGAACCTGATTGTGTGCTCCTTGGACTGGTGTGGCTCCAGGATGGGACACAAGGGGTTACCAGGGTCACACCTGTAGTCCTGCTGGAGCTGGGACACCAAGGGACTCCTGGCCAGCATGGGGACAAGGTGATTCAGCTGCCAGCTCAAACAGAACTGGGTGTACACCTCCCCAGGATGCTGCTGTGGGGCCCATAGAGCTGTTCCAGGGCTGGTTTAGCAACAAGCATCTCTCTGCCCTTCCAGCTGCTTTTTGGGGCTTCCTGGCAGCCAGTGTTGGGCCACAGCTCCTCCTCCATCCCCCCTGCCCTGGCCTTCACTGGAGGCCTCAGCTCCCCAGAGGAGACCCCGTCCTTCCCTGGCCCAGGGATGGGGGCAGGGGGTTTGACATCAGCTCTGCCTGAGCTGGGGCTGCTGGATGGTGGCACTGGGACCAGTGTCATGTTTCCAGTACAAGATGGGGCAAGTTGGAAGGGCTGCATCCTGATGGAGCATGATGAACTTCTGGTCTGCAGCTGTGTCTGTTCTTCCACGCTCTCCTACGTGGCTTTTTTTCCCTTGGAAAGCCTCAGGTTGCAGATATCACATAAATTCCAGGTGATAAGCAGTTTCCAAAGCAGGCAGAGGCAGAGAGGAGGGGTAAGGAGGTGGTACAGAGGGCACAGGGCAGTGCTCAAGGTGCTGGTGGGAGCCTTTGCACCGTTCCCATGGGCAGGAGCTGCTGGACAAATGTGCAAACACTCACCCCCCTCAGGGGATTCCCACTTGAGGGCATCCCACTTGTCCCCAGCCCGAGCTGGCCCAAGGCAGCAGGTCCTGGCAGGGTGGGAACAAGCGATGCTCGCCCCAGGTCCTGGAAGCAGTCGCCAGTGGGTGCTCATTAGCTCTGGTGCTCATTAGCTCTGGTGCTCATTAGCTCGTGCTCATGTTGGCCACTGCCCAAATACCTCGGAGCAGTGTGAAATCCCAGCGGAGGGGAGAGCCAGGAACGCAGGGGCAGCCGGGGCCAGCCCTGACGCAAGGGCAGCGGGTGGTGTGGGACAAAGCCAGGGCAGGGACGGGGCTGGAGGGAGGATGAGTCACCCAAATACGCAGGAGGGGAAGGAGAGGAGGAAGCGATGGAGCAGCTGGAGGCAGCTGGATGGGCTTTGCTCTGCCGCCGTGCCCAGTTTGAGGAGAAGAGCGGGATGGTGCCCCAGGCTCACTGCTGGGACCAGGTTTGGAGCCCGGCGGTGCCAAGGCAGTGCGGGCAGGGCATCCGTGTGGATGGGATGTGGATGGAAGAGGAATATCCACTAGAGGGGACTGTGTGATCGCGTGTGGAGCTGCCAGCCTGCGCTCAGCGCCGTGTGCCATCCCTCCCTCCAGCCCTCCCGGTTATCCCAGCCCAGGCTCCAGGGCGCCCCTCCCGCTGGAGGCACCGATTACCGGCACTGGGTGATGCTCCAGGGCTACCGAGGGGCAGCCACAGCCGCCAGGAAAATCAGAGAATCGTGGAATGGTTTGGGCTGGAAGGGATCTTAAAAACCATCTCATTGCAACCCATGGGCAGGGACACCTTCCACTAGCCCAGGTTGCTCCAAGTGCCATCCAGCCTGGCCTTGGACACTCCCAGGGATGGGGAAATGTTCTGGGGTGGTCTCCATCAGCTGCTGAGCCTCCTCCCAGCCACTTGCTCTCTCTCCAGCTGGATGGGGCAGAGAATGGGATGGGCAAAAACATGAATGACTTGTGGGTTAGAAGATGAGCTAGGCACCTATAGGGTCCATATAGAAAATATCCTTGGAAAAATCACAGGCTGAAGCCCCCTGACAGCCCAGGGCATCCCTCCTGTCCCTGCTCAGCTCTGGCCCTGCTTCCCCCTGGGACCCCACAGCTCTCCCAGGCCTGAGATTGCTCATCCTGCCCCAGAAGCCTGAAATCTCCCAAGGGGCTGGAACACGACTTTGCCTTTTCCTTCACTCTGAAGCCAGAGGCTGTTTTGGGGAGCAGAGTGGGGGCAGATCTGCCAGTGGGGAGGACAGGGAGACTGGGGTGGTTCCTGGTGGGTTTTGCTGGCCCTTCCACCCTCCCCCAGCACCATGATATTATTTCCCTCCAGGTTGGATTAATGGGATTTGCTTCTCAATTTGTGCACAGGGACTTGAGTAATGCACTCCCCAGAGAGAAATCAACTTCCCTTGCCCCAGCAGTGCTGGGGAGGCCAGACCAGAGCCCACATGATAGGCTGCACTGGCTTTCTCCTGTCCTTCAAGGCTCCCACACACATTAAGCCCGTCCTCCTGGCAAAAATCTTGCAAAATGTTTATTTGTGACTATGTTAACAAACATGCCTGGGGAACATGTTGTATTCAGACGTGAGCATGCCACCTTCTCCCTGCCTCCCTGGGGCCAGGCCTGTGGGCAGTGAGGGGCCAGGGCTCAGAGCTGCCAAAATCCAGCTGACGCTGCACTCAGAGCACCACCGGGACCGAGCACGAGGCCACCAACCACCAAACCTGCCAGCAACATCCCACCAGTGCCTTTTTCCTGGAGCTTCCCAGCTCAGGGCTTTTTCCTGGAGGTCCCCAGCTCATGGATGCAGCTGGGGGAAGGGTCTGACCTTGTAGAACCCTGGTGTCCTGCAGCCAGAGGGACGTGGACACGAGGGCTCCAGGGATCCTGTCCAGCTCTGTAAACACCCGTCATAGGGGAGGGCACTGCTGTCAGGCCACACCGTGGGCAGAGACCTCACTGGAGCTGAGCTTGCACACCCCACACCACCCTGAGCTCATCCCTGTCCCTCACCTGTCCACTCCTCCTCAGCTGCTGGGTGCCAGCAATGATCCTGGGATGGAGAAGGTGCCCTGGAGAAACGGTGCTGCTCCTCTCCCAGAACACACACACCCTCAACACGCACTATTTTAAACTCTAACTTGCCAGATTTGGGGTGAACTTGTGTCTGGGTTCAATACTCCATGCACCTGAATCTGCTTTCAGCATCTCCAGGTAACCAGGGCTGGAGCTGGGTTTGTTTTCCTGAGATCCAGGGGAGGGAGATGAACAGTAATTATTGAAGGGCTGTAGTTCAGCATTTGAGGGTCTATGGAGCTATAATCAAGCCTGTGAGCCCCTGTGTGCCCATGGAATTTTTCCATCGTGCCATCCCAGTGGGAGCCTCAGCTGGGCAGCACCTGTGCTGCCCTCACATCCCTCTGGTGAGTCACCCAACAGCTTCTGGGGACGGCTTCAAAACACCAGAGAGCTCAGGGAAACTCCCAAAAGTGCTGGGAGATGCACTGGCAGCAGCTGTGGAGGCTGGGAGTTGGCTTCTGTTTAGTAAAAGTGAGGCAAGAGGGCCCTGTTGTGAGTGCCAGGGGATGTGTGAGGATGAGGAGCAGCTCCTGCTGCATGGGCTGAGCCCTTCCCAGGAGAAGGGATGGGAAGGGCAGGGACTTGGTGCTGCAAAGCACCTGAACACCACACTGCTGCCACCCAGGCAGGGCTCAGTGCTGTCACCAGGGCTGGAGCCGGATGGTGTTTGAGCTTCCAACCCAGACCATTTTGTGATCCCACTGCTGAAGGCTCCATCCAGGTGTGGGCAGCAGCCAGACCCAGCTCTCAGCCAGCTCCCCACCTCAGTGGGACTGGGATGGATCCCTGGTGCCTGTGTTACCCTTTCTGTGCCCACCTGCACGAGGCTTTTGGCCAGCTGGGAACCCCCTGGCTCAATGCCCCAGCCCTGCTTCCTTCCCCTCCCAGTCACAGCCATGCCAGGTAAGGACTCCAAGAGCCCTGAGGAACAATCTCTGAACCTTTCCAGGTGTTACCACCCCTCCTCTTGCAGGCATCTCCTTTGCTCCCAGTCCCAGACCCTCTGACTCTCACAGCCTCTGGAAAAGCAAACTCATGCCTTGGGTGCCTGTTTTAGAACAGATTTTCCTTTTCCAGTCTAGCAGAGCGGTCTCACTGCTGTGCTTCCTGCTCATGCGTCTTGTCCACATCCTCTTTTATCCCAGGGAAAACGCTCCTGGGTGGCTCCTGGGGACAGGCACTGGTGCCAGTGGCAGCCTCAGCCACCCTCAGAGCACAGGGGATGTTTTGGGACTGATTCCCTGCCCTAGGGCCAGTTTATTCTCTGTAGGACATACCAGTCTGCAGGGAAATGTCTGACTATCAACATCACTGGCATCTCCTCACTCCAAAACTGATCTCTGGGTTGCCCACAACCATTCAGATGATGAAAATGGAGGCAGAGAATATGTTCCTGTATAGTGGGGTTGGGACTGCCCACGTCTAAGGGATACAGGAAAATTGACAGCTGAGTGTCCCACCCTGCCCAGCATGGACAGAGCCCAGCTTTGTCACGGGAATTCATAAAAAGAGACCACAAAAAAAGGCAAAGCTTCATTTCTACTCCTCCTGATGTGGCCACAGGGCAGAGCCCCCCATGGACAGGGCTTTTGCCAGTGTTTTGTAGCAAAAAGGGTTTCAGAAATGCCTACACCTTTAGGGCTGTATGTTCCCAAGAAGCCATAAACCCTCCTGCACCTGTCCCCAAAAATCTGCATCACTGCAGCCCCAGCCATGACCCAGAACCCCCCCAGCCCTAGGGACCCTTGTTTTCCACCCTGTCCTGCTTTGCAGTGTGCTTGTGGAACACGTCAAACGTGCCTGAAGGAGTGTTTCTGGCCCAGCACCTGCCTTCCCCACGCAGCATTGTTTCCCCAAAGCCCAGGAGAACAGCAGCAGCTCCACAGAGTCTGACTCCAGCCGGCTCTGTCCTGCTCTGAGGTGGTTGTTTCATCCCAAACTAGCTCGTTCTTGCTGCTTTTTTTATTCTTGCGTTCGAAGGAGGAAGGGGAGAACAAAACAGCCCTTGGGGTGAAGTTACCTCCTTAATTAACAAGGCTGAGAGCTTTGCAGAGATTGTGCAGAAGGAGAGAAAAATAAGGAAAACTGGGCAAAACCAGAAAGGCTTGAGTTCAGTTGTCAGACCAATTAACCCAGATCCACACTCTCCCCCTGGATGAATTGCTCGTTACTACGTAATTGCTCGGGCCCAGCTCTGATTGAGAGAAATTAAAATCAGACACTTAACAAGGCAACCTGGTATGGAGATGGGATGCAGGAGCTGTCTGGGGATGCCATTCACAAGACAAAACTGAGAGAGAGCCCAAGCTTGGAGGATCTTGCTGAAATCAGCATTATCTGCACCATTTGCACCATCCTGGACTCCAAACATGGCTGAGCTGGGGGATAATTTGAAAAGGCCCTGGGAGATGGTGAGAGGAGGAAAGCTCTGATTTAGCCAAGCATTTCAGCTTCTGCATAATTGCAATCTAGCTGCAGGTTCAGCTCAGCTCAGTGCAGGATTTAGATGAAATATGAGATGTGCTCAGTCAGGGACAAAGTGATTCAGGAGCTCTTTTGTCTAAAGAAAAAATAAAATTCTTTGCAAACCCTTCTTGACTCTATGTTAGGACCCATCTGCCCAGAGAAGAGGGAAAATTCCACCATTATAGACTTTTAAATATAAACCTAGTGAAACAAAAAAAGCCACTAATCCTGATAAATCAGCCTAGGAAAAGCAGCCTGTGCTGCAGCTGAGCACGTTCTTCCATGTGTAGGGCTGATGAGTTCACGTGCAGTGGGAAATTCAGACACAGTGTTTGGGAAAGCTCAGTGGTTTCAATATTAGCTTAAGAGTAGGCAAACATGTTTTCCTGCTGCTGAAGGAGAAGGGGATCTCCTTGTGGGAGCATTGGCCTTTTCCATCCCCTGTGGTTCCATCTGCCTCTTTTCCTGCCTAGGAATTATCTGTAGAGCAAGGGAGGGCTGCAAAAAAGCCCCAGGCATGGCTGCACCCCCAGCAGCACTGCCCTGCTGTGCTGAGGTGTGATCACAGCTCTGCTTCCAGCTGCTCACCCTGCTGGCTCACCCTCCTGCAATATCTGCTTTTCCCCCAGGAATTTTTGGGGTGCTGTTCCTGTGTCTGGTTCATGCTGGGCTTCAACCAAGCCCCAAGACCTGACCCCCTATCTTGGCCAAACCCTGCTGCAGTCTGTGCTTGTTGTGCAATAATCCTTAAAGAAAAAAAGCCCTGGAACCCCCCATTTCAGCAATTTGAGCTTATCCTGGTGTTTGGTGCCTGCAGTCTCAGCCACACGTGTCCCTGGAGCCAGGACAGACACCCCAAAGGGCTTTAATCCCATCTGCTTTATTTTTTATTAATGAACCAGCTGTCCCAACAAGTCATAAAAACTACCACAGGCAGGGCAGCAAAGGATGAGAATAGCCCAAACCAACTCTACACCTCCAACTGGAAAACCCCAAAGACTCCAGCAACACGTGTCTGAAGGAAAACCACTGGTGCTCTGGCCACACCACGTGTATTTATTGACACAGAAAACAGCCACCGTGTGTTTTCCACCTCCAGGCTCAGCCCACAGCCACCAACACCCTTCAAACATCCCTTGGTGGCATCCAGGAGAGTCTGAAGGGTCCCTCCCTTCCTGGGCAGTTTCATCTGAGGCTGAAACGGACTCAGGATTTTCCTATGAAGGCACTGGGATTAAATTAAAGAGGATTTAAGCAGATGGTCGGTTCTCTGCCCATGGTAGTTGGCAAAATGGGAACCATATCACTGAATTGTCTGCCTGCACTAATTAATGTTTGTACAGAGCTCTGCGCTGCAAACCGCTGCCGACGTGCTAACTGCTATCATTAGTATTATTACTAAGCTGTTTATGCCTGTTCCAGTGCTTTCTCTCCTCATCCCCAAGGGCTTTGCCTCTTTCCTGTGCAGATGTGTGGGGAGAGGAATCAGCCCTCTCAGGCTGTGCTGGCTCTACCCCAGGCTCACATCCCTGGTTTGTTGGTAAAACCCTCTGGCTGTGCCTGCAGCTCCATGGTGAGGGCAGGAGGAGGTTCTGCCCAGAGATGGGGTTTAGCATCATCCTGCCCAGGCCTGGGTGAGGTGGTTGTTTCAGTGCCCCTCCTGATTGCAAAATGGACTGGATGTTGCTTGCCTGCCTCCTTTGTGTTCCCACAGGGAAAAGCTTTTCCGTGCTCTTAGGGGCTCTTCACATCCTTCTCTGTCACTGCATGGCAAAGGGGTTTGTAGGGGAAGGGAGGGATCACTCATCCTTCCTAATGACCTGAGAGGAGGCTGAGGAGCAGAGGAGTGCAGTGATGGATGAGCTCAGCCATGCTCCACGACAGGCCCTCGTCCCTGTGCAACAACCGAGCAGTGACGTCTGCTGCACCGGCAGAAGGGACGCTGCAGTCCCTGCAAACAGCCGTCCTGCAAGGCAGTGTTCTGCAAGGCTGGAGGAGGATGGCTTCTCCCCTTCCTGCCCAGTGAAGCTTTTAGCAGAGAAGCAACTCACCAGAAATCAGGGATGCTGCCTCTGGAAAGCTGTGAAAGGACAAGCATCTGCTCACAGGTTCATGAAGCAGCAAACTCCCCCCACAGACACACTCAGAGCTCAAGATCATGGAATCATGGAATGGCCTGGGTTGGAAGGGACCTTGAAGGTCATGAGGTTCTAGTCCCCTTCCATGGGAGGGGCACCTTCCACTATCCCAGGTGGTTCCAAGCCCCATCCAACCTGGCCTTGGACACTCCCAGGGATGGGGCAGCCACAGCTTCTCTGGTTCCAGTTCCAGTCCCTCACCAGGCACAGATCTTTGACCTGATCAATGTTTCCAAGACATTCCTGCTTGGGAATCCTTTGCTCATTAAACCCAACCAGGCAGAACATTCCTAACCATCCCCACTGGCATCTTTCAGATACCAGAGTGTTTTTTGTGACTTGGTCGGGAAAGAAACTGCCCAAAAGAAGAAACTGGAGCAGTCCCTGAGAGGAACCAAATGAAATACAGAATGCAGGGAGCCAGGTTTCCAACTTACTACAGCAACATGGCAGGCAGCATTACCAACCTTGCTCCCTCAGGGTGAGGAAGGCACTCTCACTGCCCAAACAATGAGGTGACTTGGCTGAGGACTGATGGGATGCCTCCAATGGGAAGTTTAGGGCGTGAATCATCCTTATTTTTCCCCCACAGCAAATGCCTGAGATGAAATGAGATTCAGAAAGTTGGATGTGAGATGCAGGCAGAGCAGACAGCTCCTGGAGTGAGAACAGGGATTACTCCAGCCAGGACAGGCTCCACTCTTGCCCTGAGCCAGGCTGCATTTGCTTTGCAGAGGTTGTTTAGCCCAAACAAAGAATTGCAGAGAAAAACAGCTCCGGCAAGCAGGCGATCAACATTTTCTGCGTGGTTTGAATTATCCATGACTTTTGACCCAAGATTAAATCTACTGTGTAACTGGTGGTTATATATTGAGTCATATGAGCAGCCTAATCACAGAAACCCCATGTTCTCCAAACAGCCCGAGCCCCGTCGGGGCTGACTGCGAGCCGCTCACGTTTCCCAGCCAAAGCACCCTGCAGCTTTTGCATCATCCTTTTAATTCAACACTTAAAAAGCATTTTTTTCATCCCACCGGTATCTCAAGCCCAGAACAAAACAAACCCAGCCACACCATGAGTGGCCAGCCCAAGGAAACCAGATTTCCCAGGAAGTTTGGCCTCCGGGCGGCTGCTCCGGCGGCTGATGGAGGGCTGGGCTCACGCTGCAGCGTTTTTCTCAGCAGGGGCTGTCTCGCCTCTCTATCCTCCATCAGCAATTCTCCTGATGCGCATAGAAATTGCCTTTTGACTTCTACCTCCAGTGTAATTTGGGTGAAAATGAGCACAGGAGGTGGAAAGTGTTAGTGGGGGGTCTGTGGCACGAAAAGGGGCTCTCCTGGGGCCCGACACCGTCTTTGAGACACGCTGTGAACGCAGCAGGGCTTGGCACAGCACGGCCCTGGCTCTCCCCAAACTAATTTTTAGCTGTTTGCACCTGCCTTTCCTCTCCTTAGGGCTGTGGGAGGCTGAACTGCTTCACCTCTCCCAGAGAGCCTGGCTCAGAGCCGTGGAAGGCTGTTATCAGCCACAGGGATCGGTATCACTCCTGCCAGTACAACCCTGCAGGCTCATGGGGTATTTCCCAGAACCCGTGGCTGGGACGGGGCTGGCACAGCCCTTGTGTGCTGGAACTGTTTGCCATTCCTCTGCACAGCAAGGCCAGCCTGGGGAGGACCCAAAATGGGAATAATCCAGGGTCTGCCCAAACTCTGGTGAGTGGGGAATGTGTTGGAAGACACTTACATTGTGCAGGGGGCTGCCATGAGCTCACACACACTGCGCTGGCAGTGGGGACCTTGCAGGAGCAGGGCACTGAGGGATGCATGGGGGCCGTGGAGGGAGTAGGGTGAGGCTCACAGCCTCAGATCCATGCTCAGGGCTGGGGGAGAGACACCCAGCTTTTTGCAGCAAAGATAAACAAAGGCTAAATCCTCTCTTCCCTCCTGCAATAACTCACTGGCTGGTGGCAACCCAGCTGGAAGAGCGTGACCTCAGAACGGGCTGGTTGTCAGTCTGGTATGGAGCTGCTCAAGAGGCATTTCAACACCAAAGGCTCTTTGTCTGGAAGACCAGCCACTGTCTCAAATTGTCCTAGGAGGGATGCTGGTGATGCTGTCCCAGGTTGAGAAGGGGGACAGCTCCATCCTGACAGCCCCAGAACCCACTGGAGTCCCCAGAGGAAAGGGATCTCCAGCATTCCCCCAGGCAGCGCTGGCTTCAGTGTGACCCCACACGTGCCACCACTGCAGTGTCCTCCAGCTCATGGCAGACCCCAAATCTGCACACCTGATCCCACTGCAGGGACCTCTCCATGTCCCTTCATGTTGATCCCATGCCCCCAGGAGAATGCTCAGCTTCTTGCTGGTCTGAACTGGTGCAGGCATCAGTGCTGGGCTTTCACCTGCTCTTGGTCAAGGTAGTTCTGCATCACTTTGCAGTGAAAATAAAGAAACAGCTCGAGGGGAAAAATTCCTGGTTAGTAAACAGAGCTGGGCAACCACAGACCTCTCACCCAGGAGGGGAGGAGGAGGGCAGACAGTCTGGGAGAACCCAGGGTTGGATTTCAACACTCTGCAGAAGACAAGATGCTGTATTGAATGCATTTAATTGTCTGGGTCGCAGGTCTGCATGGATGAGGAGGAGCTGGATGGGAAGGGAGCAGTGACAGTCGAGGAATGAGAAGTGGCTTGGATTTGGAGCTGGCACTTGGGGCTGGCTTTGCCCTCTCCCCTCCCTGCCTCCCTGCAGAGGAGGGTGATGGTGTAAGGAGAAGAGGTGCCCTGAGGGCCAGGGGTGTCCCAGATCCCAGTTACTTGGGAGCCCTGTATTTTCACAGCTCCTCTGCTTTGTGTTATTGCTGAGTGACTCCCCTGAGTCCAACACCACATCTGCTGCCACTCCGCATGACTTGCTTTGTCTTTGGGTCACCTGCTGTACCCCGTGGCAGTGCCAGCTCCTGCCATGTCCCTCCTGGATGTGGCAGATGAGCAAACTTCTGAACTAGAGCCAAAGATTCGCATTTGAAATTCTCATGTGTGTTTTTTTCCACTAGGGGAACGGGTGACTGAACACATGCACACTGTCACCCATCCTGTGGATGCCACTGCTGTCCTCAGGGGACACTTCTCTGACCTCAGAGCTTCGTCCTGCATGGCCAGGTAAGGTCATGCTGGACCAATGCCGGGGCTCCTTTGGTGCTGGCTGTGACAGCTCTATCCCGCTCCACCTCCACCATAAATCATGGCAGGCTGTAAATCCCTGCCAGCACTCAGGGACCCGTCCCTGGGGAGGGCAGCAGTTCAGCCCTGAGGTAGCAAAAACAAGGATCGTGTTTTTCACAGGGACAACATCACCCAGAGGCACAAACAAGGCCCTGGAGCAGAGGGTGCTGGCACTGCAGCACCTCGGGGCGGCACCGGTCCAGCCGGACCCGTGCAGGGACAACTCGGGGCACAAACCTCTGGCAGGGCACACACTCCCAGCTGAATCTGGTCCCTGACCTGACTTCTGCATGAATCCTCATGTCAGCACAAGGAAAAGGAGCTGAGCAGGGCAATGGGGACACAGGGCAGGAATACATCGTGTTTGGGGGTTCAGGGAAATGCTGGGTATTCCTGCCCTGCAGAGGGACTGTGGCCAAAGGGGACAGGGATGGAGCTGCCCTGGGTGTCCCTTTTCCAGCTCTGTGCTTTGCAAACCCCAATGTTCCCAGGCCCATAGCAGCTCCTGGCCTGTGGGGACCTGTCTTCACTCAGCCTTGGTTGGGTTCAGCCAGGAGAAGAATTTGGGGAGATTTTGGGCCAAACACTACAGAACACACAAACAGCCTCACCCTGGCTTTCCATGATACAGGCAGTTGAGATCAGGTTTAGTTTTCCTAGTAAACTCCTGAGGTCCCCACAGTAGCAATTTTGTGGGAATCTTGATTTTCTTTAAAAAAAGCCTGTTTTCCTGCTGTGACAACTGCCACAGGAAACCCAAGACTGCAAAAGGTGGTATGAATTTGTCAGTGAAGAGATTAAATGGGATCTCAGCACACAAAGGGGGCAGAAAACCATGGAGGGTGAGCAAAAGGGGCTCATGAGAGTTACTGGCACAATCCAAGGATTTTCTGGGAAATGCTGCAGGAGCCTCTGTGTACCTGCACGTGCACCAACGTGGCAGGACCCATGTGATTTCTCATCACTGGCCACTCACAATCTCTTCCACAGGAACCAGGCAGATTATTTCTCCATTTGTGGGTGTGGGAGGTTGATAAGGAGCAGGGCCAGGAAGCAGAGAGACCGAGTTTTTTGTCCTTGGGGTTGTCCCAGGGCAGGTGGTGGGTGACAACAAAGTGCCAGATGCCCTCCTGCCATCAGGGGTTGTAGTGATTCACTTTTTCTTCTAGAAATCTCCCTTGCCACACCAGAGGAACAAAATACCCACAGCAGATGATGAGGGTGCCTACCTCATGGGTGATATATTGAGCAGTGAACCACTGCCAGCCCTGTGCAGGGAGAGACTGCCCAGAGCTCTTCCTGATTTTGGTGCAGGGTCACATTGTCCCCAGTTTCTGTGACTCAGAGTCCCCTGCTCCCTGAGTAAGGTCCAGCCAACCTGCTCATGGTGGGATGTGGGATTCAATCCCATTTTCCTCCATTTTGTGAGCATAAGCATGGCCTTGCTGCCAGCCCCAGCTGCTCCCTGCCCTCCTGTCCCCAGCCTTGTCCCCCACAGCTGGTCGCTGCCAGCAGCTCCTTGGTGGCCACCAAGGGGTTTTAGAGGTGAGATAAGGTGCAGGCACCTGGAATCCTTGTGTGCTGGTTTTCTAGTTGAGTGCCCTGTGCTACCCAGGGCAACAGTCACATTTTTCATGGAGCAGCACCACAAACTCCCTGACCTCCCTGGGCTCCCCAGAACATGAGTACGTGGTGAGAGCCAGGGGGGTTTCCAGCTGAAGGCTGACTGAGAGCTGCTCATCCCTGCCTGTGCTCCCAGGGGAGCTTCCCCAGCCAGCCTGGCTGTGGGAGAGGACAGGAACAGCTTTGGGATCTGCTGATGAAGGACAAAATGGGATGAATGCAAAGGAGCTATGAGGTTGCCTGGGGTGTCAGAGCTTGGTCCCCACCCCCACCACAGCCTGGAGGCTGCAACATCCCAGGAACAGCCTGAAGGTCCTGTTCCAGCTCCCAAACTGAAAACAAAAGTGCGTCTTGTTCCCATCCTGTTTTCAAAGCCAGAAAGGTCGGGGCCATGAGAGCCCTGCCAGGCTGGGCAGCACTGCCAGCTCCCGCCGCCCGCCCCGACCTCGACTCCAGCAGGGACAGAAGTGTCCCACTGCTCCTCCTGGACACAGCTCCTCGCTGGCAGCACTGGGATGGTGACAGCTGGGGGTGTCCCCAAAAGTCTGTGTTTGGAGAATCATGTGCCCGAGTTCATGTTCTTGTTCCTGCTCCTTGCACTGTGTCAGGAGAGGGAGGGGAAGAAAGATGTGGAGCTGCTGGAGCACATCCAGAGAAGGCCACGAAGATGCTCCAGGGGTCTGGAGCAGCTCTGCTGTGGGGACACCTGGGGGTGAGAGAGAGCTGGGGGTGTTCAGCCTGGAGACAGAAGGTGACAGGGAGACTTTAGACTCCCTTACAGTGCCTAAAGAGGCTCCAAGAGAGCTGGAAAGGGACTTTGCATAAGGGCATGGAGTGACAGGACAAGGGGGGAATGGCTTCCCACTGACAGAGGGCAGGATTAGATGGGATACTTGGAAGAAATCCCTCCCTGTGAGGGTGGTGAGGCCCTGGCACAGGCTGTCCAGAGAAGCTGTGGCTGCCCCATCCCTGGAAATGTCCAAAGCCAGGTTGGATGGGGCTTGGAGCAACCTGGGATAGTGAAAGGTGTCCCTGCCCATGGCAGGGGATTGGAACTGCATGACTTTTAATGTCCTTTCTAATCCAGGCCATTCCATAGTTCTGTGGGTGGGAATGCTGTGTCCAGGAGGACACACTGTGGAACCCCTGCACTCAGCACAGCTCCAAAGTCTTCAAACCCCTCCTGCAAAACACCATCAGCTCCTGGGAGTTTCTCTGCCACTGTGAAGGAGTTTCCTAATTCCCCTCCAAATTCCCCAAGCCCTGAGACTTTGTTTTCATTTAATAGGGCCATCATTATGGGGGCTGGTGCTGCTGGCATCAAGGGCTCTGTGGGCAGCACTCCTGCTGGGATGGGTTGAGGAGGAATGGAAAGGATCCATATGTCAGGAAGAACAGCATGGACCTGCCATTGCCACGTCAGGCTCTGAATGATCCCACTCATCCCCGTGCCCTGTGCCTGCACTGCTGCTGCTCAGTGGAGATTATTAACAGGGAAAATCGTTAGGCACAGGGCCGGCAGCTCAAGGGACACGCGAGTGCCTCTGTCACTTGGAAATCAATCCCAGCCATCCGCTCCAGCTGAGCTTCCTCCACTCCAGCCTGGCTTGAAATGACAGCAGTTTCACTCCATCTGGGAGGAGGAGGAGGAGGAGGGGTGGTTTCTCCCGCTCTGGTGCTCACTGGGATTTGCTGCCTTCCGGATATCAGAGCAAACAGCTGTGTTTTGCCCATGGACCTCAACCACACCCGAGCTCTGGGAAGAAAATTCTGCACCAGAGCCCTGAGGAGGAGGCAGAGTTTTGGGCTTTAGAGCCAGAAACTGGAAGGGACAGGTTGTGAAGGGGCATCACAACCTGCTCACCCCCTCACTACCCAGGCGTGGAAAGAGGGTACAGGGACCTGTGGGCTGAACAGACAAAGGTGTTAGCACACCATGGAATTTGTACTCTCAGGGATAGTTGCCATGCTTGACCCTGTAGCAAGCAGAGGCTTTTTGGGCACCCCATGCCTGTTGTTAGGGAGCAGCACACCCGACAGCCGGGTCCCTATGAGCAGCCCATGTCCCCAAGGCGAATTTGGCATTCTTGCTCACAATGTATTGACATTCATTTTGACCTTTTGAATCACAAGGATGTTCTGTCCTTCCCAGCCAAGTACAGGCTGGATAGCCCGTGGGTGGATTATACTGTATATACAGTGCTGCAAATAGGGAGCTGGCAGGAGAGAAGTGTTTGTGTGCTCGCAGGGGTGCGGCGGTGCTGGGATGAGGACAGGGCGGTGCTGGGATGAGGACAGGGAGCTGCTGCCAGCTCCCGGTTTTCCTGCCAGGATGCCTGAGCGGATGTGGCACCACGGGAGGAGGACGGAGGTGGTGGCAGGAGAAATGCCAGCGGCTGGTTCGGTGGGGGAGAAGGGATCCTGCTAAAGCGGGAGCCGCCCCCTCGCCAGCAGCTCCCGACTGCTGCCGGATCCCCGCACTTCCCGTCCTCCAGCTGACTGCGCCTTTTGCATTGAGGGAACATGAAGAACTGCAATTAGGAGACAACATACAAAATCGGCCACGAGCGCCCAGCTGGCTCCCGAAGACACTGCTCTGGGTGATCTTGGCCATCCAAACCCTCCTCTGGGCGGCAGCAGAGGTGGGTTTGGTACAAAACCTACCCCAGCCTCAATAGCTTGAGCTGGTACGACAGTCAGGGCTTCCCCAAAGGTGAAAAATCAACATCTAACCCATGCCCTGGTACAGACCACATCCTGTGTCCTGGGATGGCAGCACTGGCAGGGAATGGAGCAGAGAGTGGGGTTCAGGTGCCTGAATTTGGGGATCATCATCCCCATCACCCATTCCCCACAGCCCTTAGGAGCCGGAGCAGGTCCCTGGCTGGGGCTGCCTCCTCCCTGCTCTCTGCAGTCTTGGCAGAGGGCTGCCAAGCCTGGCCAGCAAGCAGCCTTTGCCACAGGGCCAGCTCCAACCAAGGCTGTCACAGCCCGGATCTGGCCACCCTGCAGCCCCATGGCGCCAGGAAGGCCATTGGCTTCATGCTCCCAGCCCAGATGCGTCACTTATCTCTCCCCTTTCTTGCCCTGATGCATTTTTTCCTCTCTCTCCTTTCCCAGCCAGCTCCTAGGACTCTTATCTCAAACACCAAACCACCCCTTCCCAAGGCAAACTCAGCACCATCTTTTGCAAACTCATTTCTTGGGGCTTGTGTATTACACGAGGGGCACAAGTGACAACCTGGCAGCCAAACCCTTTTGCCACATGGGTGTCCTCACACCCCTTCCAGCCACCAAGGCAGGAGGGTTAATTCAAGGGGTGCTGCTCTGAGAACAAGGTTTGCACTTGACAGTTGTCTGCAGCTGGTTTGTGGAGAAGAAGGGAAAGCAAGTGAGGTGCAGAGCCCAGGGCTGAGCTGGGAGCTGTGGGATGGGATGGATGGGATGCACAGCCTCTGCTGACGCTGCCTCAAGCCCACATGTTTGTGAGCATGAGCAGAGTGGGAATGCCACAGCTGGCTGCTCAATACATCCTGCAGCACGGAGCAATTACCAGCAGCCATTCCAGGTGCCAGATGGGGTGCAGGGAGAGAAGCACTGCGCTCCTGCCTTGTTCAAATGCCGTCCCTGCTGCCAAGCCAGCCTCGTGCACTTGAGCAGCCCTGATCTGAGGTGGTGGATCTTGCAGAGTGCTTGTTGGTGGAGGAGAAATCAATGCCCAGTCAGGGGTTCCTGCCACGTGGCTGTTTCATCCAACCCATCGCATGGGGGAGAGGGTGACACTTGCTGTGGTCCTGGCCAGCCGTGTGTCCTGGCAGCATGGAGCAGCTCTGCCTGAAGGAACAGCATGGGGAGGCTGTGACAAACCCTGCTGCCTGCAATGGCATTGCCCAGAATAGGGAGACCACCAGAACACACACAGCTCATCACACTCTGAGCAGAACTGCACAGTAACAAAGCAGCCTGGCAAACCGGCACTGTGGCCGGCGTGTGGACTCTGCTTCAGGTGCCCAGATCCAGCCTGGTTTGGCCTTTCCTGCCTCAGAGGAGCTGCTTTCCAGCCCTGAAATAGCAACTCAGATGATGCTCTCGGCAGCTGGGGATGATGATGCAAAACACTCGTTATCCAGCAGGAACAATTAGACTTATGGCAATTATCTCTGCAGTTGCTGAGAGATGCCGGAACGGGCCGGCCGGCAGCCAGGTCCTGCTGTAATCCCTGGGAGGGAGAGATGCAGTGCCCACCTTCCAGCAGCTGCCATTGCCATGGAGGGCATGGAGCATCCCAAGAGCTTCCTGCAGTGCCAGCTGGGCTGGTTTTGCATGGGAGTGAGGGCGAGGTTGGGTCAGTGTTTACCTGAATGCCAAATGTCCCTCTTTAATGACATTTGTTTGCATTTGGATCAATGATGAATGAGTTGAGCCACACTGGGGTAAGAGGATGAAGAGGATGGTGTTAGGGATCGAAATGCTTTGAGTGATTCTCCAGCCTCCTCTCTGCTGGATGCCCCCACAAGAGAAGCCAGGATGGGCACAGCTAATCCACAAAGTAGAAAATGGCAAAACCTGGCTCCAGGCTGGATCGAGCCGTGGGTACCTGGTGGTCACTGAGATGGGCAGTAGCTGCTGAGCTGGGCTTTAGGGCATATTCCTTTGGGGAAAAAAATCAGGCTTTTGGCTGAGAAATGCCCATGAGGTAAAGGCAGAAAGGACAAATTCACTCATTTCTCAAGTCAGAGTAACAAGGAGGGTTTTTCTTTTCCCCCTTGACATTGTTTGAAAACCTTATTTTGATTCCCCTGCATTTGCTTAGAGCCAAACCCCCAAACCAATCCAACCCCAATAAACAACTCCTCGTTGGATAAATCAGTGTGCAGCCAGGATGGAGAGAAAGCTTTTGGGCAGGATGGGACACGGCTGAGCATTGGATCACCAACTGAAGGAATGCACAGGAGTGAGGGAGTAGGAACTGGAGCCTGCTCTGGTAAACTTCTAAAACTTTATCTGAGACAAAAATGTCACCACATCCTGGCCTTATTTGTGCCACAAGAGTCAGTAAACTTCCCAGGAAAGTTTAGCTCCCTGGTCATCAAAACCTCCCTGATATGCCTTGTTTATTAGCAGCTAAACATTAAGCCTTTGGCAAACAGGGATCCTTGGGGCCAGGGACACGTGACTATGACAAGCCACTCATGGGTGCCAGCGCCAGAACTGGGTGGGAGCTGCTGGTGTGGCTGAGGAGGGGGACAGGCTGCTCCAGGGGGAGGAAGGCAGCATCCTGGCAATGCCCAGGGCTCACAAAGCCCAGGGTCAGGAGGAGAAAGGCTCAGCAAAACACTGCTCTTGCCATGGCCCTGCGGAGATGCACCATTCCCCAGGTCAGGAGAAGGATTAAATGGTTTCTCACTGGGGCTGGAGGGAGACTTTTCCACCTGCCAAGATATGTCTCCCACAGTGCAAGTGCTGCCCCAGAAACCCACTGCTCTGCCATGTAAAATTATTCTTTGAGGACACCTGACTGATCTTGCAAAGCCCATATAAATTTTGTCTCATTTCAGTAATTAGGCCAATTATAGCAAAATGTTGTTTGCAATTCAAGTGAAGGATGGGCTAAAATCTTAACCAGATGCTTTTTCTGTGGTGCCAAAATGAAGTCTGAAAAAAGCTCATTTCCTCTCCCCCTGTGTTAAGTAACCCAAGAGAAATATTTTGAAGGGCTCCAGCATCAGGTAATGGCTTTTTCTGCCACACTTGAAGGGACCCTGACAAACACACAAACAAAGCCTGACCCACTTTGGAAGAATAAGAACTGACTCCAAGAAAGGGAGCTGGGATTTCATTAATGTCCTTAATTTGACCCCATTAGTGAGTGTCTACTGTGTGCATCCAGGTAAATTTATCAGTCCTCTGTGACAGCCACAGTGTCCTTGTGCAGGATAGTGGTGCCCTGGGATCCATAGATGCACAAGCACAGGGACACAAGAGCACAAGGATGTGCCCAGAGATGCACCCAGGAATGCACAAGCACACATGGATGCATGTGCACAGGGATGCACACATAGGTGCTGTCCCAGTCCAACACCATGCTGGGTAGGCATCCAGGAGCTCAGGAGAGAAATCCTTGCTTGGGCTGAGCCTTGCCCTTCAGTGCAGGCTCTTGCAGCATGGCTTTAAGGCCACGATTGCATATTGAGAGTGAAACTGTTGCTGCCTCATGTTTTTGGCCGCACGTGTTCGGAGCCTCACTCATTATTTCTAAATAATGGCAGGGACGTTGCTGACTCACCACACTGCAGCAGGAGCCAGCAGGGATTCAGGGCTGCTTTTGCCCAGTGGTAACAAGGGCACTTCTCTCTGCAGGCATAGGTTTCCTCAGGGACACCCCAAATTCACACTCCAAGCTCCTCTCTTGCTCCTGCAAGGTGACTTTTCCCCCTTTGCCCTGAGTGGAAAACAGCTTGGAGTGTTCAAGGCTGGCTGTGGGATGATTCTGCAGGACTGGTGGCTCCCAGAACTCAGCACTCTGGGGTTCTGCACAGTCACAGAGCCAAAGGAGACAGTGAGCTCCAGAGCCACCTGCAGCTGGAGCTGGGCCAGGCTGCGGCCGCTCTGCCTGCGTGTTTTCCTCGATCCATGTTTCTGCGTAGCTGATCTTGTGCAAGAAGTCCTCAGTACTCCCTCTGCCCACGAAATGGCCAGGGTGCCTCCCCTGGGGTGGCCTGGGCCAGCCTCCGTGTTTGGTCAGCACTGGGGTGGCATTGGAGAACATGGGGAGGTCACTGCACACTCCCTGTGGCCTTGAATCATCCGCATTCATCTCCTGAGGCACTGGCCTGCATGGCCAGGCCAATGCCCTGCAGTGACACCCAACTGCTGCTACAGGCAGCCTGGCCAAGCCTCCTGAGTCACCTCTTATCCTAAGCTCTGTCCTGCACGCTGGGCTCTCCTCGAGGGTGGCATCTCCTGGGTCAGGGGATGATGGCCCTCCTCCCATGGCAGCCCAGTTTCCCCAGCATCAGTGACTCCAGGAGGCATTAGGGTGATGTGGATGTCTTTGGTGCTGCTTCTATAGATCTTAAATCTCAATGGCACCTGGGGCACCAGCAGCCCTGGGAGCATGTGGGAGCGCTGGGCTGAGTGTTGGGGCAGCCAGACCTCCAGGGCCTAAACCCCTGTGGTAAAACATGGTTTCAAAGGATGAAGCTTGGCTTATGACCTGCCACTTCCATCAGCACCTCCATGAGAAGACTGAGACACCAGAGCCTGAAATGATCCCAGGAGTCAAGACAGGGCAGAGCCCAAAACCAAATTCACATCTGGTCAAAATTAGGGAGATCTTAGCCACAAACCTGAGCAGTTGCAGGATCACAGCCATGACCTAACAAAAAGGTGCCCCGACCACAGCCAAGTAACTTCTCATTCCTATCACCCCCTCCCCGGTGGCCACAACACCTCCCTGACTGAGCAATGCAGACTTATCCCACCACGGCAGCTTAGCAAGACTGAAACAGAAAATTCAGTTGATGATACAGTGCAGAAGCAGGAGGAAGAGATAAAGTTCAACCTGGTGATAGCCACATAGTAAAAAATGATAACAGAGCTGGTGGCAACAGCACAACAAGCTCCAGATGGTCCAACAGCAAGAAGTGAAGCCCAGTGAAATGTCAGACCACCAATACAAAAACATCAAGTCATTGTAAGGAAATAGTGAAAGGCACAGAGTCACCTGGTGCTGAATTAAATAACTGGTGGTAAATACCTCAAAAGTTCCCTTTGGAAGAGGACAAGAGGTACAATCTGTACAGAAATGACAGGAGAAGAAAGAATAACATTGGTATCATAAAGAAACAGGCAATAACAAAAGATACTCTGGATACGGATTATTTGATCAGCTGGGTTTTAGGATAATGGGTTAATGAAATGTCTGGGTGAGCAATGAATGTACACAGAAAATCAGATGGTTTGGAAACATTCACACATTTCAGACACTGCCTGTCCAGCAAATGAATTGTACAAAGAGCCACAATTAAATCGAGGAACAGGTCGATCATTTGTACTTCAGGTTTATTACCAAATCCAGGGGGAAATTATTCATTTCATTCATCACTAAGTGTCTTTGTTCCTGCTTTAGCTGCCTCACATGGAGTTTTCACAGGTTGCCCATTCAAACCTTTCTGCTGAGGAACTGATAGCAGGTGAAAAAATCTAGAATGAAAACTGTGAAACACCTTTGCTGTCCCCTGGACTTGCCACAAGACACAACAAGCCCCAAAGGACAGACATGGGTCACCTGGGGGAGCTGGAGGAGCTGTTCCCACAAGGAAGAGAAGGTAAAAGGCAGGGATACAGCATCGAGGTAAAGCTGTGTTCCAGCTCTTTGGGAACACGAGACTCCAAATAGAAATGGAAAGGCAAAAAGAAATGCTGATTGACAGCACTTTAGGTACTGAATGGTATCTGCATGTTGTCACCTGCTGGAACAACTGCCTGACTCAAACATCAGAGGCAGGCATCCAGCAACCCAGCAATTATTGCTGCCCTCCTCCAGAAAGCCAAGGGGAGAATTAAAACCAGCACAGTACAGAGGGAAGTGTCCCCCACAGAGCCTGAATCAACTCCTGCTTTAGAAACAGCCCTTAAAAAGAGGCAGAAATGAACCATTCAGCCCCATCTGAAGGACAAAGCATCCTGTTCCTCCTGCTTGGCTCAGTCAAGGGCCATAAATACCACCAGCCTTCCCACAGGGATCTGTTCAGTGGAATCTGGGCTCCCCCAGGCTCCTTTGCACATTCCAGCATCAGTTACTGAACCAGGATCTATTCCTGACAGTAGGAACAAAGTGAGCGATTGCATCTGCTATATTTAGAGCAAACAGCCAATATCCCCCATTTAAATGGTTGCCAGCATTCTCATTAGATGTATAAATAGCCTCTGTTTGTTTTCAGAAAGAAATTGGTTTAAAAAAGAAAATTGCCTTCCCAGTCTTCCTCAGCCTATAACCATTGAGCAGGGAGGCCTATTTCAAAAGAAAAATTAAATAATGCGTTTTGTCTAAGCCAAACCAGGAAAAAAAGCTCTCTCAACTGTGGCTGGTATTATCCATGCTGTGATGCTTTGTGTGGGTACAGGGGTTTGAACACAAGGGCAGCACTTCACTGAAGCAAACTGAGGCTGCTTGGTGCAGAGGGGCATCACCCTCCCTCTCCCAGCCTTGACCACTCACCATCCCGAGCCACCTCTTCCCCCTGCAGGTAGGTCAGTCACACCAGAGCTCCATTTCTTCACAGAATCCCAGAATGGTTTGGGTTGGAAAGGACTTTAAAGATCACCTGCTTCCAGTCCGCTGCCACGGGCCACCTTCTGCTAGACCAGCTTGCTTCAAACTTTGTCCAGCCTGGTTTTGGACAATTCCAGGGATGGGGCAGCCACAGCTTCTCTGGGCAACCTATGCCAGGGCCTCACCCTCAGAGGGAAGAATTCTTTCCCAATATCCCAGGTAACCCTGCCCTCTGGAATGGAAGCCATTCTCCCTTGTACTGTCACTCCAGTTTTTGTCCAAAGTCCCTCTCCAGCTCTCTTGGAGCCCCTTTAGGGAGTGGAAGGGACTCTCCCGAGAGTCCTCTCTTCTCCAGGATGAGCACCCCCAGCTCTCTCAGCCTTCTCTCCCTTCTTCTCCCTCTCCCAGCTTCACAGCAGTCCCAACCCTGACATCACACTTCTCTTCTTCCTCCAGATTCCTCCAGTCTCCAGCCCAGGCTCTCATCCAACACTCCAGCTTGCTTTCCCTCCAACTGATGCTGGCCATGCTTCCTCCCTTGAGCAGAAATTCTGGTCCCACATAAACATCTGTCCTTAAGGCATTTCAAGGATCACAACCTCATCATCCAGCCCATATCATCCCCATTTGCATTAAAGTCAAACTGAGGACTCCAAATAACAAAAAAATATGTTGAAAAGCTGGGATGTAAGAGACAGCAAAACCCTGCTGTGGTTATTTACACAGAATAATGCAATTTCCCCCTCAGATTTGGCTTGAAAGATAGGGAGGTATAGAGACTTGGGACACTAATCCAAGTGTGCTGAGGGGCTGGGAGCCATGGCCAGCCCACAGGTAGCTCCTGGGACTGCTGGGTGGTTCCTGGGATCGCCGGATGGTTCCTGGGATCCCTGGATGGTTCCTGGGATCCCTGGGTGGCTACTGGGACACATGGATGTCTTCTGGGACCTCTGGGTGGTTCGAGTGGTCCCTGAACGGCTCCTGGGACACCTGGATGGTTCCTGGAACCCATTCTCCTCACCCTGACCTTGGGGGGCAGGATTTCACAATCTCTCCTTCCTCCAATCCCCCACCTGCTGTGTGGGGCTCGGGTGGGAGGTGGGAACATTGTGGGGGTGTCAGGGGGATCACTGGGGAGTGTAGGGGGGATCACTGAGGGATCTCAGGGGGATCACTGGGGCACAGGTGGGATCACTGTGAAGGCACTTAGAGGGTATCACTGGGGTTTTTGGGGGGGGATCACTGGATGTTTCAGGGGGATCAGCGACGGTCTCTGGCGGATCACTGGAGGTTTCAGGAGGGATTACTGAGGGATCTCAGGGGGATCACTGAGGGTCTCAGGGGAATCACTGGCGGGGTGAAGAGGGATCACTGCTGCACAGGCGGGATCACAGTGGGGGCATTTAGGGGGGATCACTGGTGGTTTAGGGGGGATCACTGGGGGTTTCGGGGGGATCGCTGGAGTCTCAGCAGGATCACAGTGCGGGTGCAGAGCACAGCCGCACACCCCAGCCCCGACCGCTGCCCGGCTCCAGGCTCCGTGAGGGCCGCGGCGGCGGCTCCGTGCGGGCCGTGAGGCGGAGCCAGGCCGGGCCCGCCCCGCTCCGTCACTGCCGGGCCCGCCATGGCGTCCGGGCCCGCGGGCCGCGCCGCTGAGGAGCCGCCGCCGCCGGAGCCGCCCGCCGAGCAGAAGCCGCCGCCGCTGCCGCCCGCGCAGGAGGAGTTCTCCTTCCTGCCGCTCGTCCACGACATCATCAAATGGTAACGGCGGGCACGGCCACCGCCGCCCCCCGCCCTGCCGGGAGCCGCGGCCCTGCCGCAGCCGCACCGCTCGGACGGTGCTGCCTCACACCGGAGCTCTCGGGGGCCTGCGTGAGGAGCGGGGCTAAGGGGGGCCCTCGCCGGTGATGTTCTCCCAGTCACAGCATCCGCGGGGGTACCCTGCATAGGGAGTGAGGCAATGGGATGCCCCCTCTAGTGATGCTACCCGGCTCCCAGCATCGCTCTGGACAGGGAGCAGAGTTATGGGGTTTCCTCTAAGTTGTTTTTTTCATCCTTAGCATCCTCACAGTGCCTTGAACAGGGAGCTGAGCTGTTGGATCCTCCCTCAAGTGATGCTCTCCCAGCCCTCACTTCCCCAGGATGCCCTGAAGAGGTAGCAGGGCAATGGTGTCACCCTTCTAGTGATGCTCTCCATCTTGCCAGCATCTCCTTCGCCCTTTTTATCTCAGCTGGAGTTCCTGGGAAAAGTGTTGCAGGGAGCTGGCACAGCCCCAAGCACATCTGCACTCTGAGTCCTACCTGGGTGGTGTCAGGGTCACCTGAGCAGTGCAGGTGCTCCCATGGCCCAGGTACACTGCCCCACCACTAACCCCAGAGCAGGAGCACTGTGTGTCCGCTGGGTTATTGCTCCAGAGAACTCTACTCTGGCTGATAACAGCCTCAGGAAGTGCAGGCAGTGCATCAGGAATGCAGCCCATTTCTGGGAAGTTGTAAAAAGGGGGATGGCTTCCTCGGTGGGACATACACTGTTCTCTTCCCAGCTCAAGATAAGCACTGTACAGGTGAAAGGTGCTGGTACAAGAGTCCTGAGAACTGATGTATTTCTGGGCCAGGATAACCCCTCCAGAGATGCTTATCTGAATTCCCGGAAAGGGGATGTCTCAGCCACGGAAATCCATCCAGGCAGGCTCTGTGCTCTCACCTGGGCAGGGTGAGGCAGTGGGCATAGGAAGCATGAATTGCTGTCTTCTGCCTTCTCCCTGTGCACTCATTGAGGAGCTGATGTGTGTCCTGCTGATGTTTCACTTGGAGCAAACATGTCTAAAAGGTGAGGGATGTTGATCCTTAATGACTCTGCAGCCCAAGCAGCCCAGTCCATTGCCCATGCAATGAATACCTTTGACACACCAGTCCAGAATGGGCATAAGAACACAAACACTGTAATTTTGCTCAGTTTCCCCACTGTGCTAGCTGTAGGCCATCCGGTTCCCCCCGACCTTGATTCTCTCTGATCTGTGCAGACCATAGAGTGAGGCTAAATCCCCTGCCAGGTGTGTGCCTGTACATCACCAGAGTGGGCCATAGCCATGGGCTGAGACCTCCCAGGCTGTGATGTGTCACTGATCAGGCTGTAGTGACTCACAGATGACAGTCCCAGGGATATCTTGTGCCCTGTCCCACCGAGCCACCCACTCCTGCTGCCCAGCTGCCTCCCTTGGCTTGGTGTGTGGCGTTTCCTGGGCGACTGTGGCAGAAAGGTGGCACCAGGGTGGCCAGCGGTGGGATGCTGTGCCTCCTGTCCCTGACAGATGGCAAACGGGCTGTCCTCTACCTCTGCCTCCAGTAGCAGAGCCCAGCCCTGCTGTTCTGACACTGACTCAGCTGTGAGGACACATCTCCAAGGTGACTCTGTGCTCCGGAGCGAGGATGTATCGCGTACATTTGCTGACATTCAAGGATGGGTGCTGTTTCCTGTTGTTTGGGTCTGGAGAAAGTTTTTCTAAACAGAGTCTGCTGGCGTTTTCAGCCTCGCACAGTCAGTGGCATCACTGCTGAGGTCCCTTCTGTGTGGCTCTACGAATGGTGGGTTGTGCTGGTGTGGTGAAGGGCACTGTGCCTTAGGGCAGGTTTTGTGCCCACTGTATCAGCACAGGCTGTGGTTGGATGCTGTGTTGAATCCTGTGTTAGTGCAGGCAGCTGCAGGCTCTTCCCACACCTTCTCACTCCTACCTCTCCATGAATTGCTTTGGTGGCTTGAAAACTACCCATCAGGAAGAAAAAACCCCACCAACCCTGAAATATTTACCCCTTTGCATCAACCAGGCAACAGGCAGCTGTCAGTTCTCTTTGAGTGGGGAAGGAATGGGATGTGGGGAGGACGCCCCTGTCAAAGCCAGCCTGCAGCTGTGGTGGATGAAAGGCAGTGTCACCCCATCCTTCCCCAGATGTGCCGTGGGGTTGGTTGTGTGTCTGTTTCTGTACTTTTCCACTGCCAACCTGGCCCTGAGTGCCTGCATAATGGGGAGACATTATAGTACCAGCTGCAGTTTTATTTAGAAGGGAATAATGAATATTTTGTTCCAACAGGCTTTTGAAACAAGCGGCTGCCATCTGCTTAAAAGTTTTGCTCTCAGCCATGTCACGATTCCCCAAAGTTATAATCGAGCACCTCTCTGCCCTGGTCATGCCAAGCAGATTTATTTTTAGGTCTGGCTATTGAACAGGCTCCCAGTTTTTCAAAGACCATTAGAATCCTGCTCTCCCTGTTAACAGGCAGCCTGGAAGCGGGGACTTGCTTTTGCCTGGAATCAGTAAAACTTCTTGCTGGTGCTAACAAAGCTGAGTCAGATACTAATGAGGGTTCAAGGGCAGACGCTGCCTCAGACAACACTGAGCCTTGAAAAGCACAGAGCTGGCTGCAGAGCCAATTCTGCTGCTCTTAAAAAAAACACCCCAAACCAACCCCAAAAAACCCCCGCTGCTTCTCTTTTATTAAGTAATAATCCCCAGAGACTCATTTTAAAGCTCCCAAGTACCATTTTCTCTGCCTTTGGACACTCTCTGACACTTTGGGGAGCAGTTTCTGTTTTCTGCTGTCGAGCTGTTTGGCTGCATTGATTTTTTTTTGTATTATAGCAGCAACAGGTCACGGGTGAGACTGAGGTCTTTTTTTCCAGGTGACTACACACAACACATATGCAATCTTACCTTCCCCAAAGAGAGGTACAGGAGTTCAGAGGGAGAATTTAGCTTGCTCCAGGGTGATGTTTGAAAGCTGCAGAGCAGCTCCTAACCTGATTAATGCATCCTGAGGTGACTGGATTGTGTGCTGGAAATTTGCAGGATACCAGGTTGCCCCGTAGCTACCCAGTCTATATCCATATGTGTCATTTTATTGGGATAGGTGAATCAGGAGTGTGTACCTAGATACCAAGAGCAATTTTCCCAGTGAATTCCAGTTTAAACCCTGGTTGCATTGGAAATTACAGCGTTTTCAATAGGAGAATTCTCAGTGTCTCGATTTTCTCTCCTCTACAGCATGGACAAGGACAGCCAGGATGTTCACCAGGTACTGAATGAGCTCAAGAACAAGTTCCAGGAGATGAGGAAGCTGATCAGCTCCATGCCTGGCATCGGGGTGAGCCCAGAGCAGCAGCAGCAGCAGCTGCAGAACCTGCGGGAGCAGGTCCGGACCAAGAACGAGCTGCTGCAGAAGTACAAGAGCCTTTGCATGTTTGAAATCCCCAAGGAGTAGGAAAGACACAGCTCCACTCTCTGGGTCTGAGATCCCTCCTGTCCAGGCTGAACAGGGTGGCAGAAGTTGACATTTCTTTCTTTAGGTTTTGTGTTTGCAGGGTGCTGTGCCTGTGTGCACCATGGGTGTGTGACACTGGGCCAGGACACCGTGTGCTCTCCTGAGAGGGTGGCAGCAGCATGTTCCCTTGATCAGCTGCAGGACTGTGCACTTATATATCCCATCTCCTGTTTTCTCTCAGGGTGAGGTTCTTCTTTTTTACGTTCAAACAAGCAGGAGACATTTTGCTTTCTCCTCACTAAGGGTCAAAGTACCTGCTGGTGAAAAAGGGGGCATTTCTGCAATTTTTTTTTTTTACTTAAAAATGGCCAAACATCAAAAGGGAACATAAGAGGGAAGCATGAACTGTTTGGCCCTGCTCCTGGAAAGAGTCTCTGGTACACTTTCCATTCCCTGTGTGTTGGAAGAGGAATGATTACTTCAGTTACTTCTGTATTTCTCTTTTTAAACAATTGGTGGTTGTGTCTGAGATGAGTCAAATAAAGATTTATAAGTTCCAAACTGCCTCTCTTGTGTGTTCACCGAGTGGATGTGGGTGGAGCAGGGGCAGGATGTTGGCAGCACATGGGATCCTGAGCCCAGCTCCAAAATCTTTCCCTCTTAAAACAGAGGAAGGGCAAGAATCAAAACAAAGGGCATAAATGATAAAAGCTTTTAGTTATTCCATATAAAGTCAGGCTCAACAGGACAGGTAAGTTCCACATCCAGGGGCTTCCCACAACCACAAACATTTGAGCAGCTGGAACAGGTCATTCTGCTCAGTGGGATGTTTGCAACTCACCTGTAGCTCAGAGATTTACTCTGTCCCCACCGAGATACTGTACTAGTACTTTCTTTGGGAAGGTGCCAGTGTGTAAACTCTGAGTAAAGCAGAACACCGAGATAAACAAAGCACAATGTACACATTTTTTTATTACTGAAATTGCCTTTCCACCAGCCATTGCCTGTCTCAGCTCAATAAATTCCTGTGTCTCATGCCTGGATGATGTTTTCCATTCTTTTGCCAGTTGCTGTTCCTGTGAAATCAGGCATAGGCAGAGCTGGAAGAAACAACTTGTTGCCAAAGAAATGTCTGGCACTTAGCTCAGGAGCAAGTTAACTCTGTAAACTTGAATCCAAGTTTCAAGTGAAACCGAGAAGGTTTGCTTTGCAGCCTCACTCCCCCACCGTTGTTTTGTGGCTTCAGTATGATTTTTTTTTAGCCATTAATATGTACTAAACACAAATTTGTGCTGCTGCATGAGGGGGAAGCGGAGGTTGAAAATGAGCTTTCTTTGAAGAGTGCTCCCGTTTCCCTTTCACTTCTAGCAATGATTACTGCAACGTGTTATTGGGAAGAGATTAAAAACCATCAGATGTAAAGGTGACCTTTCGAGCAAAGTACTTCCTTTACTCATATTGCAGAGTAAAAACAATATCCCAGCTGGGGTGCCAATGAATCAGTCTGTGTTGACATCATTAAAGTGCGCTTAGTTAGTCGGCAAAGAGCATGAAACACAATCAGCTCTTTGGAAGGGAGTGATGTCAGTCTGCTGGGTGACTGCAGGCAGTGACATGCCCTGCCCGCCGTGTCATGGGGCTGCCAGCACCGTCACTCTCAGCGTAGTGCAGTGAGGAAAGAGTGCTGGCTCGGTGACCCCTTGCAGCGAGCAGCTCCCTGCCCGGCCCCTCCTTACCCTGTGTGGCAAAACCCGGCGGCTCGCAGAGGCTCGCAGAGGCGGGAACCTTTGCTCTGGGAGTCGGGGAAAATGGGGCAATACAGGGCTGGAGTGACAGGCTGCTTTTGTCACCTCGGAGCTCAGGCCTTCTCTTGATCAGGCTTTGCTATGGGATAGGGCAAGGAAGCAAAGGCAAACCCACAGGGGTAATTTTTAAAAAGATTTTATTAATTTGTAGAAAAAATAAAACATCAAGTTTCACCCACGGTAGAAACACTTGAAGATTTTTTTTTTTTGTTCATGTCAATGACAAACAATACCTACATAAAGTGCCTATTATTTTATTTTGTAAAACCCTTCCCGCTCCCCCCCCCCCCCAAATCTTGCAAATCAAACAAGACAAATGTAAACAAGAGTCAGTTTTTTGGTCCATCGGGGCTGTAACTCTGCAATGTCTTTGCAACAGCTAAGGAGTGTCTTCTGCATGTGTTTTGCAGACACAGATGAACACACAACACAAAGCCAGAGTCCGTGCACAGCTTCTCAAGTTGGAAAAAAAAATAAAATCAAGAACCAACCCCAAAGCCCCAGGCAGATGCTGACCAGGCCCCTGCCCTCCCTCGTGAAGGCAGTGCCTGAGGCTGGGTGGTTTGGGAGGGAAAGAAACACCAAGGTCTGTGCCCTCCACACTCACCCTCCCACCTGGCTGCCCAGCAGCTCACCCTTTCCCTGTCTCTTTGCCCAGAGGAGGAGGCTGTTCCCAGTGACATCCCCTCCTGCCCTCCAAAGCCTCCCCCTTCGCATCCCTCGCTCCCAAAATCTCCGGGGAGGGAGATGATGAAAGAGGGAGGAGGGAGGCTGGGGGAGAGGCGACGCCCTCTCTGCCCGGCTGGGCACCTGCCCAAAGTCAATTTGGAAACGAGCATCTTTCCCCCCTCCTTTCCTCCTTTCCTCCTTTCCTCCTTTCCTTCCTTCCTTCTTCCCCGCGGCGAGCGGGGGCTCCTAGCTGATCACGCAGCGATCCTTCTCCTTGCCGTGCCCGCCGCCGATGGCTTTCTCCCGGATGTACATGAGGTCGCTGTGCACGCTGGGCCGCCGGGCGAAGGGGGCCACGATGCCGTACGCCTCCTCCGTGCCGCCCCGGCCGCCCTCCTTCAGCAGCTTTTTGCCTTTCAGCGCCTTCTTGTGCAGGATGTCGCAGTACTGGACCGAGACCTTGCGGTGCAAGTCGGGGCTCATCTCGCTGGGCAGCTTGGCCATGGCGAAGAGCGCCTGGAACATCTGGTCCAGGCTGCTGTTCCTCTTGGCCGAGATCTCGAAGTAGGCACATTTTTTGGGGTCCCCTCCCACCAGCTGCTCGATCTCCCGGGGCTGCACCTCCCGGTAAAAGTCCCGGTCGCCCTTGTTGCCGCAGATGACCAGGGGCACCTCGATGTTCTCCTTGGTTTTGTTCTTCAGGCACGACTTGGTCTCCAGGATTTGCTGCTTCAGGCGCTGCACCTCCTCAAAGGAGTCTCGGTTGTCCAGGCTGAACACAAGGATGAAAACGTCTCCTGAGGACAAAGAGGGAAGGTGAGATGGTTGCAGGGATGGGGACGCAGAGAGACCCACTCCTGAGCCAAATACAGGCTTGGAGAGAGAAGGACCAGGCAGCACCAAGACGAGCTGCCCAACCACTTGAACACTCAAAATTGTACCTCCCTCCTCCCAGGACTGCAAAACCATCCCCAAACTGAGCAGAAATCTGGCACAGGGACCTCCTGACAAGTACCTGTGAGGATGGAGAGGCGGCGCATGGCTGGGAAGGGGTGGTTGCCCGAGGTGTCCAGGATGTCGAGCTGGTACACCTCACCACGGATGCTGTAGAACTTGCGGTGGAAGTCCTCGATGGTGGGCGTGTACTGCTCCTCGAAGCGGCCGGTGAGGAAGCGTGAGACGATGGCCGTCTTGCCCACCTTGGAGGAGCCCAGGATGACCATGCGGTAGCAGTTCTTGGCGGGGATGCTCAGCTCGGCCTCGCTGGGACACATCTTCTTGATCATCGCTGCCAGTTTCATTGACGCCGGCAAAAGCGCAGCTTGCGCCGAGAAGGAGACGAGGAGAAGGAGGAAGGCGCTGCCTGCCCGGCTGCTCAGCCCCTCTTCCCTCTCAGGAAGGGTCGGTGTGAGCTCTGCACGGCGGCCGCCGCGTTATATGGAGCCGGCAGCGACCGCCCCTCGGCGCGTCACGGCCCGGGGCGGCGGCGGCTGAGTCAGCGCCCGGCTCCGCGCCCGGCCCGGCCCGCGCCCCCCGCCGGGCTCCGGGCTGCGCGCTCCGCTCCCGTTCGCAGCCCCGTTCGCGCTGCTGGGGCTCGCTCGCCTGGTGCCGTTCACAGCCCGGCTGGGGCTCTGGGTGTTTGGCAGCCCCGTCCCGTCCGCAGCCCCGTTCGCGCTCCGCTGCTGCGCAGTCCGGTCCCGTTCCCATCCCGGTTCGCACTCCCGGGGGTGCACTGACAGATCCCGTCCCCATCCCGGTTTGCGCTCCCGGAGATTTACAGCCCGGTCCCGTTCCCATCCCGGTTCGCACTCCCGGGGGTGCACTGACAGATCCCGTCCCCATCGCGGTTTGCGCTCTCGGGGATTTACAGCCCGGTCCCGTTCGCAGCGCGGTTGGAACTCTGGTTCTTCGAACTCCCGCTCGCACTCCCGGTCCCTTTCACAGTCCCGTTTGCAAAAAGATCTCTTAGAATCTCAGTACGGGGTCCCTGTGCTTTGTACCCGTCCCGTTCTCAGCCCGGTGCGGGCTCCCCGCAGCCGGCCCGCGGTTCCCGGGGCTCGGGGAGTGGGGTGACCCCAAACTTCAGGAACCGGGGGCGGGGGGTGCAGAGTGTCCCACGCCACTCCCTGCCGTGATTTTGCTCCGGTTTACATTTGCCCGGTGCAAATGCCCGAAAAACGGGAGAAAAGACCCTTTTCGGTGCGAGCTCCGACGCGCGGGGCCGGGAGCAGAGAGAAGTCTCGGTCAAGTCTCGGTCCCAGCGGGGGCTGCAGCGCGGGCTGGGGCCGCGCGGTGACATCTTGGCGGAGGCTCTGAGGACAGCGGCTTCCCTTGACCCCGGCCTCGACCCTCATTCAGGTCCCGGTTCCTGTCCCGATCCCGGTCCCAATCCTGGTCCCGATCCCGGTCCTGGTCCCGGCGCCGGGCGCCGAGCGGTGCCGCTGCAGCGCCGGTTCTGCCCGCTAGGGGACAGGCGAGAGTCCGGCCGGCGGCAGCGCGGGCAGGGCCGGGAATGGGAACGGGAACGAGAACGGGGATGGGAAATGGGAATGGGAACGGGAACGGGAACGGGAATGGGAACGGGAACGGGAATGGGAATGGGAATGGGAAATGGGGACGGGAATGGGAATGGGAATGGGAATGGGAAATGGGGACGGGAATGGGAACGGGAACGGGAACGGGAACAGGAACGGGAATGGGAATGGGAAATGGGAACGGGAATGGGAATGGGAACGGGAATGGGGATGGAAAATGGGGACGGGAATGGGAACGGGAATGGGAATGGAAATGGGGATGGGAAATGGGAATAGGAATGGGAATGGGAATGGGAATGGAAATGGAGATGGGGAATGGGAATGGGAACGGGAATGGGAATGGGAATGGGAATGGAAATGGAGATGGGGAATGGGAATGGGAACGGGAACGGGAATGGGAATAGGAATGGGAATGGGAATGGGAATGGGAATGGGAGCAGTGCTGTACTGGGGGAACTGGGAATGGTCAGCCTGGGGAATAGAAGGTTCCAAGGAACCTTAAAACCCCTTCCAGTGTCTAAAGGTGCTCCCAGAGAGATGGAGAGGGACTTTGGACAAGGGATGGAGGAACAGGACAAGGACAAGGGGGAATGGCTTCATGCTGACAGATGGCAGAATTAAATGGGATACTGGGAAGATATCGTTCCCTCTGAGGGTGGTGAGGCACTGGAATAGGTTGCCAAGAGTGGCTGCACCCATTGCTGTAAGTGTCCAAGGCCAGGTAGGACAGGACTTGGAGCAATCTTGCTTAGCAGAAGGTGCCCTTGCCCATGGCAGGGGGTGGTACAAGATGAGCTTTAAGGTCCCTTCCAACCCAGCCTGTTCTATGATAAAAATAAAATAATAATTTTAAAATATATATTCAAAAAACCCAACTTACCAAAAAAAAAATCTTAGTAAAAGGTGATGCTTTGATAAGGTTCAGAGCAGCAGAAGCCTCACCTATAACACAGAGAGGGACCTCAGGGACAGCCAGAACACACAGACTGGGGCAGAGCAGTGCCTTTCATCAGCACCACTTGGGAAATGGATGGTGCTGAGCTTCTCATCTCCCCTGAGTGTGGTGTCACCCTTGGATATTAATTTAAACACCCTCAGAAGGCTTACAGAGGGATTGTGGTTGTCTGTGGCTGTCTGGAAGGGAGCAGCAGCTCAAACAGCCCTGAACAGCCCCTGATGTCCCTGCCTGCAGGGAAACATCCTGCCCGGAGGCACAAGGACACTTGGAGGGGAGAAAGTGGGACAGTTTCCTGTGTTTATCCATCTGTGTGTGAGACAGCCAAGAAGTTTAATAGCCGAACACAAAGCCCAAGTGTATCACCCCAAATAACAAAAAGATCATTTAATTGAAGCAGTTGATGAAAAACAACAGGGGGAATAGGAAGTGGCAACCTCTGGAGGACAGACAAATCGAATCTCTCGATCAGCATTTATTGCTGGCCGTACAACTATTAATAGAGTCAGGAACAGGTAAAAATAGCCTGCTTGAAACCTGCTCCTGGCTGACAGGAAAAAAAAAATCCATTTGCTCCTTCTAAACAGTTCTTTGGGCAGAGCATGCCATGAGACAGATGTGCCCTGGGATCCTGTGGGCTTGGTGGAGTGGGGCCAGAGCCAGGGAGCCCCTGGCAGCAAGGACAGGGTGTCAGGGGCCTGGGGTGGGTGGAGAGGAGCTGCTGGTGCTGGGAGCTCTCAGAGAAGAGGCCGTGGGCACTGCCTGTGCCCTCCCAGAGGCCAGCTCCCCATGGAGTCACGCAGAGCCCGAGCAGGGAGCATTACACAGCATTAGCTGAGTCCTCCCAGGCTCATCCACAAACTCATCTCCTGTAGGAGCAAAGCCCATTTGCTGGGAGCCGCTGCCAGTGATTGATGATAAAGGATCCACTCGCTGCAAGGCAAAGCCTTCCCACAGTTATGACTCTTTTACAAATCACCACCTATTTCTGACCTGACTGCAAATAGCCCAAGGCTTAAAGCAGAGGCAGCTAAAAGGGCATTTCCCCCGCGGCTGCCAGAGTTCGTCCCTGCTATTTGTGGGATGTTTTGCTCCCTGCCTGGTTTTGGAGGATAGAATCCCTTTCATGCAGCAGCTCAGCACAGCCGGAGCCACAGGCAGGATGCTCTGCACGAACCCCAGCGACACCTTTAACAGAATCACCTCCAGCACAGATCAATCCTTGTTCTCTTGCTATTTCCCTCCCTATTTTCACCCTCCTCGGTTTACCAGCCACCTGCCAACCAGCAAAACCCACCCTGTGTCCGTGAGCAAGTGGCTGAGGGAAGGAAATTCCACGAAAGTCACACAAACATCCCGGCGACAGAACACGAGACTCCCCAGGGCCTGCCTTGGACGAGCTGTGCAGCAGCAAAACAGAGCTCACAGCAGCAGCAGCAGCACCACGGCAGAAATGTGGGAAGCAAAATGTTCCAGGAAGCAGGAGCGGCACCGGGGTGCCCGGCACAGGCACAGGCGAGCGGAGGATACTCGGAAAAGGACAATTACATCAGAACATGAGCTCGGTTTCTGAGTGTGCTGCGGAGCTGGGAAGGATCATCCCCCCGGGGCCGGGCTGGCCTGGGTCCTGAGCAGTGAAACAGGACTGGGAGAGCCATTTGTGTCCTTCCCACCTGGCACGGGCACAGCCTGCAGCTGTCCCAGGCACGGAGAGGGGCACATCCCTCCTGAGCTGCTGAGCAGATGCTTCACACCCCACCAAGGGCCCATCCCCACTGCAGCAGCACACGGCACTCCCAGCCTCTGGAGCAACCACGCACATGGAGCCAAGCCCAGCTCTCCTGGCTCCCCAGTTCCTGCTTTTCTCCCCCAGGACTGTCCTTTGGACAGGGCCCCTCTCCCTGGGGGTGTGCAGCAAGCTGGTGTCCAGCTCCTTACCCTGCTCCCAACGAACCAGCGTGGGCTGCGCATTCCCAGCAGCTGCTGGTGAACACCAGGGACTTGTGGGCCCCCAAATCCTGCTCTGGCTGCTCCTCTGGGGTGGGAGAAGGAGTGAATGGCCAGAGGAAGAGGGGAGCAGCTGGGGAGGGAAGGGAAGGGAGGCTTTAGCCATAGTTCTTGCTTGTCCCCCTGAGGAAAAGCATCTGATTAAATCAAGATGCAGAATCCAGGGTTGCTATTCATCCCCTATATTATTAGCTTGTCTCATTTTATTAAATCTCTTTAAGGCTTTTCAGAAGAAGCACGTAATTCCCAAAATATAATTTTTCCCAGATGAGATATGATGCAGAAGCTGCTCCTTCTCTGGGGAATGGGGGGTGGCTTTATTTGCTTCCCTCCCCCACCCCCTGCTTCTTCAGCAACACTTTTCATGTCTCTTGATTCCTTTTAGCACTTGGGATTTGATTAACAGAGAATCTGAAAGCCCGGGATGTCTCAAATCCCAGTTCCTGGAGTTACCCAGGCAAGGAGTGGCAAGAGGTCCCTTGAGACACCATCCCTGTGCTCAGCACGGTGCAGCTCCGAGCCAGGAGCACCTGGAAATCTCCTGCTCCCAGTTTCCACCTCCTTTCATCCCATCCTCTTGCCCACAGGTCATGCAACATCCTGCCAGCATGAACAAAGGTGTCTCCATGTCCTGGACGTGTCCCCAAACTCCAGCACCTTCTGCTCCCTCCTAAAGAGCAGAGTTTCCTTCAGCTCCTCTGGGATTAGGGAGAAATGTCACCTGTAACCAGAGACAGGCACCAGCTGGGCTTGGGATACAAGGCAGAGGGGAGAGGGGGGCTTGGTGACCCCAGTGGAGGCCTTGCTGTGGGTTTCAGGAAGGTTCCCATGGAATGGAGATGGTTGGCAGGGCTGGCAGGACAGAACGAGAGCCCAGGAGGAGGCAGGAGCTGGGTGGGCAGGAGCTGGCTGAGGAAGGGGCAGCAGGGCTGAGGGCTCAGAACCTGGAGATGTTTCCTGTCAGGCCCCACATCAGCTCCTGAGGGATGGAGGGGCTGGGATTTGGGGAGTTGAGCAGGACAAAGGCTGAGCCCGTGGCCAAATCCAGGACCCTCGAGGCTCCCTCGAGGCAGAGCCTGGCCCTGACATCTTGCCAGGACTCTGGGGGCTCTGAGCCCTCCTGCAGCCCTGGCTGGGAAAGGAGCTGTGCTCCGTAAACAGCTCCTCCCGTCGAAAATGCAGCATGGAAAAAGCAGCACATTCCTGCCATTCTTCTCCTTTGAAACGGGATCCAAGGAGGATCCGGCTCACCGGGCTGTCTGGGGCGGCTTTTGAGAGTGAAAATTAAAGAAAACAGCCCTGGTAACTTGTCCTCTGCCTCATGGCAGGAGCTCTGTGCGTAAGGGCCCCCGGAGTGAGGGTGGAAATGGGCTGGGCTGGGCTGGATGGAGCCTCCTCCAGCCCGTCCTGGTGCCTGGGGCAGGGGACGGTGCCCATGGGGCGCTGCTGCTGCTGCTCTCCAGCACCGGGGGAGATTGCAAATCTCTCCCTGGACACCAGTGACACCTGCATCCCAGACCCCTGAGCATGGAGCTGCCAGCAGAGCCCAAGCAGCTCAGCCCTGGGGTGCCCATCCTGCCCATGGCATTTCTTTGGGCTCCAGCACACGGGTTTCCCACATGGGAACAGTTTCCCACCAGGGCGTTCTACCCATTGCTTTGCGAGCAATTAAAATCCAAATTGTTTTCCCTACACAGCAGGGCTAGAACAGGCTGGTTTATTCCCCAAAGAATAAATGATGCAAAGATAAATCCTACCGTGTCCCCTTTATTGGGGATCCCTTAATCCACTTTCTCTGGATTAAGGGATCCCCAATAATGCAGTGCCCAAACTGCCCCCAAACCTCAAAGCTCATCTTTGCTTTTACATCAAATCCCAACCACTGGCAAAAAAGCCAAGGTTCTGCCTCAGTGCTGGGATGGGTTTGGGAGCCCTCAGCAGAGCCCTGAGCCCCTCATTCCCTGCCACCTTCCCAAGCAGCCAAGGTGCAGACTCAGCAAGCGGGAGCGGGCTGGGAATGGAGGATTCCCGGTGCTGCCAGCGCCACACGTGCCGCCCTGATTGCAGCACGTGTTTATTCTGTGTGTGTTTGCCACCGTGTTTATTCTGTGTGTGTTTGCCACCTAAGGGCTGATGGATGTCCCTGTCCTGGGGCAGGGCAGAGCAGCTTCCCTGGGCAGAGCAAACACGGGGTAACAGGCGGTCACAAAGGAGAGAATGGCCTTGGGAATGTGTCCCTGTGAGATTTGGGAATGTGTCCCTGTGAGCCTTTGGGAATGTGTCCCTGTGAGCCTTTGGGAATGTGTCCCTGCTCCTGGATGTCACCACCACCATCAGGGAAAGCACTGCAGGATGCAGCCTCCACCTCCCAAAATGTTCCTGGATGAAGCATCCTGTGGATGAGCTGGTCCTGCATCCCCATTGCTGGGGTGTTTATGGTAGGGATGATCCTCTCATCCCAAGGAATTGCCAGGTGCACTCCCATGGAAGGGAGCCATGGAAACAACCATGCAGAGAAAATCTCCATGAGGGTGGGCACAGAGGTTGTCTGGTGGGATGGGGGGAGCTGAGGCAGCACAGAGCAGTGACCTGGGTGACCCAGCTCTCCCTGCCAGGTAGGAGTTGAGATTTAACTAATTTCTCTTTTCCTGGTGTTTGCTCTGGAGAAATTTCCCAAACTTCAAAGGAAGTGTTATCTGTGGCGTCAGCACACGGCATCACGTGAATCAATCCCCAAGGCTGCAAACAACCTCCCTGCCAAGCTCCAGAGGGCCCAGAAAGCCCCATCCTGGATTTTGAAGGCATGAAAATGGCCCCATGACCCCATTTCCAGGGACCCCATTTGGTCCTTGATGTCTCTGCAGAGCTGGGGCTGCATCCAGCTGCTCCTGGGGGTCCCACAGTGCAGGTCTGTCCTTTGGAAGCAGCAGGACTCACCTTCTGACCCTGGCCAAGAGATCCACCCCTGCATCCGTGCAGGATGTGTCCCAGCTGCAGCCAGGGAGAGGGGAGAGAGCTGTGACACCACTTTGTGCTCAGCCTGAAGGTTTCACCCCCTCCCTGTGCAATTCTTGGAAATATTGGGCAATTGGAGAGGAATCACTTTTTTTTTTTTCCTTATAACCAAGGAGAGTCCTGTAATTCCTTGTTGTTAAATACCATAAAACAACATAAATTATGGTGTCTCTGTGCTTCCCCCCCTGCAGCCCTGGGGAGCAGCACAGCAACACCTGGGACTGGTCCTGGCCCCTGCCCCAGGGAGAAAGGTGGGCTCAGACCCCACGAGATGGGCTGGAACATCAACTTCCAGCTCCTCACCTTCAGGGAACAGATCAGGTGCCTCTAAAATATCAAACTCCAACTTTATGGCAGCCAGAACCAGCTGAGTGAAGGCAGAGACCTTTAATCCGTGCTGGCTGCTGTGGGAAGAGCTGCTAAAACCAGGGATGTGTCTGGCACAGCCCCCCAAAACCCCCTGTGCTGGAAATGGCAGATCAAGGGGGAAGGAGCCTGTGAAGCCATCCCAGCACCAAATCCTGAGCTCATGGGGTGCTGTGGGCATGGCATGGAAGCAGCTCCACCACTGGGGTTCATGGTGACAGACACACGATTTAGGAGGCTGATATTGGCTGGGGAGGGGAATGGTACCACTGGGGTCCCTTCTGGCCTTGCAGAAGGGACTGGGAAAGGCACACATGGTCCCCAGACTGGGAATGAGACAGCACAAATGCAGCCCTCGCTGTGTTCTCATTAGGAATATTTCTTCCCGTATGAGCACGTGCTTCTTCAGTAAATACTGATTTCACTTATCAACAAATCCAAGTTTATTGACATCAGAGACTTTGAGCCAGGACTGGCAACTCTGACATAAATTGTCTGAATAATGCAATGTATCCTCTCCTCGATGGTTGCTATGGGTACTGGGCCGGTTTAGCCTCCCTCTATAAACATTAGCTGTGAAGGGAATGTGGAAACTTATCTAAAAATAAAATACTATGCCCAAATCTTTGAGAGGAAGGTGGTTGAGATGGCAATAAAAAAATAAATCTCTGTGTAATGGTTCCGAAGTGATGAAACACAAACACAGCATTTGTGAGCCCTTCCGGAGGAAATGGAGGCCGGACTGAAAAGAGACCAACACTTTTAATTCTGCTGAGCAATGCCTGCAGGGTGAGTTAATTACAACGTGTAAAAGCAAAAGGAAATGGAACCGTTTCATGGAGGTGACACTGAGAAGAGGGAGGACCCTCTGAGGAGGGGACAGTGGTGCTGAGATGTGGTGCCACCTTCCAGTGCCCCCACAGGAGCCAGCAGCAGCACAGCTCCCTTCTCCAGCACCTGCTCCTTTGGTCATTTACAGCTTATTTCTCAAACTGTTCTGGGAATCTGTGAAAACAGAGCCTGGGGCTGGAGCATCACCTCTGGAAGCTTTCTGTTCAAGGCAGGATTCAGCACTGGATCACAGTTTTGGGACAGGCTGGTGGCAGGAGCAGAGGGGCACATCTGTACCTGGCTGCTGCACGGTGGGGAAGGCAGAAACAAACCTTTGCTTCTCTTCCCATGCAAGACCGTGGCAAACAGCTGGAAGGCACTGGGTGGTGGGAAAGGCAGCAGGACCCAGGGAAAAGGAGGGGCTGGGGCATCACCATGGCCTGGGGTGGGGATCTGTGAAGTGCAGACAGGGATTGACTCTTCCCCTGGGTCCTCTCCATGCTGGGGCTTCCCCACAGGACAGCTGCCATCCCTGCATGTCCCTGGGCTGTGCTTTAGGTCATACATTCACATTCCTGTGCTTTTCAGTCACTTTTCTCAGAGCCTTTGCAATAGTGTGGAGATGCTGCAGGGCTCTGCACGGGTGGGAAACTGCAGCTCTGGATGGGGAGGCTCCTTTCCCAAAAAAGAAGGGGTTGTTTTTTGGGTTTGCAGCAGGTTTTGATGTTGTTGAGCTCACTGCAGTCTCCCCTGTTCCTTCCCCATCTGTGTTTGAATCCTCAGGGGCTCCTGAGCTCTCTCCATTGCTGAGCTTTGTCTGCTTCTCGTGGCTCTGAGGCTGCACCTTCCGATGATCTTCAGGACCAGCTGGAGCTGGTGCTTCCATTTGCTCACAGCTCACTTATGAAAGGCCCCTGGTGTTTCCATCATTACCCTGCTTTCCCTCCAGTCCAAAGGGAATTCCTTTTCACCTGCAGATCTCCAGTAATGGGTGTGGGAGAAGAGGTGGGGAGGTCCCACCCTGTGGAGCTCCTGGGAGGGCATCAGGAGCTGCAGAGCCCTGGGGACAGGGACCTCCATCTCCCATGGCTGTGGCAAGGAGCTGCCACCACGCTCAGGCTGTTCCTCTGGTCACTTCCAGTGCTGCAGGGAGCTCAGTTGGCTCATTAAGGGTTGCTGGGTTAATTAGTATGATACATCTCAGTAGGAAAATGGGCAAATCAGACAGTGTGGGGACCAGAGAGGCACGGGTACCCCAGAGAGTGCCCTGCAAAAGACAAAGGGACAAGAGTCCATTGGGGACCTCAGTGGTGCCACAGCAGCTCTGTCACAGCAGCACAGTGCTGCCAAAACTTCAGCAGTGCCCTGGGATTGTCCCAGCTCCCCAAAAACCAGCAGGCAAATGCACTGAGGGCTCCAAGGTGGCAATGAACCCCCAGGAAAGGAGTCTGGCCAGGAGCTTGTGATGTTGGAGAAGCTTCTGCCCCCCCAAACAAGCCTGGGCTGAGGTTTTAGGGTGAGCCCACTGGCAGAAATGTTCCAGGCTCAGGCAAGGAGCATCTGGAGCAGGGAGCTCTGATTTCCCTGAGGGATGAGCAGGCACACATGCCCTCTCACACCATCCCTGCCACTCTCTGGAGCACCTGCCATGGCCAATAGTTGTATTTTTCTGCCTGATTCAGATTAAGCCTGGAGCCTCAAAGCTTCCCAGCAATTTTCCCTCGCACTGATTCTCAAGTGTATAATCAAAACAATTTGGGGGCTGCTGGTCGGGTGCCAAGAGGCGGACACGACTGCTGATGTGAAAAACCTCCCTGCCTGGGATCCTGCACAGCCTTGAAGCTCAAATGCTTTGAGGAGTGTGGGAAGGGCTCCGGAGGAGCCAGAGAAGGCAGGGCTGGGCTGGGGGGTTCGTTGGTTGGGGGGTTCAGCAAAGCAGCCCCTGAAATGCTCCCCTCAGCAAACGTACCTGGGGCTACTTGCTCTTCACTCCCTTCTGCTTCCTCCGATAGATTTCCTCTGTGAAAGGCCTGGAGTTGGCAGGATGGGAATTTGGGGAGAGAGGGGGGGCAGAGACAGAAGAGAGGGGCAAAAGAATGGAGGAAGAATTAAAATCAAGGCTATTGAGTGCTCACCTTTGGGCCTACAAAATTTGTCCTTCACGGGCTGGCACAGCCTGACTATTCCTGGGCCGTGGCAATCCTGGTTTCAGCCTCTCTGGATTGTGGAGCAGCTACAGGAACCATCCCTGTGCCAAGCAGGACAGGGCTCAGCACACACCCAGACTGCCCCTCATGCAGACCACGGCTCTCTGCATCTCCTCCTCCCTTGCAAATACAAAAGACCTTTCACTGCTGAAGTACAACTGCTGCTTCTGGGAGTTATTTTGTGCTGCTCCATCCTGCGCTGCTGGCTGGGCTATTGTGGTGCAAAACAGCAGAGAAGCCCATCCAAGGAACTACAAAATGCAAGGGCTTCTTGTAGGGGCTCTTGTGAAGACACAATGAGTCCTCTCACTGCCTTCCTTATTGTTCTTCTATGGACAGAATCAGGCACCCAAAAGGAAAAAAAGGCCTCATTTTGATAAAAATAAAAAAAACCCACACAAATGTTCCTAGAACTCAGCAAATAGCTTCAGAGTGGAATCTGCCCATTATCAAAACAACTGAAAAAATAAATTCCTCTGTTTTTCTTCTTCCCCGCTGAATTAATTGGAAAAAAAACATTTCTACTTGTGCAGTTCTCTGAAACCTTGAGAGTTAAAGCTGGTAGAAATAATTAGAAGCTCTCCAGTTGTGCACAGCTACTCACCCCTCGTACAGCACAGCAATTGTGTAGGAAATTGCCACTACAGCTGTCAGCAAAAGGCCAGCTGGGCTGGCGTGCCTGTTTTGAAAGAGAAGGAAAAGATCAGGTAAGTACATGGGCTTATGCAAGACCTGGTTGAGAAAGTGAAATGAGACACTGGGCTGCAGAGAGCTCTTGTTCACTCATTAAATAGAAGCAAACAAAAGGGCTGGGTTTTTTTTGTGCTTAATGTTAACTGTCTTAGACAGATGTTACTTGGCAAAGGCTCTTCCCCAGCCTCCTTCAGTGACTTCTTTTAAGTCTGATCCCTGCACTTCTCTGCTGTGAGAGCTCCTGCTTTGATGCTAAATCCTGAGATTATGGGGCTGTTTAAGGGCTGAGCAGCTGCTGACACACAGCTGCAGCTGCCAGCCCCTGCTCTGAGGGACATGGCTGATGTCCCAAAAAGGTGCCACCCAGGCTACAGGGGACACCGGGCAGCCAGAGCAGTGTGTGGTGGCTCAGCCAGTGCAGGGATGGGGATGGGAAGGGATGGGAAGGGATGGGAAGGGATGGGAAGGTCCATTCCTGCCCTGGGAAGTGTGCTGGGGTGGGTGCTGCACCGGGGCTGGGTGCTGGAGGCTTGGTTCACTTTTAAACCCTTTTCAAGGTGTTTCAGGAATGTGCCCTCCAGCCAGATGTCACCAGGCACAGCATGGGGCACTGATGGCACCACTGCTCCTCATGTGAGGTTATGGGGAGAGATGACCAAGAACTGAGGACACAATGGAGATGGCTGCTCCTTTTAGCAGAGGCTTGGGGACCACAAATCCTCCTCACCTCCTGCTCTGAAGAGAGATGTCACAGAATCCTAATCATGGAATGGCTTTGACTGGAAAGGATCTCAAACCTCATCTCATCCCACCCCTGCCATGGGCAGGGACACCTTCCACAATCCCAGCCTGCTCCAAACCCTGTCCAGCCTGGCCTTGCACGTTTCCCCACCAAGGACCAGTAAATACTTTATTTGCTGACAGCCAGCTCTCATCCCTCCCAGAGCTGCCACCAGCTGTTAAAGGCAATCACCAGTGTCCTAATCAAGGGGGACAATTAAGATAAGCTTTAAAGTTTCCTCCAACCCAAACCATTCAGTGATTTTATGAGGATAAACATCCCACAAGCCTGGTGGCAAGGTGACTTGTGCTGCTGGGAAAACACACCTGCACAGAAGATTGAACTGCCTAAACCTCATACTGGAGCCACTTTCAGGTACCACCCAGCCCCATCAGTCCCTGGAGAGGCACCCACAAATCTCCACTTTTGCACCATTTTCATTCTGCAATAACTTTTTTCCCTCATTAGGAAGCTTCGGGCAACTTCCTTCTCTCCCAAGCCCCTGCTATTACATGCTTAGTCATGTCTCCTTCTTGATTCCTATCAGAGAGAACAAATTTACATGATTGTTTGTTGACAGCAAGACCTCTAATTGCATCATTTGGCTGCAGCTCCAGCTCTGATTTACACAGCCTGTTGATGTGAGTTAGAACACTTCCCTACCAGAGGCACACAAAGCTGTCCCCACACGGTGAATGCTCCATTTGTCTGGCAGGAGAAATGAGGCTGCTCAACACAGGTGATGAGCAGCATTTGGGTGAACTGTTCCTGTCCTCTTACGAGCCTGACCTACATATTGGGCCACATCTGATTGTAGCAGCAATGATGAATCAGTCAGGAAGGGTTTGCTGTCCTGCCAGGACTTTGTTTGGGGTAGGAAGTCTGTCTGTCCCCAGCCTTGCTGCAGCTCCCCATGGCTGTGGGTTGTCACCCCACTTGATGCTTTTAAAGCTGGACTGGAGTCAGAGGACAGGCTGATGTGATGTGTTTTCATGCCTTCTGGATGAGCATGGATCAATCCTTTGGGTTCTGATGCCATGATAAGGAGTGTGATGCATCCCCAAGAGAGGACAAATGTGCTCTGTGTTTTAGGTCTGGCCAGAATCAGAAAGCTGCAGGATTCCTCCAGCATCCCTCCTGCTGCCACTGAGATGGGACATCAGCTCTGGCCTCTGAGGGAGACACACCTGACATCTTCTGAAAGCCCTGGGACCTCAGGAGAAAGTGTGGACCCCAAAGAAAATCAGCCAGTGGAGGGAGTCCAGAGAAGGGAACAGAGCTGGGGATGGGTCTGAAGCAGCTGAGGGAGATGGGGGGGCTCAGCCTGGAGAAAAGGAGGCTCAGGGGGAACCTTCTCACTCTCTCCAACTCCCTGGCAGAAGGGAGAAACCAGGGGTACAAGCAACAGGAAAAGAGGAAATGGCCTCAAGATGCCCCACAGGAGGTTTAGGTTGGATAATGGGAAAATTTCTTCCCTGGAAGTGCTGTCAAGCCCTGGCACAGCTACCCAGGGCAGTGGTGGAGCCACTGGAGGGATCTAAAAGCCATGTAAATGTGGCATCTGGGGACATGTTTTAGTGCTGATCATGGCAGTGCTGGGTTAATGCTTGGACTCGATGATCTTACCATTCTTTTCCAACCCAAATGATTCTGTGACTGTATGAACTGAGGTCCCAGGGAAGAGAAACAGCCAAAAGCCACCGTGAGAAGGGCTGTGCTGAGCTCCCCCCAGGCAGGTGGGCGGTGTCTTGGTGCCACTCTGCACAGCTCCAGCAATTTGTTCACAGCAATTATTTGTCACGCCTCGCTGGCCTTAATGGTGGCAGCTTTTAACGAGAAAAAAGAGGCAATCACTGCTGTCCTGAGCTGCCTGCAGCTGCTCCTGCCCTGAATTGTGCTGGAAGAGCACAAGGAGAGGGGTGAAGAAGGGATTCTGCAACAGAAACAGCTCAGGAGGTTTCAGTGGATGCTGCAAAGCTTTTAGGAAGCAGTTTGAAGCTGATTTTAAAACAAATAAAGATCTCCTTATAATTCCTCCTGGTCAAATCCCTACTTCTGTGCTGCTGTGGGGGCTGTGGTGTGGTGTGGTGTGGGGGGACTCATCCTGCCCCAGCTCTGCCCCACTCCCCACAGCAATATAAACATTTCCCACAGCAATACAAACATTTCCAGGGTGCTGCTGCAGGCCCTGTGGCAAACAGCACTGCCTCCCTTTGGCATTTAAATCCTGCACCATTTCCCAGGATTTAAACCCCATCCAGCGCCAGGAAGGGAAGCAGCCTCATGCAGCCAGCCCTGACAGCACCTGGGGGGATTTCAAGTGCAGAACTAACAGCAACAAGGCTCAGTGGAGACAGGAGAGAAACCATCAGCTTTACTTATTACCAGGGGCTGCACACATGGCTGAAAAAATGACCAGAACGTGGCAAAGCACTTCATTTTTTCCACCCAAGCAGAGGAGAGGTGGTCACAGTCAGGAGCACCAGTGCAAAATACCCAGTGATAACAGCCTGCAACACTCCATGGGCTCCTGAAGTAACACAGCCAGGGTTTTGTTTTTTTTTTTCTCCTGGGCAAATAAATAAAATGTGATATTAAATGAGAACCACATCAAACTTGTTAGACTGAATAGAGTCTATTGCTCATTTGCTGCTAAATTACAGCCTATTCATTTCCTCCTAAGCAGGCTATTAAGCTGTGCTGGAGCACACAAGGAGTGTTTCGGAAGTGTTTTCACCGTGGGCTGGGGGAAAGGGTGGCTTGGCTTGTTTTGCTTTTTTCAGAGTAATTGCAGGGTCACACTGCTCCCCAGTACCAGTGCCCTGCCCCTGCAGAGTGACACCCTGCATGAATTTGGCCCTGAATGTTGATTTTTCCACGTGCAGAGCCTGCCAAGGACCTTGTTCACTGCAGAGCATTCGCTGATCCTCCTCTCCCCAGCACTTGGCCGCTATTTATTTTTTCTACAACAAATGCTGCGAGTGTTTCGAGACAGCACAAGATTTTCCACGCACAAAAATAGCCAGGGGGGCAGAAGTCAGGGCAGGCTGCACCTCCTCTGCCATCACAGAGTGTCTTTTTGGCCCCAAATGCACCCTGGCACCCCATGCCCTGCCAAGAGACCCCAGAGTGACCCTACAACCAGAGGTGTGTGTAGGGGCATGTACTCACATGAGGGACCAGCCCAGGTAGATGGCTGTGCTGCCCCAGTACATGGGGTTATCCAGGATGCTGAAGGGGAAGCTGGTCACTTTTTCCTCCATCAGGATGCCAAAGTAATCACCTAAGAGCAAGCAGAGAGGTTCTGGTTAGGCTCCATGAAATTGGGATTCATGGGGGGCTTTGGCACATTGATACCTTCCCTGTGCCACAGGGCATCCCTGGCAGGGAACACAGCAAAGGGTTTCAGCACTGACTTCCAGGCTGAGGAAACAGCAACAAAAAAGCTGTTTGTTTACTCTATCAGCTTTTCCAGGAATGGCTCTTTGCCCACAAAAGGCTCCTGCATTGCAATGAGGTTGTGGCAGCCATGTCCCTCATCAGGACACAGCTCTCGAGGTCCCAACTGGTTAATTCTGGTTTTCTCATTTGTAAAATTGCCTGTCAAATGCCACTCCACGAGGAAGCAAGTGCATGGGATCAAATCCATTTAATGTGAGAATAAACCCAGTGCTGTGAAATGGTGTTTGGAGCTGTTTTCATCGTGACCACCACAACCAAATGCCCTCATCCATAATGTCACCCTTATCTCATAGTTCAGAGAATTTCTCAGAATTTCAGAAAATAGCACCTCTGCCTACAAAACACTCAGTTATTGGCACAATGATGATGATGATAATGGGTGATTGTCATCTGTAATGAGGAAAGCTTTCAGAACTGTCAGCATCCAACCAGCTTCCCATCTACCTTGGAGTAATCCTTCCACCCTCCTGAAAGGAGCTTGGGAAAGAAATGACAAGGAGATGTGCAGCTTGTGAGCAACATTTCAGAGGGGTAAAGGGCCAGGATGCAGATCTGGTTCTGTTGGTCTTACAAGTGAGACCACAAAGCACCACACCTACATGACTTTTTAATCCCTCCACTGCCCTGGGCACCCTGTGCCAGGGCTTGACAACCCCTTTGGTGAAGAATTTTTTTCCTGACATCAAATGTCAACATCCCCTGGTACAATCTGAGGTCATTTCCTCTTGCCCTGTCCCCTGGGAGCAGAGCCTGACCCCTCTCTGGCTGCACCCTCCTGTCAGGGAGCTGTGAAGAGCCAAAAGTTCCCCCTGAACCTCATTTTCTCCAGGCTGAGCCCCTCCCAGGTCTCTCAGCTCCTCCTGGTGCTCCAGACCCTTGCCCAGCTGTGTTCCCTTCTGCTCCATCCATGCTCCATGTCCACAAGCACTGGTCCATGAGGAGCAGCCTCCACCCCGGGCTGAGCTCCCAGCTCTGCTGCCAGCCCTTCCCTGACCTTGGGCAAGGCTCCTCTGTCCCTCCAGGTGCTATTGTGCACTGATCATAACATCAGTCTTTCTTAGAGCACAGAGGGTGGTGAGGATTAATGTATGGTGAGAAAGTGCTCACAAATCCAGATGAAAGGCATTACAGGAGTGCAAACTATTCAAGGTTATTATTATTACCTGGATCGTAGTGTAATTTCTTTGACCTCACATGGTGCTAAAACATTTATTTCTAAGGATAAACAGCCCCTGCCCAATTACACAATGCTTTTGGGTTTTAACTGCAGGCCACTAAGTGAGATAATTGCCTTGTATTCATACTATATATTCTCACAGTTACTTGGCAATACATCTCTGAGATTGTTCTGGTAGAAAGAACACATCACCCCCTGCCATAGCCCATTTCTTGTGCTTTCTTATGTGTCAAAATGCTTCATTATCCCCTGCCCACCCTCGCCCTTGAGCTGAACACCTCATTCCCCACATGGCCCTGGCACTGAGGAGGTTCACACAGAGCCCTGGGTCCGTGGGGCTGGCAGGGGTTTATCAGTGCCCAGCCCTGGTGGGGCTGTGGGAGCCTCCAGGCAGGCTCCCCACGAGCAGGAGCACACAGGCAGCTCCCCAGGAGCTTTTCCAATGTAATCTCTGCCTCTAAACCTGCACAGGTCAATGAGCATGACCACCAGAGAGGTGGTTTCTACGTGTTTATGTTCAGGAAGGTGCTTAGGGACAGGTCTGTGTGTGTGTGGTGTTACACAGCATCACCCTGGGCATCTCCTGTGCCTTCACTGAGCCCTCAAATCAGGAATCAGCTCCTTGCCAAGCTGAGGCACTAAAAGGAGCTATTTTTTTTGCTGGAGGTTTGTGCAGCCATCTCACAGCTCAGGGTGGGATCACAGCAGCAAAAAGCCACTCTGCAAGGTCCCCCAGAATGCCTGGAGCCTGACCTGGGCTGGAGCACCACCTCTGCCTCACCCCAGAGAGCTGTCAGCTTCTCCAGGCCCAGCAACACTTTGACAAAGTCAGATTGACTTGAAATCTTGGTCAGTGCTGGAAGAAATGTCACTGGGGTATGAGGCAGATGGGCTCAGACAGGCAAAGCAGCCTCTCCACATCCTCAGCCTTGAGATAAGCCCAGCCCTCATCACTGCGTTTTTTGGGAAACAGGGCAAAAAAGGAGGGTGCTGAAGTGATGCTGAAGTGATGCCTGAATCCCAGTGAAGGCACAGGATGGGGACAGGGCACCAGGGATGGCTCTGCCAGGGACAGGGGCCACATCCAGCTGCTGCAAGCAGCATCTGGAGCTGGTGCTGCTGTGCTGGAGATGGGGTGGCACAGCCAGGCTGCTGGAGAAGGTGACTCACACAGCTCCCACTGCACCACTGAGCCCACACTAGGGAGACAAAGTGTTCTGCAGCTGCTCCAAAGCCTAATGTGCTGTAAGGAGAGAATTCAACAGGAAGCCCTGTGCCTTGCCTGGTTCAGCTGTTACTGCTGTAGAAAAACCCACAAAGGGTCAAATCCAGCTGCAGTAAGTTTTGAAGTGCCTGTTGTCAGAGGCTCTCTCAAAACTTCTCTTGAGCTCAGATGTCAGCAGTGAGAAGAAGCTGAATTCCTCTCCTTGCCAAAGCAGTGCAGCCCTTTGCTATGTGGAGTCCTTGCTCCTCCTGCAGCACCAGGGCAGCACTGAAATCCTGCATGGATGTTGGAAATACCAGTCCTGAGAGAGTCCTGAGCAAGAGAATATCCCACATGATATCAGAGATCTGCAGACCTGCTGTCTTCCCCTTGGCTGGGCAGCAAACCACGCTGAGGGACACTCTGCATTAAGAGTTTGCTGACTTGGGCTCAAGGGGCTTGTGTGGAGTGGAGAAGCTGCTACCAACCCAAGGATGGAACCTCTGTGGGGCTCCAGCTGGGCCATGCCTGAGTCCTGCAGAGGTCCTGAGCCAGCCTGGCTGCGCTGGCATGTGTGGCATGTCCTCACCCTGACTCAGCTCTGCCCTGGTGCCTGTCCTGCCCTGCTAGCAGAGAGAGCTGCTCCTTGCTGTGCCAGTCCAGGGCAGGGAGGATGGAGCAGAAATGCCTTTTATGGACCCCAAGCACCCATCTCTGCCCTGCCTCAGGGATGCAGATCTGAGGGCCAGGGCCCTCTCACCTCTTACGCCGAGCCTGACTCACTTGTTTGCTTTTTCCCAGCGGTTCAAGGCCAGTGGATCCTCCTGGTGGGATGAATCAGGCTTTACGTAAACAACTCCAGATCTGGCTGAACTTCAGGAGCATTCAAGCAGCTCTTGCTGATGGGTACTCCTGTGCCTGGCCCTTCTGGACATGTCTCCAGAGGCACAGCATCACTTCAGGGGCTGCTGGGCATTTTGGAGGATGCTGAGGGACAGGGGTGTGACAGGGGGCCAGGAGTGAGGCTGCACACGGAGGGTGAGGGCAGATGTTTAGGAGTGCTGAGCTCTATTTCTGGCAGCAGGATTTTGGCCAACTCAACACATTTCTTTGCAACTCCACTTGAAACCAGGAAGGCTTATTACATCCCTCTCTTCTTCCTAGCGACGCCACAGGAGCTAATTGAATTTGGTTTGTAAAGCACTTGCAAAAGCACAGCCTAAATGAGGTGTCAAAGCTGGGGCTGTGATTATTTCAGCCAGCAGGAGCTGCCCCTTTCCTTGGATATTTATTGTTCCTGTCTCTACTTTATTTTTATGAATTCCACACATACTGGCATGTTTTCAAAGTCAACAATGCTAACAGAATTACGCTCTAAATGTGAAAGCAGGCACAGTGGAAAATGCCTTCTGCCATAAAGCGGGAGATAAAAGGATCTGTCAACGAACATCAGGTTTATTGCAGAGGGGAGAGCAAACAACATCCTGCTCCAGCACGTGTGATGAGCAGGTGGGTGCTTGGAGCAGGGCTGCTGGACAGCTCACACACGCTGTGCCAGTGCCACTTGTGAGGTCTTGAATTTGGGGTCCCTTTCTGGAGGGTGTTTGGGCTGGCAGGTGAGCAGCTGTGCTCCAAAGCTCCAGGTTTGATGCTGGAGGTGATGGGATTTGCTGTATAGAACCACAGTGCCATCCCTTCTGTGGCAACAGCAGGGTTGGGTCCTGCTTTGGTATCATAATGACAAATCTAACAAGGACAAGGAAAGTCCTCCAGGACTCTGCCCTAGCAGGAGATCCCTGCAAGGATTAAATGCACTTTCTGGTAAAGCTGCTGGATTTTCAGTGCTTACCTAGGAAGGTCCCAGTGAATCCCAGTGCTAAGAAGCTGGAGATGACAAACAAGGTCCCTACAGCTGAGATGGCCAAGCCTGAGTAGTAGGTCCAGTGGCAGTCCCAGCCCTCCAGCTTTGGCTGGCTCTTCATGGCTTCTGTGAAGCTGTTGGGGAGACAACAAGGGCTGTTAAAAGCAGCAATTCATAATTAACAACACTCAGGTCTCCCTGGGAGATGTGAAGCTTTGGGAAGCTGCTGAGGAGGTCCCCTCTTCAGTTCCCTTTTTCCTACTCAACCTCCCAATGGGAGAAGCAATCAGCTGAAGACTGTGAGGAGCCAGGGCTTGATCTGGGGCAGCTATTTCTACTCACAACCCTTGCTCACACCTGGAAATACCAGTCCCACTGACTTGAGATATCAAATGCTTTGCCTTATTCACCAAATCCCAGTTTTCATCCTGACTGAGAGCTCTGGGACAGACGCGCTTGCAAATGCTGGAGGCTGCAAGGGCTGGAAGGGTTGGGAACAATTGGCTGGATTATCTCGTGTTCCCACCCCCGTTCCCCTCCATCAAAATATTTTGCAGCTTTCATGTGTTAGCCACGTGCCCAGGAGTGATTCACGGCTGGAGCCTGACAGCCAGGGGGAGGATTGGAACAGCAAAAGGAAAATACGAGAGACGAGGCGTTCTCGAGTGCGAGCACAGCTCCTCCCTCCCAGGCTGGGGCAGGCATTCTGGGTCTGGCCTTCCAAATACTCAATTTATGATTGGAATAATGGTGAGCCCTCCCTTCAGCCCCCTGAGCTCTGCCCAGGGCAGGGCTTGGCAGGCTCAGCATGGCACATGGCTCCCACACGAACGCGCGATGACAAAAGAGACAATGCTGTGATTAAAAAACACCATTAATAACACGAGAGGAGGTAACAGACCCACAGAGCTTTACACAGTGTTTCTCCACATGTTGTTGACACATGAGGTAGGAAACTTTGAGCCTTTTTTTAATGAGTACCCTGGAGGCTAAAATTCAAGTGGAATAACAGCTCTGCTGCGCCTCTGGCCACCACTGTCTGTCAGGGCCAGGAGTTATTCCTGCCCACAGTCCCGGGCTGCTCAGCTGGAAAGTGCTTCCATAATGCTACCTGCAGGGCTTGGGATAGCTTTTTTCCCTGGTGTCCATCTTCCCTAAGCCCTGCAAACCTCTGGATTTTCCCTGTTGCCCAAATAAAAGCCAAGAGAGACAGTCCTGCCTGCATGGCTGAAGGCCAGGCAGCTGGAACCACATCTTTCAAAGGATTGATGGTAAGTTCATGCACCAAACAAGCCCGGGATAATACTTAACTCTGTGGTTTAGGAACCTGTGGATGATATCCTTTGTTCACTTTGAGCTTGCTCCCACTAGGCTTTCTATTGTGGAGGAGTTTTTAGGACCCCAGAACAAGACATTCAATCATCAGTTTGGATTGGAGCAAGGAAACAAAACATGGAATAAATGTAATACACTTAGAAGTGAGCAAAACCACAGCATCTGGGTGATTTACACTCTGGAAATTACAGGGAAATTCCTTTTCCCAGGAGCCAAGCACAGACAGAGGAACAACAGTGTAGCCCCAGGCAATGTAGACACAGTCCCCAGGGCTGGCCCTCCTCCAGGGCCCAGCACAGCTCCCTGTGCTCACCAGGCTCACACTGCCTTAGCTTAAAATCATTTCCGATGGGAAGACGCAAATCTGGCTGTGCAGGGAAGCAGCAGCAGCTGCAGAACCCTTTGCATCATCTCCGTGGTGGTTATTTTTAAATGACACAAGTCTCCTCTACGAGGAAGCCAAAAAACCCATGTCCCTGCTACCAGCACTGCCTGGGTTTGGGAGGAAAGCAATGCCCCTGAAGGGATGTGCCCTTCTGCCCCAGGAATCCTGGCCTGGCTGTGCACTCAAAACACACCCTGACATCCCTGGGGATGCTCTGCAGCTCTTTCCTCACACAGAAGAGGATGTGCCTTTCGCAGCATGAGGGTTTGGCTCCACATCTGGCCAGGACCTATCCAGAGGGCACCAGCACCAGGAAGGATTTTACAGCAGTTTGCTCATCCTCAGGGAGGCAAACCTGGGACAGCAATGCTGTGTTGGAATCCACCTGGATCCCAGTCATTGGCAAAGAGATGGCAAAGCAGAAAGAGGTACAGCAAGAGCAAAGCCCTCAGAGCCTGCTTCTTGCTCTGGATGAGCTGGATCCACACCCTCTCACACCCTTGGGGCTCCTCTGTCCCATGCTGATGACCTGACTCGGTCTCAGAACATTGAACAAAGGTGGCTTCAAGAACACAAACTGGTTGGCTGGGAATCAGCACTGGAAGTTTTGCAACCACCACATGGCTTGGTTTGTTTTGGCAAAGCTGTCTCTCCTGCTCCAGATGATCCCATCCTTCCTTTCCATGGTCGGATAGGCCTGCATTAGTTATTCTCATCAGCATGTCTTGCTCAGTTCCCTGCTGTCTGGCTTACAGCTAGGGAGGGAGGTGTTTGCACGGAGATAATGGACTGCCTTTCCCTCTAGGAATGGTTTATATCTTCCTAAACACACTCTGTATTTGCATTAAACATGATGCGCTCAGGAGTTTTCAGAATTGGTAAATAAACCTTTTAAGCATTTATGACGCTGGGCTGTGACAAGCAGCACGGAGCCATCAATTATTGCAGCATCCACCATGGTGAGGGAGCCTCCCTGGCAGGGAAGGACAAGGTTTTGGGGCATTTCCCTTGCTAGGGAGCTGGTCTCCTGAAATATGACATATTTCAGTCTGTCATGAAACCAGTCCCTTCCTTCATGTGCCTCTGTTGTCACGTTGGTGACAACATTTATTTCAGGCTCAGGACAAGGCAGCAGCGCAGCTCAGCATCCAAGAGGACATCAATTAGAGCCAGGCTTTGTCCCAGTACCTGGAACTGCATTCTGTGCTGAGCTGAGCCATTGCCATGGTGAGGAGCATCCACCCCTCCTCCAGCACAGGGGAGGGTGGCGAGGCTGAGACCTACTTTGGTCACATCCCTGGCTGCTGTCATGAGGATGCCTGTCCCCATGGCAGGGCTTGGAAGATACCCTCAGCTTCTGCAAAGGGAATGGGGCTTCCCCTGACATCTCCCCACATTTGCCAGTTTGAAGCACGATGCCAGAGGCACACATTCTGCGCCAGCTGGGAAAATCCCAAATCCTTCAACTCTGCTCTGGCCAAAGTGGCAGATTCGGCCAATTCCTGGCAGGATAGGAGTAGCCAAGGCAGTGGGAATTTTTCTGCTCACCCTTCCTAAAAACAGAGGGGTGCTTGCCCAGACACTCAGAAGTCTTACCAGTGCTCTGTGGGAATCCCAGGATGGTTTGGATTGGAAGGGACCTTAAAGTCCATCCAGTTCCAAACCCCTGCCATGGGCAGGGACACCTTCCACTATCCCAGGGTGCTCCAAGTCCCTTCTAACCTGGCCTTGGACACTTCCAGGGATGGGGAAGCTACAGCTCCTCTGGGCACCCTGTGTATTCTCATAAAACATTTCCTCATAAAAAATTCTTCCTTATATGTAGTCTGAATCTCTCCTCTTTCTGTCTGCCACATAATATACCACATGAACTGGAAAACCACTCAAAGTGGCTCTGCACTATGGGGATGGACATGTCACACCAGTGGGTTCACAGGAAGAAAGTGGGAGTGAGGGAAAGGGGCAGCAGATCCTCAGGCTGGGACACGGACAGGATGTGCAGCCAGGTTTGCACAGCAGGTGCTGATTTATTCAACCAGAAAACTCAACAAGTCACAGTCCTAAACACATCCCCAAAGGCCACGTGGAGCAGGAAGAAAACACAGAAACACTGTACTGAAAGAGAAGCTGAGGTTTCTAGGTCTTGTTGGGGACATCTCCCAGTGGCCCCCACCAAGTGCATTTTGTCATCCCTCTCCTCCAGAGGAGGACAAAGACCTCGTCCAGCAAACTGGGTCGCTGCAGGGAGCAGCCCAGCAGTGCTCCCTGACTGATCCCAAAAACCAGCCTGCAAACTGGGGCTGAGAAGCACAATTGGAGCAGAACTGGGCCAGGGGCCAGCAGGCAGCAAGAAAGCAGCAGTGGAACAGGCAACCAGGGTTTTGGTGACAACAGCCACCACTGCAAGGTGCCACAGTCACCATGTGGGGCAATGGTCTGTCCCCCATGCTGGAGGTTTTGTTCTCCCTGGCTAAAGGAGGCAACGGGGATAAAAATTACCCAGTGGTGCCCAGCAGCACAAGCTGCAACAAAAGATCTTGTTCATTAGAAAACAGCAGCCTCAACAACACTGAAATCGTCCTGCCGATACCACTGGCAATTGTCAGCCCGGTCATCATCCTCACAGCTTCTTCTGCCAATAATGACTTTGCTTTTCTGACAGCACTGGGGTGTGTGTGTTATTTAGGTCAGCTGGGGGCTGTGGCAGCTTCTCCCCCTGCCTTACATCTGAGCTGTGAGGTTTCCTCATCTGGATGCCGTGGGCAGGAGGTGCTGTTGGCGCCCTGGGGCATTTCCTGAACAGGTATCAGATATTTCTGGCACTGTGGCTCAGAGGGGGGCACCAGCTCTGTCAGGCCACGCTCAATTCCCATCATCAACCTTGGTCACTTCTGCACACAGGGCCCTGTGGTTCTGGGATCGATGCCATTTACAGCACACTCATTCAGGTGCCAGCTCACAAAATTAAACAGGATTGAGAATAAGGTGAGAGGCACTACCTGGCAATGACAAATAACCCCTTTTCTGTGCAAAATCCCGTCCCAGGGCAGATTTATTTTCTTGGAAGCATCAGCTCCAAGTGAGAAATCCACACAGGAGTCAACATCCAGAGTGTGGCATCAATGCAGGACTTGCTGCCAGTGGCACTGGCTGGCACAGCCTCTGTGGGACTCACACTGAGACACCCCAACACCTGCAGCCCCCCCAGTCAAGGTGTGCACGTGGGTGCTGCCTTTAAGCTCAGGCAAACATCCTGAGACCCTTCAGGAGGGCGGCTCAGAACCTCCCTGTGCACCTGCCCAAGGGTGGGGAGTGTGCCAGGGTGTGCCAAAGGCAGTGCAGGGAGGTTTGGAGGCAGTGCCAGTGGCTAATTGTGAATAAACTGATGCAGGGAAAGATACAAACAACGTGGTGAGGGAGGAGAGAGAAATAGTGGATGTGAGTTTGGAGGACGGTGAAGGTTGTCACGTCCCATGTCACACAGATAACAGCCACAAACTGCACACAGTTCAAAAGTTCAGGAGTTGTTTCCACAGATTAAAACCTCGGTGATGGAAGTTCCTTGCTTCTTGCAGAAAGAAACTGTAGTAATGAAAATAATCATTGCAGCAAAGCAATTAAGGATGCTTGTCTTGTGCACTTGACTAAGCAGGTCCCCTCTGGTCACAGGTCAGTTTGGATTGCAAGCCAAGGCTGATAATGAAGCTGAGAGCTGGGAAGCATCTAATTGCTTAATTGAGCACAAAGACATCCCTTTCTTACACACAAAGCATCCTTTTGGAGCCAAGCTGGCACGAGAGCCTCAGGGTGCTGGGCTGAGGAAGGACCCCAGCACAGACCCCACGTGGGGTGGGTGGTGATGCAGAAACACATCCTGGCTCCCAGGTGCTGTCAGCTAAAATGCCAACCCACCCCCAAGGTTCTGTCTGCTCTGCCCTCCTCTCCTCCGCCTCCAGCATGGAGCCTTTCAAAAACTCAGCTGCAAAAAGGAAGGAGGCTTTTAAAACCAAAAGAAACATCCCCTGGGCTCCTCATCGCTCCCTGGCAGCCCCCACCCACGTAACAAGTCCCCAGAGCAGGAAAAGAGGAGTTTTAAAGGCTGGATCACAGCACTGGAGGTGGAGGGACCCCTGAGGCTTCCTTTTTGCTCACTATCAGAGCCCTCACGCTCTGCACAAGCCACCCTGGCCACCGTGCCAGGCACAGCCCGTGCCAAGGGATGGTCTCCAAGGGGCTGAGGAGCAGAAAACCTGCTCAGAGAATAAAATAGAGGGGAAAGCAAAATAGCAAGAGCAGGTTAGACATGTCTCTCCCAGCATCACTGGTCACAGAGATGACATTGACTGTGTCACATGAAGCCCCTCTGGTCAGTGGAGGCCTGGGCTGGCCCTGGCTGGTATCATCCTGCAAGGGTAAGGGGCAGGATGAAGCCTTGCCAAGCAGCAAAAGCTCCCCAGGCTGGAGCAATAAGCCTTGGGCAGCCCTGGAGGGCTCACTGAGCTGGGAATGGAGGCAGTGAGGCTCCCAGGTGTGTTCTGGGGTAACTCCAGCAGTTGCTGCTCTGATGATCACCCTGGAACCACCCAATCCCCCCACAGTTAAGGGCTTGCCTTGCCAGAAGAGCCTCCAAAGCCTGCAAGCCATCACTCAGGCCAACCTCAGCACCAAGGAAAGGGGAGGGAATGACCCAACCACGTGGAAACATCTGAGGAAAATAAACTTTCCATTGCAATAACCTGAAAGACTTTGGCCCATCAGGATGGACTGTCTCATCTGTGTTCTGCTGAGGCTGAGCTGCCCCATCTTCTAGAGCCTCTCCTCCAAATCCAAGGTGCAGAGGGGGCATTTGCAGCCCCTGGACTGACCTTGCTGTTTCCTTCAGGGCCCAAATGCTGGGCTGAGCCAAACCCAGTGAGTCCCACAGTCCCCACAGACTCATAACACACAGCAGAGCCAGCCCTGGTGGGGCTCTGAGGGCTCTGCAGGGGCAAAGTGTGACAGTGCCAGGACACACGAGGCCACTTTGGCTCCCCCAGCAGTTCCCTCTCAGTGCCTTGCTGTGACCCATGAGCCTCATTGACCCAGGAGCCAGCAGGACCACTGGAAATGAAGATTGTCCCTCCACCAGCTGTGTTTTTAATTAAAGGCAAGGACAAGGCTTTGCATTGCTTCCCAGACAACAAGTGACTATGTAATTTGTGCAAGAGGCTGTTGAGACATTCTCCAGCAAAATCCAAGCCTGCTGTGTCACTAAGACATCAGCAGCACACACACATGCCCTCTGCATTTGATTATAGCCTTGCTCACTGCAAGCTTTCTTTCAGTTTCTGCCATCAGCAGTGGCTGGGACAAACACAGAAGGGCAAGGGCAGGTCCTGGTGTCATTTCCAGGAAAGCAGAGCTCTTAAATACATGTGCAAATTCCAACCTGAGAACTCTGCGCCTGAGAAATTACCCAGAGTACTAAACAACCCATTAGCTGTGACCCTGGTATAATTGAACCTGGGAATTTAGTGAGTCGGTCTCTCCTAACAGCAGTGGAGATAAAGCCAAGCAGATCACAGATAAATTGCTGGCATTGAGGAAATCTTCTGCAGTAAAACCTCTCTGCTGCACTGGGAACGTTAAAGGACATATTCCCATGGAGAATGGTGTATCAGTCATACAATACTATTAGCTAGCACAGGTAGTGTTTAGAGATAGCAGATAAGAGTTTCAAGAGACTGATTGTTAAGTGCACAGGTAATCCTGCTCTTCTGCACAGGAAACTGCGGCTCCTTAAAAGCAGCTTTCATTTTGTTTATGATTTTTACAAGAAAATTAAAAAATTCTGCTGTTACATATGATCCACCCTGTGTAAACAGCCCTGCCACCTGGGCTGCTCACAGGAGAGAGGAAACATCCCCAGGGAGCAGAGCAAGGTAACCTGGGACACTTAACGACCGCTGAAACCGATGGCTTTGCCATGCTGCTGCATCCCCAATCTTTATTACAAACCCTGGAATAAAATAAATCTGCTGCTGCCTGAACTTATCCAACCATGGAGAAGCGATACGCTGGGGTTGGATTTAACACTGCTGAGCAAATGTCCCTTTTCCCCCCTCACTCCAGAGGGGCATTTCTTCCCGTGGATGCGTAGCAGCAGGGTGAGCTCCTTACCAGTGGCTGCGCACACAGTTCAGCAGCAGGATCACAGCACCCAGGCAGTAACAGGCAGCACGGGGAGAGCCGAAGGTTTGGCTGAGCGCTCGTGTTTTGTGCTCCCATCTGGCTACCTGCAGAGACAAGGGAAAACAAAGTGGGTGGTTGGGGTGCCTGGAACACGCTGCCCCAGGAGCACAAATCCCACGGCCTTGGCCTCGTGCGCTCAGAACACTTTGTCTGTGTGGCTTTGTGCAAGAATCAAGTGGAGGCCACTGATGGGACATGGCTGGATCAAGCTTGGGGATGGGAGCTCTTTCTCACACCTGGGCCAGACCCTGCTTGCATTGCACATGACCTTGCACACGAGGTCAGCCAGCAGCACCAAAAAAAGAGGTTCAAACAGGCTCAACAGGCTCAAAAAAAGGAGAAAAAACAAACCAGAAAATACCCTACACATCAGTTTTAGGGAATACAAGGCTTGGATATGTCTCCAACAAGGCTGAGAGCATTGCTAAGGCCGTCCCCTTAGCAAGAGGGGACGGCCTCTACCATGGATCCTAATATTGCTCTCCTGAAAGGAAAGCAGATCCCTGAGTAGGGGATGCACCACAGGGATGCTTAGCTCTCATTTTCTGGGCTGTGGCATCTCCCACAACCAGTTTCAGGGGATCCTGCTAGGAACAAGTCCTCCCTCTGCACATCCAGAAAAGTTTGCAAGCTCTGCCTCAAATTTCCCCAAGACAAGATCTGCCAGCTTTGCCCAGAGAACTGCTGCCACTTTAACCAGCTTAGCCTTCATTAGCACTCAGCAATTGTAGCCATTCAGGTTTAGTCTGCCCTCCTCACCCATCCCAGCCGGTAGTGACAGCTCAGGACTCTCACATCCACACACAGCATCCCTGGGGAGCTGTTAGCATCCTTCACAGCACACTTTTCCCTGGTTCCCATGTTCAGCTCCCTGCTCTGCAGATGCTGATGGGCCCCTCCCAAACCGCCCCAGAGATGAGGAAGTGCCCTCTCACCCTAGGGGCTGCTGCATGCAGGTGGTTGGAGCTGCTCCCAAAATCTGCAGAACCAGACCCATCCCAGTCACCAAATCCAGGCCCAGAAGTCCCAGCTGATAAAAACCCTTACAGCTACTTTATCCTCTACCTTTCCTGCATCCCTGGGAAAGCTGCCGCTATATTTATCGCCCTCTCAGGCTCCACTTTCAGGCACCAAGCCGGAGGTTTGGATCAGACATCAGACCCGAAATTCCAGCCAAGGAGAGAGAGCACACCTGGGCAATGAAGCAGGAAGTGGGAGTCAGCAGAACATCTCGGCACCAATTTGCTTCTCAGACATGGCTGGCACTTGATTAGCTTCAAATGCACTTCACTCCCTCGCATGGAGCCTGGGCAGCTTTCAGGGGCACCTGCAACCCAGCTCTTCATCTACTCTGAATGTATTTGGTAATTTATTGGCTCAATTTGAGCAGAAAAAGGCAGCTTTGCAGGTCTCGCTTTCTTCCCAGGCTGTTGCAGAAGCACAAAGTGCTGCTGGTGGAGGGGGACTGCTGGCTTCAGGAGGGGGGAACGATGAAAACCTCTGATAAGCAGGGGCACTGATTTCACATGCTGAGAGCTGATTCAATTAGTTATGCAATGATTGCTCTGAAATTACAAATCCACTCATGACAGAGAGAGCTGCTTCACTGCCTTTTTCTGGCTGGTATAAATAGTTTGTATTCTAAATTGAATTTAAAACACCGTGCGTCACGCTGCTGCTAAAATCGGAGCTGCTGTTTGAGTGCTGAGAGTGGAAAAAGAAATATAAGGTGCATTACCACCTTTGGAAAGTAAAAAGAAGTGACCATACAGGTGACTTGAGTCACAGATGGAAAAATGCAGCCACATGCCAGTTATCTGTACCAGCTTCCTAATTCCCTGGAAATTATTCTGGCAGCGTTTGCATGGATGGCAGCTCCTGGCTTGCTCAGGGAGCTTTGAAGAGCACCTCAGCGGCAGCAGAGCTGAAGGAGAAGGAGAAGGCAGAGCCCCTGGGATCAGAGGGAAGAGCTGGTGTGCTCCTGGGAGCCAGGGAGGCGGTCACTGTAATTACCCTCACCTTTAGAAAGGCACATCTGGGCAGCAATGCCGGGATGAGGGGCCGTGCTCCCGAGCCCTTCAGGCAGCAGCTGCCACGGCTGCGATGGGATCACTCCCAGCACAGCCCAGCGTGTGCTGCATCACACAGCTGGGACTGAGATGCCAACTCTTATTTAGCTGTCACAGCCTTCAGATGGGACCCCAGGCTCCTTTTCAAGCCCACACAGGAGCCATCCCAAGCAAAGCTGGGAGCCAGAGCGGGGCTGGAAGCGGCAGCACCCACCGGGCCCTGCGGCGATATTTCAGTAACAATTAATTAGTTCCGGTTCTGGTTCTATTCCTTGAACAACTAATTAGTTCTGGCTGGGTTCTAATTTTCTAATTTTAGTCATTTTGAGCTAATATTAGCACTCAATCGACCCACAGCTACGCAGCAGCCTTAATGGCTTTATAAAATCGTGAGCTGATGTGTTATTATTTACTGTGTGATGGATGCAAAATGCTTCCAGCATCTTCCACAGCCGTGTGTGGGACAGAGCAGGGCTGACATCAGCAGTCTCCCGGGAGGCTGCACCCATTCCTGGTGTGCTGTTTGCCCTCCCAGCTAAGGTGGGCACTGTGCTGACCATGAGCAAGCCCCATGTCAGGGGCTGTGTGTCCTGTTAAAGGAGAGAGAGGAGCATTCTTATTTTTCTTCCAACTCCAAGTTTGGAAATGGAGTTAATACAAAATTTCCTGACTTACCCAAGGGTCAATGCAATAGAAAAAATTCCTCTTCCAAAGCTCCCAGCACTCTGCTTTCACTTTAGGATACTTGGTGAGGGCTGCAAGTAATTTTTTTAATGTTTCCCCCAATGCTCGTTATTGAAATAAATCAAGGAGCGGATGTGGCTGCAAAGCCAGGGATGCTCTTGGGTCCCATGTTCTGCCTTTGGCAGGCCATTCTGGGGGCAGGCTCAGCTGGCTGATGTTCCCAGGGAATTGCTTCCTTCTAGACGTAAATTTGGGGCTGATTTCTACGTAACCGATCCAAGACATTTCCCCAACCACTCGGGCAAGTGCGTAAACAAAAATGAAAGCACAGGCACACATCCCCAGTGCCGGCCCTGATGGAAAATGGAAATGCTCTGCATTTCCTTCTCCTTTTTTTGGGTAGGCAAACCACGAGCCACCTCGTGAAAGGCCACAAATAACCATTCAAAAAGCAATTTCATCTCAGGAACCTGCCTCCGCAGCGATCAACGGGAAATGCTCTTTCCAGCTCTATGTGCATGGCAAACCATGGCCTCTCATTAATATTTAGTATTTGTTTGAAGGAAATTGATTCTTTTTGTCTGCCATCCAGGGAAGCTGCCTTCTGAACACGCTACATTTTAATTGCTCAGTCCCAGCTCTGAATTAGAGCCTTTGTGCTGTTTCATGTGACTCCACTGCTATATCTGGCTCGCCTCAGAGATGGGCAAGGAAACCAGATAGCCCAAAGGCTCAGGACAAAGGGACACCTTGCATCTCAATGCAAATCAGTCATTTTATGTCCTCACATTGCCCCATCGCCATGGTACCCAAAGAAAAACGTGCGGTGACTGGTGAATTTAGCCTTGTGGCACTCCTGGGAGCCTGGGATGGATTAGCAGCTCCTTTCAAATCAAGGGAAACTGAGGCACAGGAGGATTGAGGTGAAAGTCTGCTTCCCAGCTCTCCAGGGAGCAGGATTGAGGGGCTGGTTCTACATCCTGCAAAATCCCATCATCCACCCAGGGAGATGCTCTGCACATTTCTTAGGATGCCCTTGCCCTGGAGAAACTGTTGGCATGGAAATATTCAGTGTCCAAGTCTGGGATAGAGAAAAGATGACAGTGTACAGGATGCCCTCCCTTTACATACCCATCTCACTGCATTTGACAGCATGAAGGATTTTCCCCCATCTTATGGGGTTAGGAACCCTGCTGAGGGGTCCATATGTCAGAAATTCCATGAGATGTCCAGAGGAAGAACAATGAGCTCTCCAGGGCACATCTGAACCCCAGTCCCAAGAGGATGCAAGTTCATAAGGCAAACCCTGGATATAAAGGTGATCCAGCCCCAACTCAATAAAAACCTTCAGACAAAACTGACCTGAGCAAATTTATTTTCATAGAACCACTGAGTGGTTTGGGTTGGAAGGGACCTTAAACTCCTCTTATTCCACCTCCTGCCATGGGCAGGGACATCTTCCACTATCCCAGGCTGCTCCAACCTGGCCTTGGACACTCCCAGGGATGGGGCAGCCACAGCTTCTCTGGGCAATCTGTGCCAGGGCCTCACCATCCTTATAGTAAGGAATTTCTTCCAAGTGAATAAATTTCTCCTTCAGTCTGACCTCTCCTAGGCCAGCCATGGGATAAGTTCTCCCCTGGGGTGCCAAGGCAGGAGAATCCCTGACTCTGGGCTTAGGTGGCTCCATGTGAGCATCTCCCACTGGGAAAGACATGCCCCAGCTGGCTCCTGACCTGCTGAAAGAGCAGGAAACCTGATATTACCCTTACTGCACCCACAGAGACCAGAGGCATCGACCTGCTCCTGTTACAAAAAATCCATTTTTCCCTTTCTGATTCCCTGTAATCCCTCATTAAAGCATAAGGACATTCTCTGCTCTCTGTCACTGCTTGGATGCTGGAAAACAACCCTGCTCACAGATGCCACATTTATCTAAAGACAGGGAGGACAAAGATAGACCTGAGCACCCGGGGCCTGGTTGTGGTGCTCCCAAGAGCAGGAAGGGAAGCAGAGCTGGAAATGCAAGCACTGGGGCTGGCTGGCCTTTGCCAAATGCCAGAGGAGCCAGCCCTGCTGGCTGTCCCAGGTGGCTGGGGAGGAAATGAGTATGGCCTGACTTTATCCCTCCTAACTCAGGGCTCGAGCCCCAGTGCAGCCAGCAGTACCCAGAGCAGTGCCAAAGGGGAGCACCAACAGCACCAGGGGGACACTGTGGCCATCCTGACAGCCTGCCATCACTTTAGCTGAGTGAGTCCCTCCTAGGTGAGAAAAATTCTGTGTTTCCAGGAGGTTGCAAAGCTTAGGAGAGACAGGAAGGGAAACTGCAGGATTGCTCCTGGGGAGGATCGTGCATGATCACCCCATGGGATGTGTGGGGGCTGTTCCTGCAGCTCACCAGGACAGCACTGAGCCCCTGGCACAGGAATGACACCACCTGAGGCTGGCATGTGCCCATGTGCAGCAGCCACATCAGCCCACCCCAGCACCAGGCACAGGCTTTCCAAAGGCATGTGCAGAAAATGCCCCGGGGACCTGCGTGCCACTGGCAGCAGGAACATGATTAGCAGGAGCTCTGGGCAGCGAAGGCAGGAGGAAAAGAACAGAACAAACCACGGTTTTAATTTGTACAAGCTGGTAATTATAGTTGCTATCTGTCTGAAATCTCTATTGAGTTTATTTAAATATGTTCTCCGTGAAGGCCATTCAGACAGGAATTATCAAGGTGTTGCAGCAGAGGAGATAATGCCATGCAGTTTTCAACAGATCAAGGGCTGATTAGGAGGAATTAATTAGCTGCTTAAACAGTCCTTGACTCGCTGCAGCAATTAGCTGTCACCTCCCTGCAGTCACGTTCCCAGCACAGCGGTGCCTCTGATACAAAGCACAGAACTCCTTCCCTGAGTGCTGGTGGGAGCACCAGGCCAGCCCTGGTGGGCACATGGCCCTGGGAAGGGGTGCTCAACCCACAGGAGCCCCAAAGCCACCCGTGGGCAGGGCCTGGCAGACAGGCAGGCTGAGCTGGGCTGTGGGGGCTCCTGTGTGCCCACCCCAGTGCCCATTGCTGGGCAGTGATTCCCAACACGGGCACCATGGGGTGTCTTCCCTCCTCCAGCCTTTAGCAGGCCAGTCCCTCAGGCATTCCCCACCCACCACCTCTTCTGGGCTGGGAACCACCAGCTCTCAGCTGTGCGCCTCCACTGGGGCCAGCAGATCACGCAGCAGCCTTTATCCCCCTGGTGTCCCTTTGGTGGGGTGGGAGCATCACCCCTCACCTCTGCAAGCACTAAACCATGGAAAGCTGACACTGCAGAGCTGGAGGCTGAGCCACCCCCACTGGACACTGCCCAGGAGGAGAAGCTGGCACTTGGGGTGACCAGGAGACCACCATGAGGCTCTGAGCCCCTCCTGCCAGCACAGAGCCTTGCAGGAGCTGCTCACAGCTGCCAAGCTCCAGCCAGCATCCCAGTGGGCTCCACTTTGCTTAGCTGCTCCCTGCCTGCGCTAGGAAAAACTCTGGCAGCTTTGGACTACCTGATGCAGAGACTGAGTTACTTCTCTGAAGGTTTCTCAACTCACAGGCTGTCCATTACAGAGAGCCATCAGATGGTAATGCAGCCTGAAAGCTTTTTAGCAAATGATTAAAGCCTTGTGAAGTTCCCCCACCAAGAACTGGAGCAGCAGCTTCCAGTTCATGCAATTAAAACATTGAACTGATATGAGAAGAGACAAGCAGCATCTTAATGGTTTCATGTGAGGCAAACCAGGCTGAGGATTGTGTCTAATAGAGCTTATAAAGGCTTTTTCATGGCAATACCCCAAGAAAAGATGCACCCAGAGATGGTTTGATGGCAAGCAAGAGGCACTGGGGACAACAGGTGACAGTCGGAGCCCATGCAGGTGGAGGCAGAGCATGGCAGGGACTCTGGAGGCTCCAAGCGCCCTGGTTTGAGGGCTGGCGAGGGTCCCAGGAGATGGGGACAGGCTGGCTCATCCAGATCCCCCCAGCAAGCTACATCAGTTAAGTTTTTCCCCTTTCCCATTGCCTCACTGGTGTGATGGCAGTAAGAGCTGTCAGGGAGCCACAGCTGAGCAGCACAGCTCAGCTCCTCCACGTCTGCCAAGGGCTCTCAGTTTGGAAAGGAAGGCGTCCATTTGACGCAAGGAGGATTTTTCCATTGCCTTTCACTGGCTCTGGATGGGGAGTTTGTTGTTTGTTCCAGCCAAAAGAAACAGGAGAGGGATTTTGGAGAGACAAGGCGATGTGTGGCCTGGCTGTGCAAGGACACTGAGGTGAGGAGCAGCCAGCTGGAACACTGGGGCTGCACACCCAGGTGACAAAGAGCTGCACAGAGGGAAAAACCACATGTTTGCAGGCTCTCACAGTGGAACGTGGGGTTTGGAACACACAAAGGGCTTCAATAAAAAAGGAGAACATCCAAGTGCTGAAGAAGAAAACTACCCAGAAGCAGAGAGCAGGGTGGGCTGCCCTCCAAAACCGAAAAGCTGAAGTGAGATGAGACAGCATGACAAACCCACCCTGTCTACAGTCCCCATCATCCAAACCAGCAAGTTAAGAGGATGAAATAAGCTGGAGTGCCTCTTGTAGTGACTCTGTCCTCATGAATGCTGCCAGTGAGGAGGTCAACAGGGTCCAGTCTGAGCACTTTGACACGGGGAGAAGAATAAAGCGACTCCACTTGTAAAGAAGCGGAAGGACATTGAAGTAACCCAGCCTGCCTCCACCACTTTTAGCCTAAAAAACAACCCTCCCTGCACCCATGCCTAGTGAAAGTAATTGGACTGAAATGGCACAGGTCACCTCAGCTAACAGCCTTGAGCTGGGGAAACAAAACAAGGCTGCAGGTAAACAGATAAGGGTTTCATAAAGACTAGGTATGCTTTACCTTAGAGTTATCCCTCCAGATTACCTCCAGACGAGCCTTTACCTTGAATCCACTCATGATAAAGAGTGAGATAAAAAATTTCATTTCTCTAATAGCGTTTATGTGATTTGTCAAAGTAGGATCTCATTAGCTGGCTGCAATGAAAACAAGCCCTTGCTTAGTGTATGCCAAGGCAGCCTGGGTCCATCCATGTTCCATGAGCCACATCCTCTCCTCTTCAATAAAAACAAAAATGACACAGAATATGGGCTGTATTTGCTAGCAATTTCCAACACAAGATCCGAACAGTTTCTCCTCAAAGCAAAGAGCTCATGATTTATGTCCAAAGAGCTGGAAGCTGAAGGCAGGTGATTTCAATAACCCAGAACGAGCTGTGTTAATTAATTCTGAGAGCGGGCATGGGGAGCCCTTATGATCAGCTCCCCAAGAGCAAAGGGGAAGGGCAATGTGCTCCCACCACAGGGAATCAGGCTCAGCCCAACCCCATTTTCCCAGCCAGCAAATCCCATGGAAAAACTATCTGTGAAATAATGATTTCTCCAGAGCACAGCACGGGTTGGGGAAGGACCTTTCCAGTCCCAGCCTGGGCCGTGGAAGGGATGGCCCAACAGTGGGAGGGACACGGGCTGCATGGGGGAATGGGGAGCAGCTGGGACCACACTCAGCTCTTCTAAACCAGGAATGCAACCAAATAAAATAATCTCCTGAGATTAGGGAAAGGCAGAAACTGCCCCTACACAAATATGTGGGGCTCTGCTGGAGCTCAGAGGGAAGGCAATGCTGCCAGATGAGCATCTCATGAGCAGGACGGTGAAGCATTTTCCAGACTTCTTTTCATCTTCCATGCCCAGATGACTTGGCCCACACTCAGCTTCCCACTGCACCCAGTCCCCATCCAGAAAACCACAAGCCTTGTATTTTCACACGTTTCTCTGAAGCTCAGAGTGTTTTCCTTGGGGCAAACAGATTGGAAACAGGCAGCCCATAGCAGGCACTTTCATAAACAAACCAGAAGCAAAGGTGTGTGCCAGTCTCCTGAGTGACTGAGAACATTCTACCCACATCACATCCTGTATTTGCATGGGATTTTTTCCTGTTGCTTGTACTCATGCAGCCCTAAATAAAGCAAAGCAGAGGAAGAGCCTGAAGTGTTCTACACAGCTGCTTTCATTGAACCAGGCCCTCTACCCAACAGACCCATTTTCAAACAAAGCGATCCAACAATAGCACTGACGATGTTTGAACTGGCACGGATTTAGGAAGACAAGCTCTTTGCTGCACCACACTGTCAGCAAGGACTCAGTACAAATGCCACGTTACAAGATAAACATCTCTCTCTTTTTTTTTTTTTTTTTTAAAGACCTTTTACTTTCTCCCCTCAGTTCGGCTGCGTTACTTCCAAACGAGGCCCTGGATCCTGAAGGATTACAGTGCTGAGGTCAAGTCCCCCTGAATTCACTTCAGAGCCTTGGGTTTGGTTTAAAATGTGGAGATAAAGCTTTATCTGCATCATGAAGGATCTATTCTGCTCCTCAAAGCTTCCTAATGCTGCTGCAAACCTCCAGTTCCAATTGCTATCATCGTTGCAAATAAGGTCAGCCTGATTAAAAAGCAGTTATTCTAGGTGGAGTGGAAATGCTCAATCTTCAGCCAGAGTGTGCTATGTAGGAAATATCCTGTTCCTGAACTGAAACAAGCCTTCACGGGCTCCAGGTAAAAGAAGATTGAGGTCACCTAACAACTGACATTACTTGCAGCCTCTGATTCATTGCAGAGACTGTGTAAAGCTATACTGGAGGTGTCAGCTAAATCAGGTGTTTCTTTCTCTCCTGTATGACCTGTATTTAATTGCAGATACAGGTTCAGGTACCACTGTGAGCAGCCAGTGTCCCCAGCCAGCCAAACCTGCAGATGTCACACTGTCGGCAATTGAAAACTAGGGCTGGATGCTGCAATATTTCAATTCAGACAATTACTCAAGGAGCTGTGGCCCATGGGAGTGAAAATACTCTGGCTCTGTTGTCTTAAAGATTAAATCTGAAGCTCCAATTCACCCAATGTATGAGTAAGAGGGAGCTGGCAGGAGAGAAGGGGATGGAGAAAGGCTGTGGGTGACAGCAAGCAGCAGCCTCCAGAGACACAAACCCAGCAGCACAAAAACACCCAGCCCCACAGAGAGGAAGATAAAGCAGCTGAGCCATCCCAGCACTGCCTGGATCCTGTGTTTGATGTGAAGGTTTTCAGGACTGGGCATTATCTTTGCAGTTTGCTCTCCTTAATAGGTTTGCTTGGATTCCAGCTCAGCCCAGCTCATTAGCCACACTGTTGAATCCCACGCTAATTCTGCATCCCTTCTACTGCTACAGATAAATAACAAAATTGCCTCCACGCAGGGGTTGTTTTCTTCCTCTCTCCCCCTTATGCAGGTCTGGTAGCATCTCATGTATCTGTTAATGAAGTCCATAATATCCAGAGTTTCCCAGCAAGTAAAAATTACAATCATTAGCCAGTGAGTGATGAGACAAAAACACCATTTCTGCCAGGCTGGCAGTAACAGTACAGCAAGTACACACCCCAAAGAGCTGAGCCTTGCTCTCCTGTAATGTGGTACCCAATGTTCTTCATTAGCACCTCTCTCTAATAGAGCAAGGCAGCGTCCTGCAGCAGGTCACAATTACACACAACAATTAATTCAGGGAGAAACAATGACAGGCAGCGCAGAGGAACGCTCTGCAGAGGGGTGGTAAAAAGATGCAGTGGAAGAGGAATAGGAACATTTTAAAGCCCTGACTGAAACCAAAAACAAGTAGAGGCACAAGTGACAGCATGGAAGAGGAGCCATGGCTGGTTTCCTTGAACACGACTTAGTAATTTTTGTTTTAAATAGAAAAGAAACACAGCAATTACTCTTTTGGTCACAATACTCCAGTGACCAGGACCAACAGGCTCAGACCAGGACTTCTTGTGCTATTTGCAAACAACACACAAAGCCAACTCAGCTCCTCCCAGAGCTGCAGCCTCTCTCTTGCTGCCCTTTTGTGAAATTAGGGTTTAATTCTCTAGAATAAGTCTGCTAATAAGGAGTCCCAACACACCCATCCTCTGGACAGCGTGTACCCGCTCATCGTTCCCCCAGGAGCTCTGATGGGAGGGGGACAGGGAAGGGGGGAGAAGAAAATAAATCCGCCTCAGAGAGCACAAAATGCAAGAGAAATCCAATACTCCTTCACAGAGGAGTGAGAGGTGGTTGGAATAGAGGTACTGGCTGCACTGGCCATGCTCAGCAAAGCCCTGATTTCGTCTGGAAGGGCCTCCTGTCCTCTCCCAGCTGGACAGATCATGTTCCACGCTCCGTGTTAAGCTCCCCTGGGAACATTTCCCACTGAGGACACGCATGTTTGTGATGCTGCTGTCGTGGCAGCAACAATAGAGAGGGACAATGTGATCTTTATGTAACTCGGGCTCTGTTCCCCTCTGCCCAGGGATGAGATGTTCAACACACGGGCACAACAGGTAACAACAGCATGAAGGGTTAAACACAACCAAAGGACCCCTCAGGTGTCAGCACTGGGGTTCCTCTGGGTGTGGATGGGTGTAACCACGTGCCCCATGGTGTTTGCTCATCTGTTCAATGCAAGAAAAGGAACCCAAAGCTGAGTGAACACTCAGTTATCCTCAGATCCTGTGATCTGCATGCCAGGGGAGCTCCTTCCTGCAGCCTGAAAGCCCAGTGCTGGGGTACACACACCAGCCCTGCATCCAGTGCTCAAAGATTCTCACAGCCTTTTGCTCCACAAATTTCTACTAGAGGCCTGGACAGAGCTGAAGGAGAGAGGCTGAGAAAGTCCTTCCAGATATGGATCTACTCACATCTGCACCAGTGGCCAAAGCTTAATGGATACAGGAAGAAAAGTAATGCTCCTCATTGGGCAATGCACCCGCTTCGGCTTCCGAGTACATCAGTCTCTGGAAAATGATTGTACAACAAAATCTCGGAATGAAACTCATTCAGTGCTGCTCTCCAGCCTTGGGAATGAAATGAGTAAGTCTGCAGTCATTACAACAATGTCCTGGTAAAAATAAACAGGAAAGGGCACTTAGTAGGAATGCTTCATAGTTAAAAATACAGTATCTCGTCTGAGGTCATTCTGGCTTTTTATAGGAACAGGCATGTGTGCCTCAAAGTGATCAGATTGGGTATTACTTCCTGTTACAGATGGACACCTCAGTCACAGACAGACGGACAAGGTTCTCTTCCCCAGTCCAAAACCTTACCTGGAATGATGCAGATTGAGCATCTGCTACTGGGCTGGCAGCTCTGAGAGAAGAGGCAGGAATTGAACACCTGACTACATGGGGGGATTTGGGCTCTGTCTTTCCTTCACTCAACAAGACTGACAAGGAGGATGCCCAACTTTTTCAATCTAAAAGGTGCAAAGAAGAGGTTTGAGCCAGGGGTGGTCACGCTGAGCAGCAGGCAGGCACAGAGATGATGCTGGACAAAGGGCAGGAGGCAAGAAAAGCGGGCAGAAGAAGTACTGTAAAGGATCATAAAAGCTGCATGTACACTTTCCTTCACAGAAAATGTCTTTCTGCTTTTATGGCAAGGAGCTGCTACAATTACAGCTTCTTTTATAAGCGAAGCAGAAACCAGATAATGAGCAAACCTCCCACGGTACAAAGGAGGTGACGAAGGCGTTCTGGGAGCCCTGATGGTCAGGCTTCCCTGCAACAGCCAAAAGCACAGAAAATTGCTAAAACCCATCTCCATTTCACCCTCTTCAGGGCTGTGAGCTGTTCATAGCCTTTTTCTTCCCCAAAGTACAAAAAGGATCACACCAAAAATGTGCCTATACAGATAGCAAGTGAAAACCCTTCAGCCAGACAAAGCAGAGCTTGCACATGCAGACCTGCAGAATGAGCCCACGGCTGCATCATCCCTGGTCTGGGGGAGTAAAAAGAGGGAACAAAAAATGGTTTCACAAAGGAAAAACCAAGTAAGACATTGTCCAATCCAGGTGAGTCTGTACTTCACCACAGACATTCAGGATTTCAATGACACATGGGAAAATCAAGAGTTCCCTCTGGTCCTTGACCTCAATACCCACTGGACAAGCAGAGCAGTTTGATGAAGCCATGTGCATGTGCAGGTGTTTTCTGGAAACCAAATTTTTTACTTCCTGAGAAAGTTGCACCTCATTCCTGCATGGGAGCAAGCACAGAAGTTCAGGTAGTTTGGTAGGGAACAGGAAAATTCAGGCAGCAGCTCCACAGCCCTTCCCCTGGATTGGGGTCACCCTCCAAAACCAAAACCCCTTGCCCTGTACAGTCAGTGCACTATTGCTCCCTCTGCCATATATCAACCAACCCAGGCACACTCTTGTGTCCACATCTCATGTCCTTCATCAATGAAATACATCAGCACTAGCTTCCAAAAATCAACTGTTTTTCCCTGGCTTTGGGTACAAGGGTTTTAAAGCTTTGTCAGATCCCTTAGGAAGGGGAATGTAAGGGGGCTGATGCAGGCAGGCAGCCTGGGAGGCTGCACATACTTGTTTACTTTAATTAAGATGAAGTTCCCAATATTTACAAGGAACCAATGTCCAACAAGCACTGCTTTGACCAGGCTGCTGAAATATCTGCTGCCACACTCAGGAGAGCAGGGATGTGGGATGCTCCTGCCAAGAGCCATTTCCAGCTGCACATGTCACTGAGGTCATTAGAGAGGTGGAAAACACATGGAGGGTTTTGCTTTAGTGATTTACTTATCTACTTTCCCACCCATTTGATGCTGCCCTGTGAGCAACTGGAGATGTGTCCTCCCAGAGTTTATCCAGGAAGGAAAAAGTAGGGAAAATGAGGTGGCATTTTCTTTGGGGTGCCACCAGCCTGCCACAAGCCAGAGTCAGCACCCTCACCATGAAACCCCAAGGACTCCCTCCCCACCATGAGTCTCCAAACATGCAGAAGATGCAACTGCATCCTGCTGGAAGCACAGCAGTGGGGCTTACAGAAATAACCTCCCAAGAGCACCCAGCACACTGCGTGTCTGCGTTTCTCCATCAAAACAGCCTATTTTGGGAGATCACATCCTTCTGGGAACTGGGCAGGCTTCTGCTAAACAATCTGTGCCATGGCACAACTGGAATACACCCAGCTCATGTCTGTGACTGTGGCAGGCCCCTGCCCAGCCCCTGGGTCACTGACATTCCAGGGGTGGCAGGGGGTTCCTCCCCTCCAGCAGCTCCCAGACCCCAGGCTATGCACAAACACTGCCACAGCCCAGGGCCACACAGGAGGAGCTGCCTCTTCCACACCTGCTGGTCTGGGTAGATAAAACCACTTTCTTTTTTGCTTCCAGCTGCACCTTTTCCCTTGCCCCGTGAGACACAGGTGGCCACAGACTTGCACGTGAGAATGCTTAGCAGCAGGATGGCAGGAGAGGGATGGAGTGGGATGGAGAAGAAAGGGCCTCTTCCAGCTTCCAGGGTCTAAAGATAATCCTCTGATCCCATACGGAAACAAGACTCTTGGCTTAAATATTTCTTTTTCATCTTTTGTGTGTGTGCTGACTTACTCCAGCAGGGCTGCCAGAAGCCTGCAGTTTATTTTTAAAATACTAAACAAGAGAAGTCCAGTATATACAACAAAGACCCTAAGTTTTCACAGAAGCACTCTGCAGATGCTAAAAAAAGGAGGTTGCTTATCGGGTCAGCTGTGAGGTGAGAGGCAGAGTCTGACCTTGGTTTTGAGAAATGCTGAGCTGGCACGTCACACACCAGCTGGATCCCAAATTCACTCTAGGAACAGGCACAGAAATGGCTCAGCTTCCCAAGCACAGCCTGCCTTGGCAGGTACCCGTGCACAGTGGGTGGGCAGCTGCTGGAATGACTGTCACCACTCACCCAGAGCCCTGAGACCGTGCCCGGCTCGACACACAGACAAAGCATCTCAGCTCACAGCTGCCTGCCCAGGCTGGGCTCCACCATACCCCCACCACAGGCAGCTCAGCCTGCAGGGACACCATAAAAATACATTGCACAGCTTCTTCAAGAGGATTCAGATGAAAACACCACCACCTCCAGCTGTGAGGCTGTGGGAAGCAATGCTGGGACAGAGGATGTGCCTCTCCCTCAAGGTGACAGCGCTCCTAATTGTGCCAGTCCAGCCGGCACGCCGGAGGGTGCGACCCAGTTCTGGTGCTTGTTATGAGGCTCACAGCGGTGCCAACACGCTGGAAAAGCTAAATTTAGGAGACAAACAGGCCTGGTGTTACACACCCAGGCAGGACTGGCTCTGTTACGAGAGCTGGAGAATCGATGCCACCCGCTTCCGTGCGTTACCGAGTCACTTGGAATAAAATTGCCACTAAATGCTATTTGGGAGATGGGGAAAAAAAAAAAAGAAAAAGGCAAATCCTCACTCTTTCTCAGCTATTGTAGGAAATGAAAATGGCTATTGCTGCCTGGTAGAGAGTCCAATTATGAATAATGTGCGTTCTCTCCCTGCACAAAGGATGAAAGGCATCAGAGCTGGTGGTGACATTTTAAGACCGGAGATGTAAGAGCGAATCTGAGCCCTGTTGCAAGCCCAGCTTTACCCCAATAAAGAAACACTTTCTGCAGTCAATTGCCTTGCAGCGTAGCTTGAAGCCCTGCTATTGATCTAGCATCTGTTATAAGCAGATAATCATCGCTGCTGTGCCATGGCTGCTATGATGGGGTCTAAAAGCACTTTCCAGAAGCTGGTTGAGGGCTGTTTTCTGCTCTCCCCTGCAGCTGCAGGAAGGCAAAGGTTTGTGGGGGAGCCCACAAAAGTCTTGCAGGTTGACAGAATTTGAAGGCCAGAAAAAAAAATATTGAATTCCCTCAATTCATTCATCTCCCAGTGCTGTAAACTTCAGGTGACTGAGGTGCACTCCCTGCAAGGCTCTGCTGCCATCCCAGCCCTCACACAGTTATTTTATACCCTGCAATTTCCTTTCCCCAGCGAGGTGCTGACACACCACCATCAAGCCGCAGCTCAATCGTTTCCTTCTCTAAGACAGGCAGCGAGAGCTGCTGAAATCTCCCAGCATTAGGCTTTTTTCTCCTGTCCCCAAAAGGTTTCTCAGGCTTTGGCTCACTGAGGTTTGAATCCTGGCATCTCCTGAGCTTCCATCGACTTCCTAGCACCATGGGGATGTTTTGGGCCAGGCACCTTCCTCCAAGTTTAGCAAGAAGTGGTCAGAGGTAGGTGAAATCAGACTGCCAGTGTCGGCAATCTTCCCCCTCCCTTCCAGTGCAAGCACTTCTTACCCACTAGGCAGATTCCTCCAGTCTCCAAAGAAGGAGAAAAGGATGGGAAATTAAAAATAAATGAACCAAGAGATACACATCCATCAGGAGCCAGGCGTTGTCAGCCCAGGTCCCTGTGCAACTACTTCTTTAATCAAAACCTCATGCAGCTTAAAGGCTTGACAGAAGTCTAGAACAGAGATCGTGCTACCCTGAACAGGAAAAGCTGCAACCTTGAAGAATAAAATCACCATCTGATGGGGTCTATTTTCCTTAAAATCACGCTAAATTACGCCAAGCCTGTTCCTAGCTGTGACATTTGAGGTTTCACCCTGCAGATTCCTGTGAGACACACGGGTGTCTCTCGGGGGTGACCAGAGGTGATGGGAGGAGCGAGGGCGCCAGCTGAAGATGAGCCATTTCTAAATCAGTCCATGACGCCAGACCTAAATTTTTAAGAGGCTCAAATCAAGAAAAGATTGATGATGGATGCACTCCCCATTTCAAACCCACTTGCGTGGTGATGGACGTCAGACTGCCGGCCTCATGGCCATGCCTGGCTGCTACTGGGAGTGACAGAAACCTTCCAGCTTTCTAGAAAGTCCTCGTGTGCCAAGGCTCAGCCAGCTCCTCAGAGCCTGCTGCATGCAGGTTATCTGCCTCTCTTGGCTTGAAAATGTTTGTCCCTGAGGAGTTTTTATTTAATGCCTTCCTTAGTTACCAAGGGATGAGAAGTTTCTCCCATCGTTCTGCGGCTTTCCAAACACAGATGGGATTTATTGAAGTTCCTGCTGCTCTGGCCTCATTAATGTTTTATGGCACAGCTCCAGAGATGTACCTTCTCCTTGCTGGGTGCCCCTCTACAGCCCCACAGTGGCCCAGGTCTCCTGGCTGCACTGAATATCCTTGGGGAGTTTTAAGCGATTTCATTCCCAAAACAACTCTGCTGCTTCCTTTTGAGACCTCACCTGCACCCTGCCTCCTGTGGGACCACAGCTACCAGCAGCTCCTCTCATAACAGACACAGTGGGTGGGAAAGCAAAGACAGCAGAGAGGAAAAAATATGAGAAAAACGAGAATAATGCAGTAACACATCCAGGCTGTGCCATGGACAACATAACCTGTCCAGGGAACAGACAGGATTTTAACTGTCATGAAGAGGGTGGAAGCAGAAGAGGGGGTGCAAGCCCAGGGTTTGGTGAGGAAATGCAGCAGGTGGCCCTGGGGAGACATTGCTGGAACCCTCCTGCACATGCCTGCAGGGAGGAAGGAGGGAATTGCGAGTCTTGAGGACCTCTGGAAAAGCTTTTCTCCCCTGTAGAGAACAGGAGGGAGCATCAGCACAGCCCAGCTGGAGTCTGCAAATTGCCCCATTTAGGCTCTGGTCCTCAAAATTGCTCTTGCCTAAAGTACATCCACAGACCTGACAAGCATCACATTTTTCTCTGGAGGCCACACTCCTCCACAGCCTCCAGAGCCTGTGCTTCATCCCCAAACTCTACAGGTTTTGTCCCACAGAAACATGCCTGGTGCTCACCAGGTCACCTTGCTGTGATCAAGGCCTTGGGATGTGCCTCTCCACGACCCAAGCACTGCACAGAGCAGGGGTTTCCCCACCACATATTTATTCAGAGGCATTGCACAGCAAGGACAACCCAGCACCAAACTTTGGAAGAGGCAGACCTGGCTGGAGTTCAGCAGAAACAGGGAATTAAGACACTGAACTAAATCAATGCATCCCCACCCAATTTCTATCCAAATCAGGTATTTCATGCACAGGAGAGATTTTGACCAGCGTCCCACTTTAGTCATTGAGCAGAGAGAGCAAAGAGTGCTTGGCGCTGTGCAGAATTCCAGTCTTTGCACTGAAGCTCTTGGAAACCCAGAGTAATTCAGATGCAGAAGCAATCTCAGCTGCTGGGAAGGAACTCAAACAGCCAAGGACAGAGAGAGCCTGTGCAGGGATGCAGGGAAAGAAAGAAGAGCTGCTGGCTGGGTGCAGGGAGGGGACAATGACCACATGGATAAAAGGATGGGGAGGAGGTAAAGGAAGGAGGTCAGGGAAAATCCACACCGCTCTTGCTGAAATGTACCTGACAGTGGGGGCTTGTTTAGGGCTGCAGGACCCACAGACTGCCTGCAAGAACCTTCCAGCATCGCCTGGTGTGAGCCACACACCGGGACTGCAAACACCAGGGAGATGCTGGGGGGCTTGAGCAGAGCAAGGATGGAGGCACACGGACTGCAAGACCCACCCGGCCCATTCCAGATGGAGGAACACGGAGTGCCACGCTCAGAGCTTTCCCCAACACTCAGCTCAGGCTGCTCACTCAAACCTCCTGCTCGTCTGGCTTGGAGTGCCACCTGCTGCCAACGGTGCCGTCCTCCAGTCCCTGCGAGGGGACGACAGCAGCGCAGAGCAACCAACTTCCTGCTCCTACATCGGCTTTCCCTGTCCTTTAACAGCAGCCAAACTCCTGATCCAAAAAGCAACGCAATTTCCCAAGCTGCAGGCGTCCCACGAGTTGCAGGCATAGCAGCAGATGCTAATAAAGTACTTTTTTCTTTGCCTTTCATGCAGTTTCTCGCTGGAGCCAGCCTCTCCCCCCAGAGACCACATCCTGAATCTTCTTGTTCATTGACTCTTTATGCTAAATGATGACTTTGCAGTCGAAATAATGTGGCATATTCCAGCTCGCATTTCAGACACCGTGAGACTTTTTAATAACGAGTTGCATGAAAAATTAGAGAGGCTGCAACAAAGAGCTCTGACAGAGGTTTCCAAAGTGACTCACAGCCAGCAGAACCTCCCTTTTCCAAAGCCCAGTGTGAGACAATCTCAAGAGCCCCCGCACTCAGAGAGAGAGGAGTCCTTCCCCTCTGGAAAAATAAGGCCTTTTAAAGGAGAATTCTCCAGGGAGAGAATCCCTGCAGGGAGGTTTGGTGGGTGGGTTTGGGAGTCATGGCTGAGATGACATCCCATTCCCAGGAGTGCTCACAGGGGTGTTTCACCCCACACCTCAGCTGTGCTGCTGAGGGTGCTGCAGGGTGGGAGTCACCTCATCCTGGGCTTCCTGCTTGGCATATTGGCTCTGGAATGCTCTAGGATGGGGCTGGCAATGACTCCTGCTGGTTTTGCAGGGAGACAGCAAACCACAGCAGTAACAGGCAGTGGAGGTTTCTCCAGCCTTGGCTCCCAAAGCACTGTGGCACCCACAGCCACAGCAAACATCACCCATGCACAGGTATCCCGCTCCTCCTAGGGCTGGCTTGCTGCCAACCCTGCAGCTCTCTGCCAGGCTTTGCAGCATGATGGAGGAGGAATTTTTTTCAGGACAACTTTTGGCTGACTGTTTTTGCTTCCTGCCATCCACAAGAGCAGCTGCCAACATATTTCAAGGGGAAGCAGCAGGCAGCATATCCAGTGCAGCCACCCTGATGGGGATTAATGCCATTCATGCTCAGTCCCAGTAGTGAGCAGTGCCTGGCTGCTGGGTGGGACATGTGGCTGAAGGACGGGTTTGATTGCTCTGCTCCCTCTCCCAAGCTCAGCTCCAAATTCCTTCTGTATCCTGAGCTGGCTCCCACCTTCACCTCCTCTGTGACAGCCCTCAAAGTGACCCCCAGCCCCAGGAGCTGCAGCACAACCCCCTACTCACCCACTCCTAAGATCTAATTGAGCACAATTCCCCCCACTCAGCCCAGCAGACTTCTCAAAAGAGGTTTTTCCTCCCAAAGGAAGCTGGGAAAGGAATGCTGAGAGTAAAGGAGCAGCTGGCACAAAGGCAGTTCTTACCACATTCCAGAAGAAAGGGTTGAAGGCTATTGAGAGGACAGCCACAATGAAGCCAGTGTCAGTGACATCCACGTAGCCAAAGAGCCGCACCATGGCTGCCACATCCACCTGTGGAAGAAAGGAATGGTTACTGCACTTCACCTCAAACCAGCTGCCCCAAGGGTACATGAACCTCTTATTAGCCCTAAGCAATGTGTTGTTACAGCTTGCAAAGTGCTGTGTCAAGGTGCAAAGCCCAGAAACAGGATGGGGACTTCTCCAAGCTGATCCCCCAAAACCTCAGGGGCACACTAACAGAGTGCCCAAAAGGACACAGGATCAGAGGTGACACTGCTGCTCTGAGGATGAGCACCACTCCTCAGCTGCCAGCTCATGAGCGTTTTAGGAGGGGGAGCACCATTCCACAGCATCTCAGCATCTCTGGGGACACAGGGCTGTCCCAGGGGTGCTGGTCTGCATGGATTCCCCTACCAATGACCTGTGCCAGCTTCAAACTCATCTCCCATAAAGTCAGAGTGATGCAAACCCCCTCCACAGCAAGGGGGAATGCATTTGCACTGTAAGGAGCTGCAAAAGTACTTCCTGTCTTAATGACAACAACAAAACCCCCTTAAAACTCGCTGCTCTCCTTTTTAAAAAGAGAGATTTTTCCCCAGACAGCTCCCTGACATTGGCAGTGTTTTTACGTGCAGCAAGCCACGCTGCTTCTCCCTCCACACTCCCTTTCCCTGTGCTGGTATTTGGAAGAAAAATAGCCAGTGTGCTTTTTTTTTTTTTTTTTCCTTTGGTCAAAACCTTTGAAAACAAAAAACAAAATAGCCCATCCCAAGCCCAGCCCTCACTGGAAACAAAACCAAGACAACAACATTGAGACGTGGAAGGATTTTGCTTCCCCAACACAGCTGTGTTTTCAAGACCTTTGGATGCCAGGGGACAGGCACAGCTTGAAAAGGTATCAGGGAGGGAAATTCCCACTGGCTCCTCACAGGCTCATGGGAAGAACCAGAGCCACAGTGTCATCCATGAAAAGGGGTTGGTAAACCCAGCACCTCTCCTAGCCCAGAGAAAAGGCTGTGGGAAAAGCTCCTGTGCTGGCCCAGGGCACATCCAGCCTCTCCAAGCGCCTCCTGCCCAGCCATGACTGCCCAAGGTGCAAAGTGCAGGAGCAAAGACTGCACAGCCCTGGGGAAAGGGGGGATGGATCCTCACTGGGGCCCACAGCTGCCCTCAAACCACCACTGCCCCAGGTCCTCCAGGCTCCTTCATCCGAGCCCTGGGGACACAGGTGCTGGCAGAACAATGGGAACAGCTCCCATGGCCTGTTCCAGACCCATCTCCCCCTATTCCCACCCTCCACAGCCTCTCCTCCCCTCCCTTCACCCCCGAGCAGCCCTTCCCCACCAGACCTCATCCCTCCAAACTGCCAAGCCACAACCCGAGTAGCTGCTGGCACCGGGGCCGAACTGTCTAATCCTGCTTCAATTGCAATCCCGTGGGACCAGGACAGCTTCTTTCCTCTCGTTTTGTACGCTGCTGAGCACAGTGCTAGCACGGGCTGAACAAAAGCTTCTTGACCTACTAACTCCTGGCAGGCACCGTCGTTAACATCGCACTCACCTTCTTTTCTCCTGCTCAACAACCAAATTCGCGGCTGCCAGCGGGAGGCAGATTGGCCTGTGCCTGGCTGTGTGCTTCTCGGGATAAAAGGGGAGCCCTAATGGGATGAGCTGTCTCTGCGAGCGGCTGGGACAGCCACGTAACAGGCACAGAACATTCAACTTTGCCCCCTCCTCCACGCTGGGGGAGATCAATGACCGTGGCGAGCGGTGCCCGCTTGATCAAAGCCCCGAAGTCGGGGAGGCTGGGAACAGCACGGGCAGCTGGGTGAGAGCTGTACAGGCACCCAGGTGAGAGCTGTACGGGCACCCAGGTGAGAGCTGTACGGGCACCCAGGTGGCAGCTGTACGGGCACCCAGGTGACAGCTGCTCGGGAACCGGGTGGGACATGAACGGGCACACGGGGAGGGCTGTACGGGCACCCAGGTGACAGCTGCACGGGCACCTGGTGGGACACGAACAGGCACACAGGGGAGACTTGGGGAGAGCAATACAGGCACCCAGATGAGAGCTGCATGGGCACTTGGGTGAGAGCTGTATCGGCACCTGAGTGAGAGATAAAAGGATACCTGGATGAGAGCTGCACGGGCACTTCAACAAGAGCTGCAGGGGCCTTCCGGGTGAGCAGCTGGCAGCACCCCCGGGCATCCCCGCAGTGCCAGCGCAGCCCCTGCCTCCTGCTCAGACCGTGCCGTGCCGGCTGGGGTGGCACCGGGCTGGGCAGGGCGGTGGGTGCACCTGGGGAACCGGGGACCGAGCATCCCGAGGCCTGCTGCACCTGCGGGGGCGATTCCCAGCGGATCTGCCGAGCCCCGCGGCGGCACCGGGAGGGCGGGGGATCCATGCCCGGGCTCCCCCCGCTGCCCCAGGCCGGGCCCTCCCCGGGGCCCTCCCTCCCGCGCCCGGCCCGCCGGTACCTGGCCGTAGTCCAGGCCGCCCAGCCCCTCGCAGCACTCCCGCGGGAAGCGCCGGGCCCCGCCCGCCGCCGCCTCCCGCCGCCCCGCGCCCGGCCCGCGCCGCCCCGCCATGGCCGGGTGCCCCCGCCGCGCCCCGGCCCGGCCCGGCCCGAGCGCAGGGCCCGCGGTGGCGCTGCCGGGAGCCGCGGTCCCGCCCCGCCGGGAGGAGCCGGGCCTGGAGCCGCGGCGGGCCCGGGGCCTGCGGGCCGGGGGCAGCACTGACCTCAGGCCGCGGGTGCGGGACCGTGTGGGGCCGCGGCCGGACGGAGAGCGGCCCCGCGGAGGCACTTGGAGCCTGCCCGCGGGAGCGGCGGGAGCGGGCGGGACGGACCCCCCGGGGCCGCAGCGGGAGCGGCTGGGAGTGGGACGGCCCTGGTGGGAGAGGGAGCGAGAACCGAGTGGGCACCGCTGCTGCGGGGGAGAGACCGGCGCTGCCAGCCCCCATCTGTCCCCTGCCAGCCCCTGCCCGTTCCCTGCCAACTCCCGTGCCTGCCCCTTGCCTGATCCCTCCCCGTTCCCTTCTCCCTGCAGAAACCGTGACTGTCCCATGCCTGGAGGTGTTCCAGGCCAGGCTGGACTGGGCTTGGAGCAACCTGGCCTAGTGCAAGGTTTCCCAGCCCTTGGCTGGGGGTGGAATGAGATGATCTTTAATGCCCCTTCCAACCAAAACCATTCTATGATTCCATGATTCTGTGATCCCTGCCCCTCCCCTGCCCTGTCCCAGTTCAGTGCTCACACCATGGCCAGGAGCTGGGAAACAACTGCAATGGTTCCCTGGCACAGGAAATTAAATGCCGCTTGACCAGTATTACTCATTCAAGGGAAAAATCTAAAGCTACCAAGTCTAAATGTATTTTAAGGACAATTCATTGCAGCCTTCTGCCTTCAGCAGGGCAGTATATTTTTTTTATTGCTGTTATTATTACTACTCATGTTATTTTTTTACTTCAGTCCTCTCTAGGATGTTTCTGGTTGGTGCACCTCATGGGCTGCAGTCCTGGACCTGTCTGGACAATAGGGGATTATCATCCCTGTAGACCCCTGAAGGTCTGTGCTTTTGCAGATCCTGCTTTGCAAGGAAATAAATTTTCTTCAAAAAGGAATTTGGTGTGAATGATCTGCAAGTGTCCCTCCCAGAGGTCTCATGGGAGCAGGAAAGGGACAGGATATCCGAGTACTCATGTCCTGGCAGGCACTGAAATCGTGCATGAGTGATGGCTCACTTGAAGCTCTCCCCAGGAGAATGGCATCTCTGGAGGATACACTTCAGCAGACCCCAGGGATCCCAGTTTGGCTCCAGGGGAAGCCAGCCTTCCTTAGTTCTGCTGCTCCAAACCCCTCAGGGCACCAGCACATCCCCACCTGCACCATCAGCTCTGGCACCGGGGGTGCTCACACCGGGCCCAGGGAGCACATTCACGGCATGAGCTGGGCTGGTTTGGGGTGAGGCACACACCGAGGCACTGTGGGTGGGAGCAGCGTTCCCCATGGATGATCTCCAGCTGCTTGCAGCCTCTTCTCCCCCGCGCTGGATGATTTTGCTGTGCCAAGTGTGTAATTATCGCCTCTGCCATCTCGCGGGCTGGGCCGCGGGAGCAGGTGGGAGGATGTTTGTTCTGAGTCCCACCAGCTGGGTGCTGGGTGCTGGAAGGGTGATGTGGATGAGGTGGGGGAAGCAGCCGTGGCTGGGATGTGTGAGATGCTAATGTCCCTCTCCAGGAGGAATCAGCAGGGAGCAATCTCCCAAGTGTCCTCCTGGCTGCAAGGGGAGGGTGTCCTGGTGATGCCAGCGCTGCCAGCTGGGAAAGGACAAGGGCGTTGTGGCACAGTGGGGGCAGGAATGGGTCTGGCTGAGGGATGGATGGTGAGGAGGTGCAGAGGGATGAAGTGTCTCACTGGATCTTCATTTAGGGTCAGCAGAGCTGGGCAGTCATGGAAATGTCTCTCCTGTCACCCCAGTGAAGGCACGTGCTGCAGAATTCAGTGTCCTGCCACCAGCTCAGTTGTGTTTGGGGCAGCAAATCACACTTGAGCCTCCTTGCCATTTCCACTGCCAAATTCCCTGCCCGTGGAAGTTTTTCCCTGTAAGAAGGAAAGAAGCTGTTTGTGGCAGTGGAGCCCCTCTGTGCTGGCCTTCATCCCACCTTGGACACATCCCTGCAGCTGTGAAGGAGACAAAGAGGGCTTTCTGCAAAGGCTGGATTTTATGTGCCCTCCCCTTCTCCCCATGGCATGCCTTTAATCCAGCTCTCCCTTTCTGAGCACCGAGCTCAGGAAGAGGACATTGCCCTCAGCTTTCCCAAGTCCTTTATCAGCATGAACTCCCTCAGTGCCCCTGAAATCCCACCACAGTCCCAAGGGGCCCCTGATGAATATGGAATTGCATCACGGTGAAGGATGCTGAATGTGTGTTAGCAGGACACTGTGGCTTGGCAAGCTGCACTTTGTTCAGGAGCATTTCAAATTTCAAACACAACCCGGGAAATTCCCCACATGTGGAAATCTAGGGCAGGGAGTGTTGTTGGATGTTTTTCCCTCAGAAATGGGACATTGATTGGGAAACTGCAGTCCGGTAACTTCAGCACAGAGGGACAGCTCTCCTTACAAGACCAGGAAAAATTTTCCAGGCCAAATGATTGGTTTCCTTGCTGGGAAAAGAAAAGACAAGTCTTATTCCCATTCCTTTTTGTCCATGTCCCTGTGTCATGGTCCTCATGTTCAAACCTGCCCTGAAAAAAAGCTGATCCATGTGGGTTTGGCCCTTGCAAACCTGCAAGGGCCTGTGCTGATGGGTCATGGAGATCAAGGACAGAGCCATTGAAACGTGTGGTGAAGAACAACAAATAATGCTGGAGCACAGAGCCGAAACCTTGGGGAGAAGCAGCAAAACTGCATCTCCTCCTGTGTCCCCCATCAGATAATGTACAGTTACCAGCGGTGTGGTGCTGCAATCCAGACCTGCAATCCTAGTGGAAATCCTCTAGTGTTTGTGCTGGAGGTTAGTTCTATTTATTTTCTGATGAATGATTTACTTGAGTAATTGGCACACAGCTCCCCTATTACAGATCATAAAGAATTAATCACGAGATTTTCAATGCTCCCCTATCAATTTTATTAGGCTTGATTGAGCGTAGTGGATTGGGAGCATATGGTATGTGAGGCAGACTCTGCTCCCAGTTACACCCTGGTTATGCTGAGGACTTGCTCAGCTGCTGATCCCTGTAAATCCAGAGAGACAGCTGCTCCTTTCCTCCTTCCCATGCCCCCACTGTTCCTTGAGTTCCCTTAAATACCCAGGGATACAGAGAACAACCAACACCACCTCCACGTACCTAAATTCTCCAAAAGCCTGAGATGCTCCCAAACTGGAAGCCAAGTTGGGTAGAGAGAGGATGCTTTTGCTTCCAGCTCGTCCATGTACCAGCATGAGCCAGAAGCTGGAGCCAAAAGCTTGGGAGCTCCAGCTCTGCCCCTCGAAGGGGACGTGTCACGGCGTGGGAGGCTTGTCACTGATGAGAGCTGAGGGTGCCTGTGTTGGCGTCAGGGAGTCCTGCCAGCCAGGTTTGCCCACGGGAGATGCTTTCTTGGAAGAATTGGCAAAAAGAAGTCCTAACACCTGCAGGAGCAGGATGACACATCCCTGCCCCGAACCAGCAGCACAGCGTGATTCCCTGGAGCAGAAACCTTCTTAAAAGTCACATCCCTGTGTGACTCCCCTCATGCAGAGAACCAGGGAAACCTTCAAAATTTCCATGTGGAAAGTCCTCACAGTCCTTCCCTTGCTTTTTGCCTGTGGGTGTTGTTACCATGCAGAGTCGTGATTTCAGGGAAGGGGATGGTGCAGGGCCCTGCTCCAGCTTGTGGGCAACGCTCACCTTGGTGAAACTGCTCCCAGCAACACCAGTATCTCAAGAGGTATTTACAGGAGAGAATGGGAACTTTGGGAGTAGATGGAGCTACTTGCATAAGCCCAGCTGATCCTGAGCTAGCTATCCTTGCAAAGCAGCCAGTCTGGCTCAGCTTCAACCCTCATCCCCATCTGCTGCCTCGAGCAGCTGCATTGAAGGGCACCGAGAAGTTATTGCCAGTAACCATTGGCAGGAGCCAGTGTGGAAACCTCCCTCTGGGAGAGCTGACCTGGGGAGGGAAAATCAGGAATGCAGAAGAGGACAGAGCAGGATCTGGCTGTTACAGCCAGAACATTTTATATGCACAGGGTGGTGGTTCAGGAGCAGAGTGAGCAGGACTTTGCTCAAGGGTCTTGCCCAGCTTCAGCATGCCCAGTCAATGGGGCTGCCTCTTTCTGCCCTGCCCCTGCTGCCTGCACCTGAACCAGCTCTCCAAGGCTTTGTGGTGTCCACGCTTCTGGGGGAACATCCCTCACAAACCCCCAGGCTCTGGGAATTCCACGCTGACTCCAGGTGACCCCTTCTGTTGAAGCTGGGTCTCGCCCGGGTGCTCTGCCCTGGCACAGCCACAGCCCACACTGCTGTGAGCCAGGGCACTGTGCCCTTGTCACACTTCAGTGGGGTGAAGCACACTGGGAAGAGGCACACACAGAGGCATAAAGGTGCATTTTTCCAGCCTCAGCATTCCCAGGGAGCTCCAGTGCCCCTCAGAGCCTCGCATGTGATGGGCACTGTGGGATGGAGCAACTCCCTCCAGAGGAAGCCAGACTGTCAGAGGAAGCCAGACTGTCAGAGGAGCTTCCCAACACCTTGCTCTGAGCCTTGTGGAGATAACATTTAGGGAAGGATTCTCAGAGCTTCCCTGCTCCCCGAGGCCACGCTCATCACCAGCATGTCTCTAATGAAGCGGAGGCTTTGCTTTCTGGGATCAATGAATCCACCGATCGTGACCTGTCTGCTAAGTGGGAAATCAGGTCTCTCCCTCCCCAAACTCGTCTGAGCTGGGCTCAAACAGCAGGTTCTGTCCCCAGGGTTACTCTGTGTCGCTTAATTGCAAACCCTGAGTCTGATTAGAGAGCAGCAGCGAGGGTGTGCAGAGTTACCACGGAGCAGCGGCTGCTTCCCCAGCCTGGGAGATGGCTGCAAAGAAGGAGGACATTTTGAGGCTCCAGGTGGGTGGAAATGACCCAGATTTCCCTTTTCCAAAAGGTCCTGACTCTGCACAGCTGGTTGGAGGGTTTACTGCCAATCTGCTCTCCCCCAAAGCCCTAAATCCCTCCAAAGCACTTTTCATGGGGACAGATGCTTTAAGAGAAGCTGAGGCTCCCCAAAGCAGAAGGCAGCTGAAAAGGTCACTGCTACCAAGTTCCCTGGCCACAGGCACATCCCATGACAGACGTGGGAACAACCCCCATTGCCCCTGGGTCCATCCAAAGAGGCAGAACAGTTTTCCCTAATGCTTTCTGCCCCTACAAACCACCCTGTGCACCCCCAGCACCTTTTCCCATAAGGTGCAAAGGGCTGAACCAACCTCCATAAAAATTCTCTGCACATCAGCAGCATCAGGGGTAAGGTGCATTGCTCCAGACACGTCTAATTAGGGTGTCCCCATTAGCTGAGCCATCCAGATGCCCAATGCTCACTGCAGCATTGAGGAGGGGTGAGCTGGATCCATCACATGGAGGGGGCTGAGTCACAGCACCAAGCATTCCCTCCGTGGCCATCTCTCATCCCTCACTCTGCTGGTGCCTGGCTTTTCCCAGGCAATCAGCATTGCTCTCAAATGTGAGCCCCAGGAGGGCTCTGGGGAGAAAAAGCTCTCATTGAGGACTTGGCAGGGAAAAAAAAGCCTGGAAGTGGAGGCTGCTTCGTGCCAGGTGTGATGGCCCCTACAGCAAGTGCCACAGAGGGCTGGGCTCAGAGCCTTTTCAGAGCATCAGCCCTTCCCTGAGTGGTCTCTAAAAGCTGTGGGGATGTGCTCTGCCTTCAGGCTGAATCCACATGGAGGACTCCTGGGGAAGGGCTGACAGCAAGGCAGGGACACAAGCATGTGCTTGTGGGGGCCAGGAAGAGGCTCCGTGGGGACACACAGGTCTATCCTGAGGAACCACAGAGCCAGCTATAAATACCTCCTCAGAGCATCACTCCCCCTCCTCTTTGATGTTTTCCTGTTATTTGCTTCAAACCCACTCCTGCTGCTGTTATTTTTATCTTATCTCTTCTTTCCCCCCTGCTTTTGTGTCTGTTTACGAGCTGCATCACAGAAGGGTTTCAAAAGGAAGATGGAAAGGCAGTCAGGGACCCTGGGAAGAAGGTCAGAGACCCCAGAGAGAAGGTTGGGGACCCCAGAGAGAAGGTTGGGGACCTCAGGAGGGCAGAGGCTCTCCAGCTGCCAGCACGCTGCTCTTCAGCAGGACACAATGGGAAATGCAGAATGTCCCTGTGGGACTGATGTGGTGGGTGACCCAAACTACTCCCCATTGTGGGGAAGGGGCAAATGGAGTCTCCTGCTGCTCTCCAGCGACCCACATCTGTCAAATTTGTAGGAAATTGGTCTCCCTGTGATACCAAGCCGCTGCCAGAGCTGGAGGAATCCAGGCAAGCAGCTCAGAAATTAATGAAAGTGGAGGCCGTGTGAGTAGTCAGACACAGATGAGCTTAACTCCCTTAAATGAATTAAAAACACATCACTCCTCACCAGTGTGAGCCCAGAGCCACAGCAGCAGGAGGGGAGTGTGAGCTGTGAGTGCCTTGGCCCCCAAACTGAGTAACCAGGATTTCTGCCATGATCCTCCCATGGGCAGACTGGGAGCTGGGTGCCATTACTGGGTCACGATTCAACTCAGTTCAACAAAAAGAAACTGCTGGAGCCAACTTTATGCTTCTCTTCCTTCACCTTTTCAGCCCAAACAAATCTTTTATTGTATAAAACAGCATGAAGCAGAAGTTCTGGGGTTTCCCCACCCAAGCCAAAGCAGACTGTTTACCTTTTTTCAAGTTTAAGACGTTGAATCCCTTTAGTGCTAAAGAAAGATGCTGTCCCAGTTCCCTCCTTCATGCATCTCCCCTTCCCACCTGGAAGCACCAAACTCCAGACATTCCCTTTGCCAGGGTGCCTTCCTGTAGCATCACCCACTTGCCAAGAATTGGGGTATTTTTGCAGATTCCCATAAAAAAGGGCAGCAGCTGGGCTGTGGGTCAGTGCCCAGGCAGGGGTGGGGGGCTCCCTGCCAGCCCTGTCCATTGGGATGGATGTTTCCTGCTGTGGTTTGTTTCTGCTGCTGGAGAGCCCCTGGGAGCCTGTTTGGACATCAGCTAACAGGGAGAAACTGAATGCAAAGGTCAGGGAAGGAAGGGGGAGAGGCTGGAGAGAAGCTGGGAGCATGGGGCGGCCCCAGCACCCACTGGCCTCAACCCCACAGCAGAGTGTGGGGTGTGGGAGGGGGAAAGCCCAGCTGGAAGTGTGGCTGGAGCAGCAATGAGAGGCTTTACCAGCAGATGGGTTTAGTGGGGGCTGCCATGAATTCTTCAATATGGGCAAAACTAAAAATCCCAGCAGGCTGCTCCTCTCCAAGGTGGGCAGGCATCCAGGGTAGCCTCCTGGCCAGGAGTGCAGGGAGGTCATGGCTGGCCCTGTGGGGTCTGTGAGCTGCTGAGGATGGGGAACCACAGCCAGGGGCTGCTGTGGCTCTGAGCCAGGCGCTGGGACCCTCCCTGGGGGCTCCCTCGCTGCTCCAAGGATGCTCCAGGGGAAAGCAGCTGCCCTGGGCTGGGAAAGTCCTGAGTCACTCTGCAGATGGGCTGCCCCTCTACCCCCAGAGACCCCACTGCTGGCACTGACCCTGGTGTTCAGCTGCCTCTCCTCATACCTTGGAGCTGGCTTCACTCTGGGATCAGTGCTGGGCTCAAAACAAATCTTGGCTGCATGGAGGGAGAGTGGCCATGTCCCAAAGCTGGGAGGAACACACAGGACAGCCCCACCTGGGGAGAGAAATCCCCTCCATGCCCTGTGCTCTCCTTAAAGCCAGGCCTGGCAGTGGGTTCTCCCAAGTGGGGATGGGTGCTCCCCTGGTCAGTGGGGACAGGGACATCTGTGGGGACACAGACAGGATCCAGCCACTTTCCAGCACTTCAGTGCAGGACCTAAGAGTGCAGTGGGTGCAGGGAAGGGGCTTGGGGCTGCAGCAGCTGCCAAGGTGCATCTTGGGGTTCCATGATCAGCCCTAAACCTGTCCCTGCTGAGCTCTGGTGCAGGGAAGCTGCCTGCAATCCATCACCTCTCGTGGAGAGGAAAATAGGCTTGGGGGCATGCAGTATGGGTCCAGGGCACGCTCTCTCTGCTTGGCTAAAATGACACTAATTAAGCCCCTTGCAGCGTGTAAAAGCTATTCCTACAGGGCAGACAATTAACCTTGAAACTTGGCTTTTAGTGCTTGGAGGGGAGCGAATTTTTCATCCTGTTATTTCCCTGTGCTATTAAGCTAATCCTGGAGACCGTGAGGGAGAAGCCTGTGACACGTCTGCAGCTCCCAGCCTTGCCAGGAGCACAGTGTGTGGCCAGCAGCCTCCTGCTCCATCCCTCCATCACTCTCTTATTTTCACCCACGGTCTCCAACAGCATCACCAGCACTGGGGAAGCAGGGATGTGACCAAGGGCACACAGCAAGGCTGTGCCATTGCATGATTATTATGGCCAGAAGTAAATCCAGCCTCCTGTGAGTGTGCTAGACACAGAGCCAGCCCAGCCTTGACTTTTCAGGGAGTTCCCTGTGAGGCACAGCCTGTTCCCAGCTCTCCAAGGCTGTGGCTGCTGGCATGGCATTGCCTTGGCCCAAGCTTTGTGTGAGAAGTTTTGTTCTCCTGGAGGAGAAAGGGAAGGATCAGAGAGGTGGAGAAAGTGGGAAGATTTCATCTGTGAAGGTCAAACCCTGCTGTGGGGCTGGGGATGTCCCTGGGATGCCCTGTGTCCTCCCCAGAGCTCACAGTTCCTCTCCCCCCAAGCTCCCCTCTCTGCCCCCAAACACAGAGAGTTACAGTGCTGAGCTTGGGGACACTGGGGACAGGAGCTGGTGGCTTGCTCTGATCCTGCCCTCAGCAGAGGGGAAGGAAAAGGGAGGATGGATAACCCACAAAATCCCCTCCATGGGCTGCCACACAAGCACCAGCACACACAACGTATTTAAGCACTAAATACCAGTCTTGGGGTATTTATTACAACAAGCTACAAAAAGGAACTGGAATGGTAAAAATCCCTCAGGAAGAGAGCACTGGGAGGGCCCTGCAAGGTGAAGAGTGGTGGGAATTGGGGGTTCTGTGGGTCCCCCTAGTCCAGGAATAAGGACAGAGCATCCTGGTGATGGTGCTGCCAAGAAGCAAGGGCAGGTGTGGAAGATACACTGCTCCTGGCAGCAATGGTGCCAGGAATGCATAAACCAGCCTTTGGGTGCCCAGAAAACATGGGAGAGGCATCCTTCAGAAAGGTTTTCCCTGTTTTCAGCAACCCCTTTCCCACTGGTGGGACCTGCAGACCCTCACACCAAGCTGAGCATTGGCTGCTCCGAGCCTCACCCCAAAAGAGCAGCAAACCTCCTACCTGAGCACTCCCCTGAGAGCTTTTTCCAGCTCTAATTGGCCTTTCCATGGCAGCAGGGGAGGCTGCAGCACCCCTCGAGGAGCAATTTTCCATGTGGGAGCTGTTTCCCTGCAATGGCCTGGTTTTAAACTGCTTTCCTCTTTTTTTCTTGAGGGGGTGGTACATGATGGAGGCTGGATAAAGTGACGGAAGGGAGAGCTGTGCCATAAAAAATCAGTCTGCTGCTAAAGCTGGTGAAAAAAATGATGCTGCAAAGTGCCTTTGCAGTTGTTTAGTCATGTGTTAGCCTGGCTGAGGGGTGATTTGTGTGGCTGAGCACCAGCTGCAGAGCATCATGTAGGGCAAAATGCCCTGAGTGTGTGCAGAGACCAGAGGAAGGATCAGGAAAGGAGGATAAGAGAGTACTGAGAGATTTTTTTTTCTAGGTGATGTTTTTGCTTTGTGTGTCTCACTCTCCCTTTTAAAAAATAACCCTCATCTTCTTCAGGGCTCCCATGGAGGTAAATTCAGCTCCTGTTGCCTCACAGCTCTTCCCTCCCCAGGAACCCTGCCCATGGAAGTCACTTTTCCTGCTGCCCTATTGTTTCTCACATTTGCTTTAATAAAAAAAAAACAAAAAACCAGAGTAGGTGCCCGGGTAGCAGATGGGACTGGCTTCTCCTGGCTGCTGTAAATCACAGAGGAGGTTTCACCTTCCTGGGATGGAGCTCTGGGAGCACTGATCCTGCTGGAGTCAGCCACAGGAATGACAGCACTGGCTGCCAGTGCCACCACTGCAGGAGGAGACAAACCAGCCCCCTGCACCTCTCCTGCAGAAGTGACCAGGTCCTAATGGGATTTCTAAATCACCACTGAGCTTCAGAGTGTCCTTCTGCTGGCATAAATCAGCCTGGCTGGAATCACCAGTGCTGGGCTGATTTACACCAGGGAGCTGTGGGGGGAGAGGCTGGAGGGTTCATCTGAGTGTCCCTGTCCTCTGAGCAGTGGCAGGAGGCCACAAATCATCTGGGGGCCATGGAAATAACTCAGCAGCCTGAGATTGGGTGTGAGGGTGAGCCATGTGAGCACAAAGGGCTTTCAAGGTGGATGGGGGAATGAGGAAGAGAAGAGAAGAGAGAGAAGAGAAGAGAAGAGAAGAGAAGAGAAGAGAAGAGAAGAGAAGAGAAGAGAAGAGAAGAGAAGAGAAGAGAAGAGAAGAGAAGAGAAGAGAAGAGAAGAGAAGAGAAGAAAAGAAAAGAAAAGAAAAGAAAAGAAAAGAAAAGAAAAGAAAAGAAAAGAAAAGAAAAGAAAAGAAAAGAAAAGAAAAGAAAAGAAAAGAGAACTATGATCCTTTGGTCCCACAGCCTGACCACTTCAGGCCTGACCAAAAGCTAAAGCATGTTATTAAAGGCACTTTCCAAATGCTTCTTGGACAGGCTTGGGACATTGAAGGAAGGAAGCCTGTTCCAGGGTTTGACCATTCCCTCCAGAAAGAATTTCAAATATCCAGTCTAACACTCCCCACAACACAACTTTGCACCATTCAGAAGTTGGACTTGATGATCTTGGAGGTCTTTTCCAACCTTAATGATTCTACAATTCATTCCCACACATCCCATTGCTTGATCCCAGGGAGAAGAGCAACCCTTGGGCACCTCCCAGGCCTGCTGAAGGCTGGGTTCCTCCAGGATTTTGGGGTGTTTTAGCACATATCTTGTTGATCTAGCAGGAGAAGGAGCGTGGGCCGTGCAGGACGGGCTGGGCAGCCCGGGGCTGTTTGCCATGGTTCCGAGCGGCTGCTCTGCTCTGCTCACTCCAGAACTGGAAGGGATAAATGTGGAGGGGAACGCGTGCCAGCTGACTGAGCTGTGATGAACCCGGCCTGAGCGCTGGGCTGTGACAGAGCAGCGGCACCCAGGGGCTCACAAGTGAGCCGGGATTTATCGGGATCCGCAGCTGCGCAGCGGCCGCGCCAGCGCCGGGGAGCGGGGCCGGCGGGGACCGAGCGCTGCCGGGAGCCACCGTGTCCTTGGCTGACCATTACCTGTCCCCAGCCCGGGGGAAAAATCCTGGGTGGGATCAGTGTGCTGCCAAGAGCCACCACGTCCGTGCCTGACCATCATCTGTACCTGTCCCCAGGCCAGGAGAAAAAAGCTGGATGGGTTCTGGGTGCTGCCAGGAGCCACCATGTCCTTGGGTGGCCATCAGCTGTACCTGTCCCCAACCCAGGGGGAGAAAAAGCTGGATGGGTTCTGGGTGCTGCCAGGAGCCACCACATCCTTGGCTGACCACTGCCTGTCCCCAGACCAGGGGAAAAAAGCTGGATGGGTTCTGTGTGATGCCAGGACCAACCATGTCCGTGCCTGACCATCACCTGTACCTGTTCCCAGCTCAGGGGAAAAAAGCTGGATGGCATCTGGGTGCTGCCAGGAGCCACCACGTCCTTGGCTGAGCATCAGTGGTACCTGTCCCCAGCCCCAGGGAAATAAAGCACCTGCAGCCTTGAAGGTTGCTGTAGCCCTGTTGAGGTGCACGTAAATTACAGGCTGCTGGGTCTCACTGAAAAAAAGCTGGGTTAGATTAGATATAAGGGAGATGTTTTCACAGTGAGGGTGGTAGAACGCTGGCATGGGTTGCCCAGAGAATCTGTGGGCGCTCCATGCGTGGAAATATTCGTGCTCAGGTTGGATGGGGCTCTGAGCAACTTTATTTACTTAGAGATGTCCCTGCTCATTGCAGGGCCAGGACTACATGACCTTTTAAAGGTCCTTTCCAACCTAAACAAGCCTGGAATTCTATTTTATAAAGTTCATGCAGGACTGTACTGCCTGCACGTGCTGAGCTGGGTTGGGGCTGGGCAGATCCTGACCTCACACACAGCATTTTGTGCCCTGATGGTGCAGGACAGGCTGTGGGACCAGCTCAGTGTGGGAGCGAGGGCTCCTGCTCTGCACAGGGATATCTTGGCAAACTGGGTGCAATTCCCAAGGTTAAAATTTGTCATCGTGCCAAGGACAATGCCTGGGAGGGGGCAGGGGCTGCCCTGGGTCGTGCTGCCTTTCTCTTTGATCTCCCACGCTGGTTTGAACTGCTGCCTTCCACCAAAACACCCAGGATGGTCATTTGACCTATTTTTATTTTACTTTCCTCCCATCCTGTGCTGCAGAAAACCCAGAGCAGCCTTTCCCTGAAGTGTCAGCACTTTATCCAGCACAAGTCCCAACGTGCTTCCCTAATCACAGACACACCAGCAGGATTCAGCTCCCCGGACTCATTTCTATCCCTGTGCTTCTTGATGGCACTGCAAATCCCCACGGTGGCTTCTGGGGTCAATACCTGCAGCAGAAATACCTCCTTGCCTTAAGCAGCACGTTTTTATCCCAAGACAGTGTTTGTTTAGTGGATTGTGATTCTAATTCAGCATATGGCACCAACAGCTGCCAGCCCTGAGCCTTATCTCCCTGCTAGCAGGCGGCACTGACCCGATCTGACCCTGGGCAGGGCTCAGCCTGGCACCCAGGGCTGTGGGTGAGGATGTCCCCTGGCAGGACCCTCTGTGTGGTTGGCACCAGGCAGGTCTGGCCAGGCTGGGAGTCCTGGGAGCCAGAGGATGCTGTAGCCCTCCCCGAGGGTGCAGAAGCCCCATGTGAAGATGCTGAAGCCCCTTCTGGAGATGCTGAAGCCCCCCCCGAGGATGCTGCTGCCCACTCTGAGGACGCTGCTGCCCAGGCTCCGCTGCCCGGGCGCTGCCAGGGGCGGCCCCAAAGCCGGGCAGAGGCTGCCACTTAGTGTTGGAAGGGAGCACGGCTGCTGCAGGGAGCTGGCAGAGCGCCGCCGTTGGGGACAGGCCACTCCTCTGCTCCCGGGATGCGCCTGAGCATCCCTGGGTGAGGGTGCTCCCATCTAACGGTGGCTCTGCTGATGGAGCTGATGGAGCTCGTGCTCATGCATCCCTTGTTTGTCCCCTTGGGGTGCAAGCAGAGGTCACCCCCCTCCCAGCCCTGCACCCCCAGAGGGCTGAGCTGGTCCTCACCCCTGCCCAGGCACTGCCCAAGTCAGCCACACCACAATGCCCAACACAAATCACAGAATGGCTTGGGTTGGAAGGGACCTTCAAGTCCACCCAGTTTCACCCCCTTTCCACAATCCCAGGCTTTTCCAAACCCTGTCCAGCCTGGCCTTGGAAGCTTCCAGGGATGGGGCAGTCACAGTTTCTCTGCTCAACCTGTGTTCTAAGGTCTCCCTGGAGCCTTCTGCTCCAGCTGCTCTCCTGGATGTGTTGCTATTTAAACAATATGACTTAGACACCTTTTCCCTAGAGAATGTGGCAGCAAGGCACCCAGGGGAGGTAGGATCCTGCTGTTGTCCTTGGCTCTCCCCTGCCTCAGTTTCCCCTGACTTTACAGTGGTTCAATGAGAAACAAGCCCTCCAACCAGCCCCTGGGGTCCCTGAGTGCTGGATCAGGCCCTTGGCCATCTGGGGAAACTGAGGCAGGGCACAGCCAAGGAGGGCTGGGGGGTCCTGGGCAGCTCCCACCAGCCCAACCCTTCTGGCTGCTGTCATCTCTTGCTCCTTCCCCTGCCTGCAGCCTGATTCCCCGGGGATGGCGGCGGCAGCGCGTCCTTCCCGTGATGTTATATTAGCTTAATAGCATTTTTCCACTCCATTTGAGAGGGGAATTTACAATGATCTCCGATTAGGGCAGCCTCAGGAATGTCTGTGATTAACACCATCAGCTCCCTGGCCACTCAGGCTCACCCTGCCCCACCCCAGGTCTAAGGGCTGCAGGTGCCAGCTGCCCTCTGGCCACTCATCACCCCAGAGAGCAAAAGCTTCCCTGGGCACCCTGTGCCAGGGCCTCACACCCTCACAGGGAAGAATTCCTTCCCAAGAGCCCATCCCTGCCCTCTGGCAGTAGGAAAAAATTCCCTGTGTCCTGTCCCTCCATCCCTTGTCCAAAGTCCCTCTCCAGCTCTCCTGAAGCCCCTTCAGGCCCTGGAAGGGGCTCTGAGGTCTCCCTGGAGGCTTCTCTTCTCCAGGCTGAACACCCCCAGCTCTCTCAGCCTGTCTTCAGAGCAGAGATGCTCCAGCCCTTGGCCTCCTCTGGACAAGCTCCAGCAGCTCCACATCCTTCCGCTGTTGAAGGCTCAGAGCTGGAGGCAGCTCTGCAGGTGGGGGTCTCACCTGCGCAGAGCAGAGGGGGAGAATCCCCTCCCTTGACCTGCTGCTGCTCCCCAGGACACAGATGGCACCCAGGAACAGATCCTGCAATCACAGCCCTGCTTGCAGCCCCCCTGGCACTCCAGCAGACAGTCCCCCATGAGGGCAAGCAGACCCTCACTGCCAGTAGCCCCATCCCTGGCAGCCCCTGCCCTCGGGAGCACCAGCGACTGCTCAGCCCTGGCCCCTCCTCACCCTGAGCTGCCACTGCTCTCCCCTCTCCTCTGCCACAGCCGGTTCTGGGATCACTTACCAATTAGTGTGGCCTGCTCATTAAAGCTCATTATCTGCCAGTGTGAACTTGGAGGGGATTGTGAGGCCTGGCGGGGGATCAGAATTCTCCTTTTTTCCAATCGCATCCTGCTCGGCCCCCATGCTCCGGGAGCAGCCCCGCGGCTGCACCAGAAGGTTGGGGGATATGGTGCTGCCTTTTAGAGGGAAAAAAAAGTGCCCAACAAATTAAGTCGAGTCCTCCACACAGCAGAGAGCGGTTGCTGCTCCACATGGATGCTGTGATGGAGCAGGATGACGCCTGGGTCTCTGTCTTCCATGGATTACCAGGAATCTGGAGGTGCACAGGGGGGCAGGAGGGGATGGCAGGACTTTTTGTCCACTGTGGGATAATGAGCTCAGCCAAGCTCCAGGATACAGGGCTGGCAGTGATGGGAAATATCAGCTGTCAACCACAGAAATTAGGTTTCCTCTCCATTGCTGGGAGGGGCTGGTCACAGAGGTGTCTTGGCTACTTCCTGGTTTTAAGTGCAAGGACAGAGGGGAAAACACAAGACTGACAAAACCAGTCTTCTCCCACTGCCTCAGTGGGTGTTTTGAGTTGAACAGGTGACAGAAAACCCAATGGCTTGGGGGGAATCACCTCCGCTCATGGAAGGAGATTTTGCTTGCTGGCTGTGATCTGAGCTGGAGTGCAAAAAATCCCTGCAACCCCATCCTGCCCCATTGCACCCCAAGCTGTCTGTGTGGGACTGGCTCTGCTGCCATCACACACACCCCAGCCTCTGCCTGGCTCTGGGACACTGTGCCTGGGGGGGTGACATGGACCCAGATCTTTGGGCAGGGATGGGAATGTTGCTTTGCAGCCACACGGGCTGGTCCTGGGCATCCTGCAGCTACAAGACAAACAAGCCAAAGTCTTTCTGTGCTGGGAAAATCAATCCCAAATGCAGCCTGGTTTCATAAGAACCAGGAGCATGGGAGTGGGAGCTGTGTCTTTCCAGTGCCTCCTTCTCCTCTTTCCCAAAGCTGTCCTTCCCCAGGGACACACCAGGTCTGGCTTTCATTAGCGAATGAGCCTGTTTTGGTGAATGGCTCTTGTCAATATTGATTAAATTCCATCTTCCCATGTGCAGACAAATCCTCTCGCAGTCCCTTCAGCACAACCATCCTAAAATAACTCAGTAACAAGGCATGGTTTAACCCTTCCCTTCTCCTCCAAAAAAAAGCCCCCCTAAGGTGAAATCACCCACTGACTGCTCCTTTGTTCATCTCCCGCATGGAACCACCCAGTAACAAGACAAAAATCCACCAGCCAGTGGAAAGCAGCTGGTCTAAGTTCAAGCCAAAGAGCCTCAGCTTGTGCGAGCCAGGGCTTTAGCACAGGCCAGGCTGGGAAGGCTGCGCCTACATCATTAACAAAATCCCCAGCAAATGCTCCCCGTGGCATCCAACCAGCTCTCCAGGGCTGCAAATTGTGCCCAGGAGTGTATTCTTCCTCAGCTCCTCCTTGCCAGGGTGCCTTTCACTGCAGACATCCCTCTGCCTGCATCCCACGCTGCCCTGGATTAACCGCCTCTTTTATTGCTGCCAATTACTGGCAGCAAAGCTGCCTCGGGGATGGAGGATGTGAGATGGGTTACACCTTCCCGGCCTTAATGACGTGAGGATTTGCAGGCTGGAGCAGCAACCTCGGCTCCCCACGGAGCAGGGGATCAGCACACAGACCCCCACAGCGCTTCCCTGCACGTCCTCTGCACCCCACTGCTGGAAGCTGCACGGGCTGTTGTGGGGACAGCTGGATCCCCGAGCTCCGGCATGGGTCAGAGAGGGGGGAGATGCGCGGATCAGGGGATGGGAAATGCATGGATCAGGGGATGGGAATGTGATGCCCATCCCTGGTGACCCAGAGCTTCCCGCGTGGGTGGGGGCGGAGGCAGCGCCGGGCTGCAGGCAGCAGACCACACTCGACTGCTGCTGAATGCTCTGAGGCTTCACACTGCGAGAAGAATGAGCAGATAATAGGATTTTCCATCTCTTCAAAGGGCACTCGAGCCAGGCCCCGGCGCTGTGCGCAGCCCTGGGAAGAGCCGCCGGGAAGATCCCACACCTCCCAGCCGGCGCCGCAGCCACGGGGATGCTCCCAGCTGCAGAGCAGCCTCCAGCCTGCGAATGGGGACTGGGAATGGGGATTCTGGGAGGGCAGAGAGCTGGGAAGCACCACGGGGATTATCACAGTGATACCCAGCCAGGCGAGGCAAGAGAGGGTGAGATGCTGGTGGTGCCACATTGGGAGTCAGGGGAGGGTTCATCTGTCCCAATGTGGCGTGTTTTTAATGGAATCATAGAGTGCCTTGGGTTGGAAGGGACCCTAAATCCCACCTCATTTCACCCCCTGCCATGGGCAGGGACACCTTCCACTATCCCAGGTTGCTCCCAGCCTCATCCAACCTGGCTTTGAACACTGCCAGGGATGGGGCAGCCACAGCTTCTCTGGGCATCTGCGCCAGTGCCTCACCACTCTCACGGGGAAGAATTCCTTGTTAATATCCAATCTAAACCTCCTGTCTTTCAGCTTAAAGCCAGGAACAGCTGCTGTGCTGCAGAAGCAAGCAGGAAAACAGACACTGAGCTTTCCACTCGGTGCTTGCAGCAGCCAAGGGCATGGCAGGCTCACACCTCTCTGGGCACACACTGGCACCAGCCCAGGGCAGAGCAGCCTCCCCTGGGCAGCCCTCGGCCCCTCGGTCCCTTCCTGCTGCACAGGGGCAGCCCAGGGACCATCTGGAGCCTCATTTGAAGAGCTCCCACGTCCCCGCGTCCCCGCTCCATTTCTCCTCGGATGGCTTATCAGCAGTGACTTTCCCGACAGCAATCGATAGAAAACATTTTATCACCTTCCCAGGCGGCAGGATCCGTGGAGTGGGTCTGATTTCTGTTTCTATGGTGACATCTTCCGGGCTTGTGAAAGATTTTGCCTTTCTTGGTTGTTGTTGGGTGGTGGAGACGGGGGGGTGGGGTGGAGGGGGGGGCTGGTGGTATTTTTTTTTTTGTTGTTGTAGGTTTTGCTTTTTTTATTATTATTATTATTTTTAAATACCATTTTCAGCACACCAAGGAAGCTGCCAGCCAGCCAAACGCGATGCTCGCAGCATACCCACAGCAATGCTGCTCGCTGGGAGGGGCCCCAGGGCAGTTTTCATCCCCAAAATGCTTCTGAAAGCTATTGAAACTCGAACTGGGGCCGTCTTCCTCCTTCCCTTATCCCAGGCCCCCTTCCCACCCCTCCGGGCTTCTCCTGCCAGGCCTGGAAAAAGCCACTCGGCCACACAGCAGGGATGGCCTCAAGCACAAGTGACTGCTCGGGGCGTTTTGTAGTGCAGCTGATTTTGCTCCTCAGCTCTGCTCCCTCCTCCTTCCCCTTCCTTTTTATCTCCCTCCACCTGCTTTGGTGGAGGAGGAGGGGGTTTGTCACCCTGTTCTGCCGGCTGTGGTGGCCCTGGGACCCGATCAAAGGGACAAGGAGGGACATGGGCAGGGGGGGGGATAATTTCTTATCTCTGGGACATCTCCTGCATGCAAAGGAGATGGTGCTTCTGCTGAGTTATCAGCACCTGAGGATCTCACCGACTGCCTAATTAATGTCTGCAGTTCCCTCTCCTCAGAGCTCCCAATACCCCATGAACCACATTGCTCCTGCCACCTGGCCCTGCCAAAACAGTCCATGTGCTCCTGCTGGGAGCTGGAGGGAGGGATGGATGGATGGATGGATGGATGGATGGATGGATGGATGGATGGATGGATGGATGGATGGATGGAAGGATGGATGGATATACAGGAGGGGGACTTTGGACAAGGGCATGGAGTGACAGGAGAAGGGGGAATTGTTTCATGCCGTTAGAGGGCAGGGTTAGATGGGATATTGGGAAGGAATTTTTCCCTGTGATGGTGGTTGCCAGAGAAGCTGTGGCTGCCCCAACCCTGGAAGTGTTCAAGGCCAGGTTGGACAGAGCTTGGAGCAAGCTGGGATAGTGGAAGGTGTCCTTGCTCATGGCAGGGGGGTGGAACTGGATGGGTTTTAAGGTGCCTTCCAACCCAAACCATTCTGGGATTCAATGATTCCATGAATGGATAAAGAGAGGGAAGGAGGGAGGGAGTTGCCCTGTGCTGATGCGTTTAGCAAAGCAGCCACCACCTCTTCAGCCCTTGTGGATTGGGAGCCCAAAAGGAAGCCCCCTCCTCCACTCCTGAGTCCCCAGTGTTGCTGAACCCGTGTCCTTACAGCCAGGGGAACAGCTGCACATCCTGGTGTGACACCAGCCGTGCCACCTGGCCTGGGATGTGCTGCAAGAGCAAGTGCAAGGGCAGGGACTGGTACTGAGCAGCTGGGAGGGCCGAGGTGCTGCTGACAGCATCAGTCCAGGTTGCCAGAGGGGAGTTTGGAAGGCACTGCCAGCTTGGCAACGCTCTCCCCACACCTTTCCCATAATGATCAAGCCACACTGCTCTATTTAATTAATGTTTCTCAGTGGCACAGCCTTCAGCTACTAAAATAAGTAAATAAAATAAAGCAGAGGTTTCTTCTGGTTTTTTGTTTGCTTTTTTTTTTTTTTTAATAAGGGGAAACTCCAAAGCTCATAAACTTGGAACCGTGTCCTGGCATTAAGTGACAGCAGGGGATCGCTCCTTGCATCGGGCACAGACCCAAAGCACTTAAAAGCAAGGGCAGGAATGGGTAATGCAAGGCTGCCATCCCCTTCCCCAGCCAAGAGAAACGCAGTGTCCGTGACACAGATCAGCACCCCTTCATATTTCATCTCAACGCCATGCCCTTATCTTTGACCCAAAATAAAAATTATTCCTTGCTCAGCGATCTCAAAATACAAAATTATCTACGCGTGCACTAATGCCACGTATCAATCAACTTCAAATGCAAATCCCCACAGCGTTTAGCCCTAATTTTACCATAAAAGGATGGGTCCACGCCAAGCACCTCGCTCAACATTATTGGAGGGAACGGCAGCTTCCATCAGCAAATCTTCTCCTGGTCATTGACAAATACTTGGATCCTCAGCTTTTCCTAATGGAAACAATCTGGCCAGTTCCTGAGAAAGGGTGAAGCACGGAAGGAGAGCAGCACATTCTCCTCTCTCCCCCTTTTCCCAGCCTCTCTCCTTAAAAACTGCTTCAGATCTGGAAGCTGGTGCAGAGATGGGCGCTGGGGAAGGAGAGCAGAGCCAGGTGGGAGCAGCCAGACAAACCCCTCTGCTCTCTCTGCAAGGACCAGCATCATCAGCCTCAGTGGGGAGAGCCTGCACCCCATCCCTGCTGACAGCAGCGCTGCTCCAAGGGAAGCCAGGATGTGCGGTGGGTAATTAGGGATTTGCAAGGCTGGGCACACTCTGCAAGGCTTTTTCTTCCTTTTTGCAGCAGTGAGGGAGCGTTGGTGGGAAAAGGCGCTGTGCAAGCGACAGGAAAACACCAGGGAACACTTGAAGGAATGTCAAAGTGCAGATCAAACCCAGCCTGTATTAAATGTCTTTGCAGGTTGCTGCAAGGCTGGTGGGGTGCGGGTGGAGCAGGCAGACAGCAGAGCTACTGCAGGGCCACAACAAATACCAGCAGCAGCTCTGGAAAGGCTGAAAGTCTCTGGGCATGTGCCATGCTCCAGCTGCAAGGAGCAGGAGAGCCCTCTCAAGGGGGTCGTTCCACTGGGGCTGTCCCACCACCACCAATATCAGTGACCCCTCCACCAGACACAGCGTCCAATGAATTCGCACCCTGAACCCACTCAGTCCGGGCTCAGTCCCGGCAATGCTGCGAGCGCGGCACGCAACGGGTCCGTCCAAATTTCCGCCCCACATCCTCGAGGAACAATGGCCTGTGTGTCCCTCGGAGGCCCCTCCTGCCACACGCGGCCGCAGCCGCCCTCCGAACACTCTCGCTCTTGTTCGCTCTGGCCGGGAAGCGGCGGAGCAGCAGGTATTTCCTGCCACCGGCTGCCATCCCCGCCTGGCCGGCCCCACGGGGGACGTGCTGCTCCATCCCTCGTCCCCGGCCTCCCCAAGGGACCTGCCACCCCTCGGGGACAAACAGGCACCGCAGCGGTTGCTGTCCCTCGGCAGGCAGGTGGCCCTGCTCCAAAGGGACGCCAGCAGCTCCACGCACACCCCCGCTGTGCACATCCTGCTGGAAAAGATTTCCCTTCTGCTGTTCCAAGTCCCAGCTAAAATGAGGCTCAAAAACGTGCAAAACGCTGGTTTTGCCTCGTTTCCTTTGTGTGTTTCAGTGTGTTCTGCAAACAGGGCACTTCCTCAGAGCTCCGCTTTGGCTCTCACGTTTGGGAATAAGAGAGAGGCTTTTATTTTAATAGGAAAACAGGATTATAAATTAGCAGTCAAGCTGTGAGAGCACAGAGTCTTCCTCTTAAAATATCCGCACACGTTGCCTCGGCCAAAGCTGGGTGTCAGCACTGGGGACACAAGCACGGAGGGGTCCTGGGTGCCACCCCTCTCGGTGCACAGCAGGTGCTGGTGGCCGGTGGCACATCCAAGACACTCATGAATAACCAGCTGCCACCACCCTGCAGCGAGGGCTTACACCGGATACCTGATGGAGAGGAAAATCCCAGGCAAACATCAGGCAGCTCTGCTGGCTGCAGCCAATTTTCCTCACTTAATATGTTTCCTGCACTCATCCCCCTCCCTGACCTCGGTTCCTCCTTGGAGCACGTTCAGCCCCAGACACTCTGCTGAGCACAGCCAAGGCCAGCGGGACTGCTGCCATTTCGTCCCTCCCCTCTGCTCCCTGGTCAGGGCTCCTGTCACACTGCTGCAGACCCCTGAAGGTCCCCAGAGCAAGGTAAGTGGGCAGTGATGAACACCTCGTGGGGTGATGGTGCTCTGTGCACCCACGGAATGCTCAGAGAGCAGGGGGTGGAAAGGCTACATCCATCCTTTGTGGAAGATGCATGTCCCAGACTCTGATCCAGATGAGGATCTGAATCCAGCTCTGAAGGCAAGTCCAGATGTGGGTCCAAATTCAGCTCCAAATGCAAATCCAGATGTGGATCAGAATCCAGTTCCAAATCCTCATCTAAATCCAGACACAGACCCAAGTGCAGATCCACACGTGGTGCAATCCTGATCCAATTGTGGATTCAAGCCCAGAGACAGCTCCAGCTCCAAACCCAGACCCAGGGTCTGGTGTGTGTCTGCAGGGACCTCATCCTGCTCAGTGCCAGCACCCATTGGCTGCACCCAGCACCGGTGTCACCTGCACCAGCACCTGGCAGATGCTACCCGGGGGCTTCCCTGCACCCAGCACCGGTGCCACTCTCTCGTCAATGTCCCCGATGCCCAGTGCCTGCATCCATCAGGGTGCCCGGTACCCAACATCATTTCCACCCTCCACTGCCCGGTCCCCGGTGCCCAGCTCAGGAGCTGCCATACGGTTCCTGCTGCTGGCTGCCCGGTGCTTGTTGTGCCATGTCCCGATTCCCGCTGTGCCATGCCCAGCGCCCGCCCCGCTGCCCCCGGTGCCCCGTGTGCCGTGCCCCGGTTCCCGGTATTCACTGCCCAGCGCCCGCCCCGCTGCCCCCGGTGCCCCGTGCGCCGTGCCCCGGTTCCCGGTGTGCCGTGCCCAGCGCCCGCCCCGCTGCCCCCGGTGTGCGCAGCGCCCGCCGCCGCCGCCGCCGCCCCGCCGCCGTTCCCGGTGCCACCGGCGGCGCTGCCGGCAGGTGTCGCCGCGGTCGCGGGCAGGCGGCGGGCGCGCGTGCACTTCCGACGGCGCTCGGTCATGCCCCCGCCGTCCCTCCCCTCGCTCCCGGCGCCGCGCGGGGCTCCCGCCCGCTGACACCGCCGAGGCGGCTCGCACGGCGCGGGAGAGCGGCGCGGCCGCCCGGGCATGGCCGCCGGGGCCGCCCCCGCCCAGCGCCGCCGCTGAGAGGCAGCGGGGCTCGGCCCGCCAGGTAAGGAAGGGCTCCGGACGCGGCTCCGGGGGAACCGGACGGGCCGCCGAGCCCGGGGAGGGCCCGGGGAGGGCGGCGGGTGAAAGGGGCCGGCGGGGGGAGCGAGGGGAGCGGAGGGGCCGGGCGAGCGGGGCGCTGCCGGAGGCGGGGGGGGCCCTGCCCGCAGCCCCGTTACCCCCCCGGGGCTTCGCGTCGCAGCTGCGGCTGCAGCCGCGGCTCCCGCCGGGCCCGCTGCTCTCCTGCTGCCGCTGGAGCGGCGGCGGCACCGCCAACCCGCCGCCACATATCCTTCTCTTCCCCTTCCCTTCCCTTCCCTTCCCTTCCCTTCCCTTCCCTTCCCTTCCCTTCCCTTCCCTTCCCTTCCGCCCGCGCTCCCACAGCACTGCACTCGTATTTCCAACCCTAGCCCGTTCCGGCCCCCCCAAAGCTCGCCCCAAACCCGCCTCGGTCCCCCCAAAACGCGAGCCTGTGCCTGGCTCGGTGACGTCACGGAGGGGCTCCCCGGCCCCCCCGGTCCCGCGGGTGCGGTGGCCGCGGGGCTCCCGGCCGGTGGTGCCGAAATGCCGAGCGGGGACATGGTGCGTCTTGGATAGATAGCCCTGAGCCCCTCCTGTGCCCTTTCGCTGCAGCTGTGAAATTCCATTTAAATTCCTGTGTGTGTGTGTGTGTGTGTGTGTGTGTGTGTGCGTCCCCATTCCCACTCTCCCTGGAAATGTGCAGCTGGAGCAGCACCTTGAGCGTGGCGCTGGGGTCCCAGTGGAGGGGCTGAGCTGCCCTAGGGGTCGGCATCCCGGGGGCGCTCCGGCCGCTGGAAGCATCGTGGCTGACGTTGCAGACCTGCCGGAGGTTCTCACTGACGTCAGAGTGGGATGCTGTTGGGGTGCTTGTTTGTTCCCCACTGCCTTTGATGGAGAGCGGTGCCATCCCTTAGATGTGAGCAGATTTTGGCTTGCTGAAAGCTCTTGTGGCCACTGGCCCTGCCCGCTTTCCCCTTGGCTGCCAGCGGTGCCCATGTTGGCTGCCCTCAGGTGACCTCCCAAAGTGATGGTGTGGAGGAACAAACCCCACAGTTGGGGTTTTGCATGGGAGAGTGCTCCTCGGGGCCTGTGCCAGCCGAGGGAAGGCATTGCTGGTGATGCCAGCATCTTCCAGGAGCTCTCCCAGCTCAGCTCCGGCTGCCCCAGCTCCTGGGCATTGCCAGAGCCTCCTTGATGGTGCAGAAATGGTTTCCTGCTGTGTGTGCCGGGACTTTGTGGAGTGCTCCCACCCCACAGCTGCCTTTGCCAGGGTGGCAGTGTGTGTGCCCCAGGTGGGTGAGCAGTGCCGTGGTGGCTGTGCGGATGTGGGTGCTGTCGCCTGTGTGCTGGTGACAGAGGGTGGGGGGCAGAGGTTGGCTGTGTGTGGTGCCCGCCGGGGCTGAGACTGCTTCTCCTGGTGACTGTCACTGTCTGATGAAAATGGACCTTGAGCTGCTGGGAGATGGAGTGGAGAAAGATGGGAGGAAGCCAAGTGAGATGGAGAAAAGGACATGTTCCCCCTGAGTGCCCTTCCCTCCCCGTTCCCCGTGGGATTGAGATGTGCCTCGAGGTGTGGCGAGAGTGATGGTGGCGAGGGGTTCATTGTGGGTCTGTGCACGGGGCTGGGGGCACCCACACCCTGAGCAGCAGCTCTGCAGCCCAGGCCAGGAGCTGTGTGAAGTTCAAGGCAGGAAGTGAGAAATAAAAAAAGAAAAAAAAATACCACGACTGGTAGAAACCACCAGGGAGATTTAGGGAAGCAGCAGTGCTGTGCTGTGGAGCCCAGAAGAAGTGTGTATCCTCATCTGATGAGGAGCTGCCCGTGCCAGGGACCGCAGACCCACCTCTCCTCTCCCGGCTCTGTCTCCGCTGCAAGCCCCAGGGAACAATTGCATACAGAGTGCTTCGTTTCAGAGCCGCCACAGTCATTTCAGAGACCTTTTAGGCAGGAAAAGTGCTCTGTAGCGTGTAATTTGAAGGCTCTGCTCTGAACCTTCACTGTCGCTCTGCTAAATGATCCTCTGCTCTTCCAAACCTTTGCTGCCTGGAAACCAGCAGCTCTGACCTGGTTCCTGGCCCCGCTGGGTCCCTGGTCTCCCTTCAGCTCCGTGCTAAGGTGAGGGGAGTTGCAGGTTGCGAGGAGCAGCCTGGGGTGGTTCTCTGCCTTGCATGGGGCCTCTCAGATGTCAGAGTCCTGGGAGATTTCAGCCAGTCTTAATCATCTCTCGCCTCTGCCTGAGCTGCAGAGGTTGTCAGAGCACACTACGGATTTTCCAGCCTGGAGGGTTGAGTCCTGTGAGGGCTCTGCAGGAAAATCTAGGGACTCCAAGTGATTCTCCCCCGAAATGGGGGAGGTGCAGAATTTTCTGTAGCATCCCTCGGGCAGCTCACGGTGGAGAAGGGCTGTTTGTTCTGCCACCAGAGGAAATGGCACAACTTTGGTTTAACTGATGAGGCTGTGCCACAGCCTCACTGGGGGCACCAGAGATGAACCTGGAGGTGCTGCACCATCAGTTGGCCAGGGAGTGTGATATCACCTGGGGTTCCCTTGTCTTTGCTTTCCTGCCTGTCCTTGTTAGCTGCCCTATAACTTGTGTCTGCTGGAGGCACACCTGCCAGAGGAGCAGAGTGAGCTGTGTGTTTCCTCTCGCCCTGGGCACTGCCTGCCCTGCCAGATGCAGGCAGGGCCCTGAGTTCCTGGCAGCCAGGGCATGCAGGCAGCCTGGCAGGGAGGTGCAGGAAAAGAGTGCAGGATGGGGAGAAGAAACATTTGGGTATGAAGGGTTTGGCTGTCAGCTCTTGGTCCTGAGCTGGGGTGCCACAGTACAGGCACCTGTGTGTTTTCTCTTGCCTCATGTAGCTTCGCTCTGGTTTGAATTTGCTTTGTTTTGGATTTGCTCTGCTTTGGATTTGCTCCTGGTTCCTGCTGAGCTGGGAGAGTCCCAGTGATGGTGGATTTATGCATGTCACCAAATCAGACACACAGCCAAGGCAGGAGGCACCAGCTTGAGTCTGTCCTAGCAGGCTGCATCAGCTGTGCCAGGCGTGCACCTGGGTCTAACCTGCCCTTAAATCCTGATGGTGCTGGGGACCCCGCCCTGTCCCCAGGCAGTTGCTGCCACCCACTGATGACAACACTTCCACTTGGCTTCCTCTGCTCGCATCCTATCCCCCCAGAAGGTCATGGCAGCAGGGCACAAGGCAGAGGAAAGGCAGTTTCCCTTTCCCTTCTTCACCTCTCAGAGGGATCCTCCACAGCTACAGCCCTTCTGAAGAGCAGGCAGGATGCATCCCAGCTGGGGTGGAGCAGGCAGGTCCGTGTATTGTCCTGCCACCATCCTGTCCCATTGCCTGCCTGAAAACACACTCAAAATCCACCTGCTTGGAATTGCGTGGATTTGGGATTTCCCCCAGGAGGACTGGTCCAGCTGCTTGAGGCAGGCAGCAGCAAGGCTTTCACCTGGTGTGGAGGAGGAGGAGGAGGTGGGAGGCAGGTGCAGGTGCTGGGGTTCCAGCCTCACATCCAAGCACAAGGAGCTCGTTCAGAGCAGCGCTCACCACCTGCGCCCACCAGCATCCAGCTGGCAAAAACTACCCATCCCAGCAAGCAGAGGGCCACCAGCAGCCCTGCAGGATGGAGAGTGGCTTCCTGGGGCTGGCAGTCACCCCCAGTTCCCCTTGGGAGGCTGGGATCGCTGCGGGAATGCCGCTTCACCGCGGGAAGGTGGCAGCTTGGTTTTTGCTTTGGTTGCACGGCCTAGTTTCGAGAGCTGGAATATGCTCAAAGCTGGGCTTTCTGAGTTGCTTTTTTTGGTTTTGTTTTGTTTTAAATGACAGCATTTCCCCTTTAAATTTACATCTCTAGCTGGGGAACACAGAGCCTGGTGAGAGAGGGAGTGTGAGACTTTTATAAAAAGAACGAGTCGGGTTTTATTATCCCTTTGAGACGAGCAGGGAAAATCTATACTGAAGGCATGAAATAGCAATAAAAATGGACTTTTTGCCAAAGCAAAATTAATTGAGTGAATCTCAGTCCTCAAGCCTGAGCTCTGAGAGGCTTATGAGTTGGATATGAACCACGCTGCCCCCTTCCAGGCTCTCATCCCCCAAGGAGGAGAGGCAAATCCTCCCTCTGGTCCTCGGTGTGTGATGTGATCAGCGCCTGGGAGCAAAGGACTCCTGCTTGGGATCCAGTGAGGGTGAGGATGCCTCCAGCCCTGACTGTCCCTGGAGCAAGGACCTTCTCCCTGTCCTTTGGCTTGGGGATGCTGGCGGTCATTCAGAGGTCATCGCCCCAGCGTTCCCATCACTGTAAGTCATGGCATCCCATCTGGACTCTGGATTTGGGGGAGTTCGACAAGAAAGAAGAGGAAGACTGGACACAGCCTCCTTGAACCCACTGTAGAAGCCTGGAGAGGATCCTGCTGTCTTACCCTGGGCTTGCTCTTATTGATCATTTTCTTCCCTCATCTCTGCATCCTGCTCTTGCTGCACTCTGGGGTCTGCCTCTCCAAGGTGCTTTCTGGGCAAATCCTTCACAGAAAAGGAAAACCCCTCCTGGGTTTTGTTCTTCTCGACGTCACATGCGGTGGCACCGGCTCTGCTTTCCCCAGTTTTGGGGAGAGGGTGGCAGTAGGAGCCGCTGGACAGAGCAGCAGGGGAAAGGCAGATTCTTTTCAGCAGATGGTGCAAAGAGGATGAAGCTGTGTAAACCTCCTGAGTCCACTGGAGAGACGGAGATTAAATAGTGAGAGGGCCGAGAGGCAGCTCCAGGCAGGAGAAGGGAGGAGAAAAAAGGAAAATGGGGGTGGAAATGGGATTGGAGAGTGGAGCTGGGGAGAGGAGGGTTGGTTTGAACCGGCATCCCTCTCCCACTTGATGTCTCCCCTCCAATTCAGAGGGCCTAGATTCAGTGCCATAAAAATATAGCCCTTTTCAATCCCTTATCTTGCAGGAGCAGAAACAATTGGCCTGCAAAGAGGGAGAAAACAATCTGTTTGACTGACAAACAAAACCACATTTCTGCACAAAAGGAGGAGGAGGAAGAGGCAGCTGTCTGGCTGCTGCTTCGGCTTTTTTCCTTTCCCCTCCCTCTCCTGTCCCCTCGCTGACGGTGTCAGAGCAGAGCCTCTACCCTTGCCAGCAAAACACCCGCTGTTCTGACTGGCTGGGTTCAATGTCAGGCTCCTGCAGCAAATGTCATTGTCCTCCCTGCTGTCCCCAGCCACGGTGGAGATGCACCAGCCCTGCTGTGCTCCCCTCCTGGGGATGGTGCAGGCAAAGGTGGCACCCCGAGATCACCAGGGCAGAGCCCAGCTGCTGGGAGAGGAGCAGGGTGGGTGCCAGAGACAGAGAGTGATGCTCAAGAGAGGGACCAGGGCCAGCAGCTCGTGGCAGCTGAGCTGGGGACAGAGGGGACACAGGAGGTCTCTTGCTGGGGGGCCTTGGGAAGTTCAGCCAGATTCTGGGTGATGCTGATATTGCAGCATCCATGGAGCACCTGAGTGCTGCAGTTGGAGGTGCTGCTGGAGCCTGGTCCCTCTCCAGAGCCAGCCCTGTGCCTCAGTTTCTCTGTCTGCAAGGTTAGCAAGGTAACACGCAGATGCTGAAGGAGGGCTGGGGCATAGAAGTGCCCTGTGCACCTAAAGTCATTATCCCAACAAATTGTTATCCCTAAAAATTCATTACAGCAACCACTGTACCAGCCAAATGGGTGCTGGGGGGAATCCATCAGACAGGCAGGAGAAGAGCCCATGGGAATCTCCGTTCTCCATCTCTCCGGAACAAACTCCTTACTTGGAGGATTTTTTGAAAAAGAAACTGATTTTCCCCATGTGATTCCCTTACCAGGAGCAGCAGCAGTTTCCTGCCTGGAACAGTTTTCCGAGGGGACTCTGCTCTGTGGGGACATGTGAAGCAAACACCCACGCTCTGAAAACAGCCAAATGCAATAAATACCCAGTGCCTGAACCTGGAAAAGCAGAGGCTGGAACAGGGCAATCTCTGCAGGGGCTGGTAGTGCTGCCACAGAGGGAATCCACAGTAAATAAAGGGGCACAAGAAGCAAACACTGAAGCCCCCAGGACACTCTTTTGATGCAGTTGCTGGTGACCTACTAGAATCCACTGGAAAGATGATCCTCCACTGGTGGGTGGTTCACTTTCTCCTTTTTCTATTTTTTGAGGAGCTGTTTCAGTCTGCAGACAAGTAGCAAAATAACATGTGAGAAATCAGAGATTCCAGGTGAGTTAATAACAAATAATGAGTCTCTCAGTTCCTGAGTGGTTCTCTGGTTGCCGCAGTCCAGGCGTATAACAAGCAGGCTTTCCTGAGCATCCTCAGCCAGGCTTGTTGAAATACTGCTACAGATTGATAGAAACAGCCTGAATTCAAGGGAGTTTAAGAGATCCAGCCTCTACATTCTTAGATTGCCAGAACAGAAGCTTTGGGGAACGTTTGACCTGAAACATTGGATGAATTTGATTTATTTTTTAATTCCTGCACCTAAAATGCAGAATTTTCTGCATTTTTCTTTCGTCTTGGATTTCAAAGGAGGAGAGGAAGTATCCCTGCACACATCAAACTGCAGGAAAGAGAAGATACGAAAGATGACTGGACTACTTTTTACAACTTTGGCTCTTGACTTTCCTCCCCAGAAGGGGAAGATGCACTGTCAGCCTGTCTTGTGATCAGGCTGTATCCTTTTGTTACCCTGATAAATGTCAGCTGACCAGGCTGGGATGTGTGAAAGCTCCATCTCTACCAGACCTCTGCTGCTTTTCCTCACTATTGGGGCAGGGAAGGGCCCAGCATATCCTCACCTGAGCAGTGCTTGCAGACTTTGCCTTACCTCCATAAGGTCCCCATCTCCTCCACGCCCTGCTGTGGTCCCCCAAGGTCCTCCAAAACCCTTTCTCCTTTGCCTGCTCCCGCCCTCCAAATTCTCCCTGCCTCCTCCCTTCAGATCCTTGCTCCCAGCTGAACTCTACAGGCAGTGGTGAAATTTTGGCCTCCATGCTCATTGCTGGTAGGCTGAAATGCGAAGCTTGTGCTGTGACAAAGTGAATCTAACCGAGAGGCAGATTTTGGCTTGTGGGCAAGAAAGACCATTCAGTTTTCAGCAGATTCCTGCTTCTTGTGTCCTGCACGCTCTGATCATGGCCATGGGAGCAGCTCTCAGTGTGAGGCCAGGGTTTGGCTCAGCCCAGCACTTGAAGGCAGGTGGCAGAAGCAGAGTGGGTTCTGCTGGATCCCCAGCTCTCAGCTTCACCCCCTGGGGACGCCCAGGGATACTCACAGTCCCTGGCTGATGGGACAATATTTCCCATGGCAGAGCCAGCATTTGGTGATGCAGCATCCACCCCTGTTTGACCCAGACCTACCTGGAACCTCTCCTTTCCCAGAGCATCTCCCACCCCTTCCCCCAGCCACAACCACACAGAAGCTCGTCCTTGGTGTTCCTCTGTGCTTGTGCCTCTTGGGATTTGGCCAGCATGTGTCAGGGCTCCTCTTCCTCTGCAGCTGCTCTCCGCTCGGCTGCCTCACCCGGAGCATTCCTTCCTCCTGCCTGGGGCTGCTTGGAACATCCTGCTTCCCGAGTTATTTCACCCTGATTTTACCAGGTCACAGGCGTGTTGGCTGTGGTGGCACAGCCTCTTTGATTAGGTGTATCTCCAAGCATGGCTTCCATCTGTCCATCAGTCTCTATCGCTAATTCCTGCAGCATTTACAGCCAGGCAGGGGCTTTGGTCATTTGGAATAGTCGCTGGTGGTGGCAGGGCTGTGCTAAATGATCTATTCCACACGTTTCACCTCTTCTCTGTTCGCAAATTGTTGGTGATTTTTTTTTTTTTTTTGTAGTTGCATTAAGTATTCCAAGTGACTGCGATTTCCCCCATCGTATTCATTATTCAAAATTGTTCTCCAGATAATTTCTGCAAATAATTCGCGGTCTTTGCTCTTTTGTGAATACTTGGTCTCAGGAATGAGAGTCGTTTTAATTGGGATCTCACATCACATGATGGGTTTTGGCTTCCCGATTGGGCAGGCTTAATTTTTAGACTTGAGATTTGGGGAGGGAAACTGTTGCAATGAAGAATTTGAAATCTACTTTCTTCCAATATCTTTTGTTGATGCTTAAAATTAACAGAAATTAACAGTCTGTCTCACTTTTTTTTTTTTCCTTTTTCTTCTCCTTCCCAGCTAAAAATCCCTGCCGGTAACTTGTTGGCAAGAAACACTTGGAGAATATAAACAAAAAGGTGGCACCAAAACAGCTAAATTTAACATATCTAAAAACTGGAGTGATGATTCACGGTGGTTTGTTGTATATTATTCACCTCGCTCTGGTAAAAATAATGATCAAAATAATTTAGAAACTTAAAAAGTCACATAGCAAGGCGACATTTATAGCACTTGGTTTCATAAAATCTTCCATCAGCTGCTCTCTGTGTGCCTGAGAAACATCCTGTGGGCTGGCTGGTGTGTTGTACCTCAGCCCTCAGTGCTCCAGCCCCGTGCTGAGGCTGCTCCCAGCTCGGTGGAGGTGGAGAAAAGGAAGGTTCAACCATCCTGGCACCCCACACTGCCTCGATCCGCACCCTCAGCGGGCAGGACTCCAGTTGCCTCTCACAGAGCTCGACTCCAGGCAGAGGGTGACTGTAAGTGACTTGCCCAAGGTCACACTCCAGCTCCGTGGTTCAGCTGGAAATAGCTCCAAGGTCTCCTGATCCCCCCAGCAGCCCCCTCGCTGCCAGGCGAGACGGAAAGGTGCAGAGTTCACGTGGCTTCTCTAACCGACAGCCTGGCTCCTGCCACCTCACCTAAAACCTCAAACCTCCTTGGCTCTGTTTTCTGCCCTCCCTGCCCATCAGGCTGAGTCAATACAGCCCCCCCTGAGCAGCCTGGGCTCCCGTGGCATATTTATGCCTCTGGAGTGGAGCGCTGTGCCGGCGTTCCCGTTGGTGCAGCACCCGCACAGCCCGGCTGCTGGCTTCCACCAGCTGCTGCTGCCGATTTCCCTTAAAAATAAAACCCCTCTAAAGGTACAGCAGGGACACCTTAAATGCAGAGCCGTGGCATGCAGTTAATCATATCCTCTTAACGGGTTTATTCGCTCATTAAATATTTAAGACTCGTTTCTCTTTATCAATAGTGTGGAGGCGTGCAGGCCCCGGTGCAAAGATTTATGCACACAATAGGATCGGTGCATTTAGATTTGTTTGAAGGGATCTGAGAGCCATTTAAAACCCAACCGAGGGGGACGGTTGCTGCTGCTGCTGTTTTCCTCCAGCGAGGTTTCTGCCTTTTCTGCCTCCTGGCGTGGTTGGAAGGTGGCAGGAGGTGAGGTTGGGGGGCACAGATTGATGGCTGCCTCTGGTACCCCTGTAGTTCCTTTTGAAGTAGCTGTGCCCCCTTTTTGAGGGATGCTGAGGTCTTGGGGGGGGGCATGTTTGGCTTGATTGTCTCGTAGTGGTGAGGATGGTCTGTGGAAAATGTGGTGTGTGGAGGCAGGACCCAGTGTTGGGAGTGTGTCTGTGGAAGTGGTGTTTTGATCCCTGCTTCCCACTGCTGTCTGTGGGAAGAGCTTTGCTGTTGTGGTTCAGAAGTGAATTCCAGCTCGTCTGGCGCCGTTCGGGAGCCGTCATGCAGGTGCAACATCTGTTGTTCTTCTGTTACTACCTGGGCTCTGCTCTTCACACAGGTGTAAGAGCAGTGGTGGCTGTTTTGGTTCATAGGATGGGGAGGGACAAAACCCAAGCCATCATCCTGCCTCATCTCCCTCATCATCTGCCCCTCTGCCCACCACAGCTCGCCAGCCCAGACCTCCATCCAGAGCATCTTCATCCAGTACCCAGCATTTGCCACCCTCCTCATGCCTGGTCCCTACGTGGGGCTTTGTGGCTTCCAGCTGCTGCCAGATGTGTCACTCATCCTGAGGGCAGGGAAGCAGCTCCTCCCAGTGATGTGGGTACACCTGTTCCCTGAGCTCCAAGGGCTCTGGGCTGCGATGTGGGGTGTGGGACATGGACAGAGGCCTGAGTGTCCATTGCACAATGTGCCCTGCTCTGTCCTTCCATGGAGAGCATTGCTGGAGCTTGCAGGGACAGCAGGTCCCGGCATGCAGGACTCAATCTCCATCTCAGCAGCCTCTGCTTAGATCAGGAGGGAACATCTCATGCCAAGACCTGTCCTCCCCAGGCTGAAGCTCGGAGTCAGAGATGGCAGCAGCTGATGCCCATTTTTTTTCACCCCCTGTGGCAACCTGGCAGGTTCTTCCCACAGCTTTGCATGCAGCCAGACATGCCTGTTCCAAAACCTCTTCTCCAGGAGGTGCTGGGGGTGGATAGGAAGGGTGAGTAGCTGCAGTGGCAATGGGCAGAGCTGCCTCCTGAGGGTGTGAGAAATACCCTGGCTGGATTATTGACAGACAGCCCAGAGCATGGGAAGTGCGTGCGTGTGTCAGATATTTACCCAAACCTCTCCTGCTTTGCAACGTGCCCACAAAAAAAAGGATCTGACAGCAATAAAACTGTCGGGCGGCTGCTGCTGCTTTTTTTTAAAGTTCTATGATAGCTTCTCCCCCCGCCTTTTTTTAATAGCTAATGCATCTGTCACTACTTTCCTAATGAGCTTTCCGAAAAGGGCCTTGGGGACCTCTACCTATCCATGTGGGCTTGGATCAGAGCGTACTCAGGGGAGGCAGAGAGAATTCAGCTCCCTGTTTCACCCTCATCCCCTCCCCAAACTCCTCTCTGAGGGCAGGTTGTCCAGAGGGAGGGGAAGGCAGCAATATCTCAGCACTCGGCGAGCTGGCGTGCACCCCCTGCAATCACAGCCAATAATGACAAAAAGACGGGGCTGCTGCCAGAGATAGAGAGCTGAGCTCCAAGCGTTACAGCAATGTCACAGCCTTGGGACTGCTGCTGGCTGCTACTGGAAAGAAATTTCCTCACAACAGGCAGAGTTATAGGAAGGAGCCATTGATTGCATTAAAAAACACCCTCCCCACCTCTTTTTTTTTGGCATGGATTTTCAAGGCTTTTTTTTTTTTTTTTTCCTTTCCTCTCCCCCCCCCTTTCTCTCTCCATTTGCCATTGAAGTTGCGTTCAATAAAACCCATCGCCCGAGAGCGTCTGTTCGCATGTTCTCAGCAGTACAATGGGCAGAGGACTGCAGTGTGCAGAGCCCCAGCCAGCCTCTGCAGACAATGAGGGGCTGGCAGCGGGGCAGGGGGGGCTTCTAGTTTATTTTATTTCATTTTTCCCCCACCTGCCAGCCCCCAGTACTAATTGTAATCACAAAAGGCAAATGGGAAGGGACTGGGGGAGCAAGGCTGTGGTTCACTGGGGTCATGGTCTCCATCAGTCATTCTCCCAGCCTGTTGCTGGGTAAAAGCTCGGCTCCTTGGTTTATCAAAATGACTGTGCAGTAAAAGCCTCTTTGCCCAAACCTCCCCCCCCTCAAAAAAAAAGCTGTTTACTGACTCAAAAAGCCTGGATTTCCCATTACCATCCATGGGAGACTTCCCGTTGACTTCTCTAGGTACAGAAGGGAAAACAGAGGGTTTGGTGACTCAGGCACAAACCTGGGATCTCTTCCTCTTGCTGACGCTGTTGGCAAATCTTTTAGGATTTAGCCAGATTGATCCAGGGACCAAACACCACCATCCCTGTGCCACTGATTGGGCACAAGAGGATGCACCACTTGGCAGGAGTGAATTCCTAATTGTGCCGTGCCCGAATTCCTCTCAGCTGTGAGATGTGACAGTGCTCACCCTGTGTTGCACGATGGTGGAGAAGCTAATAGCTATTAATGCCAGAGAGATGCTTCCAGATCTCTAGATAAAAGGTGCTCAAGGAGGGAAAATTATTATCATCATGGGCCAAAGAGCTACGGGGGATTTGAAATCTGTTTGTGTTTGTAGGATGTAACCACTAAGGAGGGAGAGACTGGGACAATGGAGCATGCACAGCACTAATGGAATGAGCGTAGGAAAGAGGATATCTCTGGAGACCCTTAGAAACCATTTCCCAGTGGTAAGATCTACTTGGGTTGTTTGTTCTTCTTCCCAGATGAGAGCTGCAGTCGTGGACGCTTTTATCACTTACGAGCTGGACTAGATGGAGGCCAGAGAGCGCATTGTAGGGACGAGCCCGTGTGGCTCTCCAGTGGGTAGGTACTGATTTATCCGGTCTCAGCTTCCATTTCTGGCTTTCAGAGCTGTGCTTTATAATAGGGGACCCTGGAATGGATGTTTCAGGCCTGTTTTTCAAGCTTACGGGATGCAAGGTAGAGATGCAAGGGCATGACGTGGACATCTTGAGGCTGCAGCGGAAGGGTTATTCATGCCTTGGGATACAGTTTGGGCTGAGGTGTGGGTTTGGAGCGGCTCCATGGTAGCATGTGGTGGTTCCTTGAAGACATTTCACTTGGAGATTCACTTTTTCCAGCTGATTCAGGTCCTCATGCGAGCCCATTTCTCGCCATGGTGACAGTGAAGCTCCTGAGGCTCTGTGTGATAACACTCCTGGTCCAGGCTAGAGGCTCTTAACGGGCTCTGAGCCCAGAGGGCCAGGGACTGTACAAACACAGGTTGTTCCCTTGAGATTAAACCCCAGCTAGACAAGCTGTTTGCAGTCTGTGGTCTGGCAGTGCTGAGTACACTGCTGTACAAAGCATTGGGCAAGCGGGTGAGGCACAGGCAGCATCCATCCCAGCTCCCCTGGAGTGTGTATCCTGGATCCTCACTTCCATCCTGCTCCAAAATCATCATGTCACCTTCACTTTGCTCCCTGAGACAGCCCCATTTTGTGCTCGGGGGAGAGGCAGCCTTTCTCACTGGAGACCTGCAGCACACCATGCTCTTTTTTTTCCTCTCCTGTCTTTTTTCTTTTTTTTTTCCTTCTCTCCTGGACACTTTACTTAGCTTCTTTCTTCCCTCTCATTTTCTCTACCATCAAATGAAAGCCATTCAGACCAAAACGGTTCAGTCTGCTCTTTGTGTCTGGAAAACAGAACACCAAAGACAGCTGGACCTACCCGAGATGGCCACGGCCGTGGCAACAGTGGCTCTTTGTTAGCGCTGTTGTCTCTGCCCCTATCTCCAGTGTCTGGGGCCCTGTCTCTTTAAAGCTTTAGTGTGCTGTGTCAAAGCCAACAGAGAGTTCAGCTTATTAATGGATTCGCTAGGTTAATATCCCAACAGTTTGGTGTGGTGTTTTTTTTTTTTTTTTTTCTCCCTTTCCACCAGCATAATTTAGAAAGAGGGGGAGGGGGGAGAGAAAGATAACCCAGACCCATTTCTGGGGAGGAGGGCACGGCATGGCTCATTGCTTTGGAGAAATGGAGCTGGAATGGTTGGTCGGGGCCACGAGAAGGTGGTGGCCCAGCCCTTCGCCTTCCTGTCTGTATGTACATCTCTCTCTATCTCCTTCTCCTGCGGGGTTCCCTGCATCAAAGCTTCTTCCAGTTCTTATGCTAATGAGGTGCATTAATGCTTAATGACTGTGAACAGGCTTGTTTAATTGCACCTATCTGAGCAGGAGGCACGTTGCTGTATAAGAGGGAACGACCATGTAAGCAGCTGCATGCCCTCCTGGACAGTCTTAATTACATGTAAAACTGATGTGATCTAAACCACCAGGCTGGTGATTAGTTTAGTGAGGCAGGTGGTACTTTGCAATTCAGTGCCTCAGAAACTCTAGAGCAAGTGAGATCAGATTCTTTCGTAGGCTATGGAGGATAAGGCAAGCCCTGATCATCCTTGAATTTGATGTTGGGTGGGGACAAGCACGGCATAGTAGATTAATTTAATTAATTTATTGCAGTTAGTTTGCAAAGACATTATCCGCCAGCGTCTGTGCAGAATACTGAGCAGTCCCATTAATGCAATGCTATTTTGCCTGTAAATCCTCTCCCCCCGCCCCTTACAGGAGGAATGAGCTGCGATGGTCTCAGCTTTCTGCAGCGTTATCTTGCGCTGGTTGAATGCAACTGATTGTCTGAACTACAAAGGGGCCCGGCTAATGCAAAGCCATCCCTATTGGCACCAGACCTAGATTAATGACTCTGCATGCATTGACTTGGCTCCAAACTGGATTTCCCTAAAGCAGCTCGCTGCTGTCTGCACTCCCATATCCCCTAGCTGGGCTGGGATTGTTGGGCTGGCGAGAGCCATGGAGCTGGGAGCTTGGGAGATCCAGGTGGGAAGGCTGTGGGTAAGGGGTGCACAGGTATGAAGGTGCCTGTTATCACCAGCCATCTGCTGCTCATCACCCAGCCTCGCTGCCTGGGGTTATTTGTTTTGCTTTTATTCACCTGAGAGGGGATTTAAAAAAAAATGTAAACCAGCCTTTATTAGAAATGGCTTTAGAAGGGGAGTAAACAAGATCCAGCAGGATTTTGGGGTTGGTTGTTCTCCCAGGATATGTATCTCCCAGCACACCTCTGCCCAAGTGAATGCTCACACCTTCCTCATCCCCACATTGGACTGTTCGCTGTCACCCCACTGGACCCTTCCCTATCCCCACACTGGACCATTCTCTCTCTCCACACCAGACCTTTCCCCATTTCCACACTGGACCATTTTCTGTTCCTCTCTGGACCATTCTGTGTTCCCTCGTTGGACCCTTCACCATCCCCACAGGGGACTCTTCCCCATCCTCACACCCGACCCTTTCCTGTCCCCCCACTGGGATCTCACCAGACCCTTCCCCTTCCCACACCAGACCCCTCCCTGTCCCCACACTGGATCCCTCCCTGTCCTCACACCGGATCCCTCCCTGTCCCCACACTGGATCCCTCCCTGTCCCCACACCGGATCCCTCCCTGTCCCCACACAGATCCCTCCCTGTGCCCACACTGGACTCTTCCCTTGGCTCATCTCCCTCAGAGCCGTGCCATGAACTTGGATCTCCCCTCTCCCTGCCTGCCCGGGCCCCAGCCGAGGCTCTTCCTGACGTTACTCCCACAACAACCACTTCCTTCCCATCCCAGCACCCCAGCTCCACAACCGTCCCTGCCCAGCCCCTCACTATCTCCCTGATACCCCTGTCCTGCTCCTCTCCTTCCAGCCACCGCTGTTTATTTTGTGAAACAACTTGGAGACTGTTTCTCCTGGAGTGAAGCCGATGGAGGAGCTGCTGGGTGGGGGGGTCACTCAGCCTCCCACTTCCACCACAGAAGTTTCCTCTTGGTGTCCACAACACCTGTGGGGTTTTGGGGATAGAAACCCAGCGTGTGGGATGTGTTTTTAGCCAACAGGCCAGCACCAGCTGCCCCAAATGAAGTGTCCCCCCAAGCCCCTCATGGTTCAGGCTCATCAGGGAGGGAAGGCCTGGCCATGGTGGGCTTGGGGGGATGTGGTGGGAAGGCGGCAGGGCAGGAGCTGGGGAAGAGGCAGGTGAGGTGTGTGGTGGGGAATTAGAGTGCTGTGGTACCTTCCTCAGTGTCTTTCTCCCAGTGGGCACATTTCATGGTGGCAGAAGGCTCGGCTGTGGCGGGGGCAGCAGCTGAGGAGACGGGGTGGCAGAAGGAAGGAGGCTTGAGATGGAGGCAGCTTTGAGGGGGAGAGCAGGGACCTGCTGGATTTTGGTGGGAGCTCTCCCTCCATGGGAGCTAGTCCTGCTCTGAGGGGCTGCAGCTGCCTGGCTCCGCATGGGAAGAGCAAGCAGCTCCACCGCCATCTGCCCTCCCCTCGCCCCCTCCATGCTGGCTGTCCCCCCATTGTCCCACCAAGACATTTTGCTGCACCAACACTTGGCCTTGCAATGGCCTCAGTGCAGATTTGGGGTGGAAAAGCAGACTTTTCTTCTCAAAAAATCCACCTCAAGCACAGCTCCATGGTGGTGGCACCAAGGCAGCCCCTCAGCATCGTGGTCTTGCTGCTGCCGGGGACTACCCAAGACCTCACTGCAGTGGCAGTGGCATGGCCACCCACAGTGCCACCCCTCTGAGTGGGACAAGCACCCTGAGACATGCCATCACTGTGAAATCAGGAGTGTTTTGCTCTCCTGAGGGATGCTGCAGAAACCGGTGCCACGTCAGGGTGCATCCCCTGCGGGGGGGTTCAGCCTTGCCTCGTCTGTGGGCGAAACACCCTCGCACTGAACCCCCAGCCTGAGCAAAACCTTTTTTTAGCACTCCCCTATTTGCCAAGCATACTTCCTTTCTTTTGATTCTTACCACCTACATACAGTCTGACTGCAACGGCAAAAAAGAAAAAAGAAAAAAAAAAAGGGGGGGGAAAGAATTGCAACATTCAGTCGAAGGCTTTTCTGTCTAATGACGTTAAATTTATTAACCAAAACTCCAGCTGCACCAGGCTGGGATCTAATAATATTCAGGCTATGGAGACATCAAGTAGAAAGAAGCTTAAAGCCCTTTTTATTTCACAGTAAAACTGTCAGTAAATAACTGGATTGTCTTGAGACTGAGAAAATGGGGATTTATCTTCCTGAACATGAAAAGTGTGCTTATTTTTTTTATCAGCTTCAAAAAGCCCCAGCAACCTTGATTTTCCTTCCACACCGTTCTCAGCTGCTCTGCCAAGCCCCAAAACCACACAAATCAAGAGACAGGCTCTAAAGATATTTTTAATTAAATTAATTCCTTTTCCTTCCTTTCCCATTTCTCCCTTGTCCCCTCCTCCATCCTCTCTTTCTCTCTCCCTGTGTCCCCAGCTAATGACTTCTAAGCACTGTGACATTTCAGCACTGGCTGTCACTAACACCACACCTCCGTGCTGGTTATAAATTGGGCACAGAGACATAAAATTCCCTGCAGAAGGTCCCCATTTGATGATATTCTCCGAGGTAAACCTCCAATAGCTCCCTGTTTTCTTTAATAACGCTAATAGGCATAGATTAATTAAACTGTTATATTACTTCCTTCTTTCTACCAGCACCAGTTAGAAATCTTATTACCTGCTCCTCTCCGCTTGCCTTTTCCCCAAGGTGGTTATATTCCAACCAGTTACCAGGGTTTCTCAGAGCCTGTAGCACAAGGTGAAACGGCAGATCCAGCATTCTCTGGATCCTGCTCCCAGCCCTCGCCTCCCAAACCCCACCGACCTCGGCAGAGCCCGGGCGGGCGTAACCGGGGTCAGGATTAAGCCCAGTTTGTCTGAAGAGGTTCTGTCTTGAAAGCAACAGCAGGGCTATTGTTGAGTCTGGATGCCCCCTCTAAAAGGGACCACAGCTGTAGGAAAGGGAATTGTATACATCCATCAACTCCTCCAGGGCCTCAGGATGTATTAGTTAAGATTGTGGGATAGCATGTCTCGGCTCCACTGAAGGGCTCCTTTGAATGACATGTTGGATATACTGTTGCACATCTGGCTGCTGTATTATTGAATTGCTCTATGGTTGCATTTTCCAGACCACGGGAATGTGTTGGTTCAGGAGTGTAGGGGGGGAAAAGGATGAAGGGGACAACATGTGGGAAAATTAGAGGGATGCATCCCGCAGGGTGGGGTGGGTTTGGATGGAGCCGCGTGGTGGAGGCAGGGAGGGAGCGGGGGGAGCGAGGCAATGCTTTCACACAAAATGCCGTGTTGCCATTTGAAATCCACTCCAGAGCTTCCTGCTCTAATTAAATTTGTCACCATCGTTACTATAATGCCTGCCATTCCTCCGGTGCTTTTTGTTCTCTGGGATCCCAAAACATGACAGAGGCAAGGGCAGATCCTCTGTGTTTCCTCTGCGGGAGCTTTTTCAGAGCAGAGCAGGGAAAATGCAGCTGTGGGAGCTGCTTTGGGAGCACAGCCACTCCTGGTTTGGGGACACTGGAGTGAGGGACACTGAGCCTGAGGAGTCTGGGCAACTCTTGATGGCCTTTTCCAACCTTAATGATTCTATAAGGTGTCTCCTGGGACTGCTGATTTGCAGGAGCTTGGGTGAGTGCCCTGGGAATGCCTGTCAAACCCAGGAGTCCTTCTTGTGCTCTCACTTGGCTCATCCCGTTCTCAGCCCCTTTGGATCCCTCTGTCCCCACTGCCACCTATGCTCTTGGCACCACATGTGCCTGCTGGCCACGAGATGCTGGGTACGGCTGCTCTGCGCCGCACTGGGGCAGGAGGAATTCACTAATTACTCGCAGCTCTTAATATGGCCCCTGAACGCTGCCAGAGTGGCGTGAAGGGCTCAGAGCAGGAGACACAACCTGCTCCATCGTGTCTTCTGTGTCAGCTTGCAGCGAACTGAATGCAAAAAGGCTGTCTGAGCTGAAAACAGCAGAGCCCTTGGAAATTTAAAGGTGCAGAGCACAGAAAACAAAGGCGTTTACGCTGCTGAATATTCATCCTGGCGTCTGATCCTGCCAGGAGCAAAACCTGCACAGCTCCCGTGAAAGCTGATGGGAGGGAACCTTGGTGTCAACCTCATCTTGGGCTCCAGCCCAAATCTGAGGGGGGAGAGCAAATTAGTCCTTAATGCACATATATCTTAGACTAAAACCTGATAAGGGAACTCTCCTATGTTAATTTACCTGAGTTATTTGCTATACTGATTGCTGAAGGTACTCTGATTAGCGCATGAAATATTTCTATACCTTCGGTCTGATTAACCCATATCTGCAAAATAAATATTTGTCTCATTATAGTTATGCGATCGTGCAATCAAAGACCCTATCATAATGGGAAAGGGGATTGAGTATCCGTGTGAAAAAGGCAGGGAATGGCGACACAGAACGAGCAGGTTGGAGAGCAGGGAGATGGGGAGCAGGGGCATGGCTGCAGGGGGAGGCTCAGTGGTCCCAGCCCCCGGCTGGAGGGGTTGAAATGCCGGGGAGGGCACGATTCTCCTCCCGTTTCACCGGTGCTAATTGGGACTAATTCCGTTTGACTCAGCAGCGTTGCGCCAGTCCCAGCGAGAGGAGGGTCAGACCTTGGGAATCACAGGGGTGAGTCCCAGCAGGCTCCCAGCCTCCAGCTTTTTTGAAACAGAAGCAGGGAGTTCCCGGCAGCGCGGTGCGTGTGCCAGTCTCCCAGACGAGCTCTTAAAATAGCCCAGCGCACCAGGCTGTGGCACCGGGGGAGAGCGCGGAGGATGAAGTGTTCCGTCTTCCTGGCCCAGATCCGGGGAGAGGAGGGGTTGGCAGCTCCCTGCCCAAGGCAAAGGTGCTTTACAGTGCCATTTGGGGACGAGGGCAGTTGTCACCCTTCAACCAGGTGGCAGGGAGCAAAGGAGTTGCCAGCCAGCAGTGCCGGCTCTGCTGAGCGTGCTGGACATCCTCCCTCAGCCATGGGAGCTGTAAGTCATCTGGAGGAGAGGATCCCCCCTCTGCTGTTACAGGGCTGTTTTGCATATGCTCCGTTAGGAAAAGAGGAGTTTTATTGTGGCTGTGCAGAAGAGCTAAGTCAAGAGGTTGCTTTATGGCTCGTGGATCCCAGCGTGGAGAGGCAGGCGTCCCAGATGCAGCATATAGCAAAGCCTGGCAGTGGCGTAGAGCACTGCTGCAGCGCAGAGCAGGGCTCAGAGAAAGAGCTGAAGTCATTTTTCTTCTAAGGGCAGGGGGTAGTGGGGAGGAAATATGAAGGCAGCCCTGTTGCTAAGGAAATCTGCTCTTTGTACGGTCGTACATTTAGGTAATGCTAATGAAAGGCCATATAGTAGCGAGGTGCGGATGTCAGCACTGTGCACTCCTGGATATTTGATTAGCATTTCTTTGACTTTGCCTCCTCTAACAGAAATACCTGAGTACATGGATATTAGGAAAACAAAATCCCCCTTCTCCTCTGCCAAGAGCCCGGTGTTACGCAGAGAAACGAAAAGCCTTACCAAAATATGACACTCCATAATGAATGTGTGTTTTTTTTTCCCCCCGCACACACCCTGGAGAGGATGAGAGCAAACATGTGATGAGAACAGAAATAGTCACATCACTTAATGCATTGCTGGACGGTACCCAGCCGGCACAGCGATGAACCTGGCGTGAGACCCGAGAGCAGCAAACCAGCACAGCATCCCATTTAATGGCTGATGGCCCACAGATGTTTTAAACCTCTAGACTGCATCTCTCAGAGGTTTCCCTTTCGACTCGAGCATCACTGGGCAGCTTTTGGAAGCAAAGGCTGAGGATGCTGTATGCAGGGACCCAGCACATCTGCGGATTAGCTGGTGTGTGCATGTGTGTGTGTGTGTGGCATCCAAGCCCAGATCCGGTGATCTGGCTTAGGAAGCAGGAGAGGACCCTACAGAGCAGGAGCACCGTGCCCTGCTCTCAAGCATTGCTGGAAGAATGAGTCAGCCGTTTTCCTTCTCATGGGGGTCGAGTGGCTGTCCCTGTCTGAGTGTCACTAATGAAAGCACCCAGGAATGGAAGGGCTCTGTGCTTGCATGGCATGCTTGCAACAGTCTTGAAGACCAGCTGCTCTGCGTGAGACTTCCAGAGAGTGAGAGCGCTTGAATGAAGCCCTTATATCTTTCTCTCTTTTTCTTTTTTTTTTCCTTTTTTTTTTTTTTTTTTTTTTGCCACACAGTGCAGCGCGGGCTCTGTTCCTCCTCGCCTTTTGCTCTTACTCCCTGGGGCAGCCCGCTGTGTCTCAGAGGCATGAGGAGTGAGTCCTGTGGGAGTGCTCCAGTTGGTGTGAGGAATGGCCCCTCAGGGGATAAATCCACCAGGGCCCGAGGTGGCAGAGGTGTCCTGAGCGTCTCTCCTCGATGACAGCAGCGCCTGGGATGGAGATTTGGAGGTTTGCACGCCTTCACTCCCTCCCTGCCAGCACCTGCCCCTCCCTTTCGCCGTTGTGCAACATCCCAAGGGCAATTACAGCAATGCTTACGTGGAGGAGTGATATTGGGAAAGTATTTAGTCATTTTAACTGTTCTGCTGGTGGCTCCCCTCCCTTAAGGTGGTTCCTATTTATTCTTTTCCCTCTCTAAGCAATTCCTCGCAACTCTCACTGCACCCTGTGGCCCAACGACCCTTTTGGTGTGTCCTTGGGTACTGAGGGCTCCTCTTGGCAAGGAGGAGTGGAAAAGCCACGTTCCTATCCGATAATACTTTTCCTTTCCTTTCCTCATCCCTCCCCTGCTTACTACAGTGATTTCAAAGCTTCCGCCCCTTGACAGTGATGCAGGAGGCGAGGCGGGGGGGATGATTTTGTAAGCAGAAGCAAGAGGCAAGAGTCTTGAAGAGCTTCTCCTGCTCTCAGAGGCTTCTGGACGCTTCTGTGTCTCCATCCCTGGAGTGATTTTCCCTGGGCCCAGTGTAAACAAGGCAATCCATTATGGCAGTTTGAGCGTTACTCCACAAACACGCTGCTGGTCCCTGCCCCCACCGCAGGCTCCCTCTGCTCCTGCTCCTCCTGCGCCCTGCAGGGAGCCTTGGTGTGGCACCGGGGTTATCCAGATGCTCATCCACACGTGGGAGTGACCTCTGAGCATCCGAGGGCGACCAAGGCTCCAGCAGGAGCTGGAGTGGAGCCTGAACAGCCCCACTGCTCATTCTGCAAAGCTGGGGAGTGTTCAGGGGAGTTCGGGGACACTGATGCACTCCCAGGAAGGGACATGGAAGAGTTGTGGGTATTGTTTATCCTACCAAGAGAGTGAGAAGAAGATCCCACAGTAAAAGGAGATAAGCTCACGTGCGCACAAGAGCAACACTAAAAAATACATGATTAAGGTTACAAAGTCAGGCACTGAGCGTGTAAGAAATCCTGGAATTAAGGACATCTGAGCAGCTTATGGCCGTGGAATGCCGTGCATTCATTAGGGGACAGCCTTAACTCTGGTCTCAAGGTGTTTCCTCTGCAGTGTCTCTGCCTCAGGGAGTGTGTGGGTTGGCTGGAGCCTGGTTAAAAGCAGCTCAGTATCCAGTTTGTGACTGTCCCCCCAGTATTCTGTCTGCAGCCCCAGTGCCTCGTTGGCTGTGCATTGTGCAAATCCTGCTTAGGGGTTGAAATTGCTCCTTCTGGACTTCCTAACATATTAAGCCTGCTCTTGTCTCTGTCTTTTCCCTTCCTTGCCTGTGTCCCACCTCCATGCTACTTGGTGGCTGGCAAGGGGGGATAGCAGGATCTCCCTCGCCAATAACCTTTTTGGGGTCTGGCTTTGCCCTGGGACCCTGGAGCAGGAAGGAATACACTCTACAGCTCCAGGAGGGCTGATGCGAGTGCAGCCCACATGCTTCACACTGCCAGCATTTGATTTTCCATCTGTTTTTTGTTTTGGTTTAGTTAAAGGCAGAGAGGAGAGGTGGGTTTTGGTGTGAACCTCTCGTCTGTCTGCATGCAGTGTGTGGGACAAAGGCAGCTTAGCACGGAAAGCCCCAGAAGCACCCCAAGGAGTGGGCTGGGGGACTTAAAAGACATAGTTTCTCCTGAAGCTGTGGGAAAAGTGTATATTTAGGACAAGCAGCCTTGCAGCCTGCTGTATGTATTCACTGTCTGAGAGCAGAGCCAGCCAGAGCCTGGAGGGGACAGATGGAGGAATTAAGGACATCTCAGCTGGGCAGCAGGACCAAGGGATGCTTGCAGGGGAGCTGGCTCCCACACCTGAACCACTTTGGAGACAAGGCTGGGAGTTACCAGAGCTTTTCTTAGCAAGAGAGCCCTCCACCGGAATAATGTGTTGTGGACATAAAAGGAGATCTGGAGAGGGAATATTTTCACTCTGGAAGCTGCTAAGGAACTTGCATTTAGCTGCTAGCAATCTGTTTCAAACTGAGTTCCTGTCCCAGGAAAGAGAAAGCAGAGCAGTCTCGCTGTGTGGACCGACTGTAAATTCTTTTCTGGCTTTGCTGGGGAAAAACAATGTGCTCTCAGTGAAAACCTCCCAGAAATCCAGGACGTGGGTATTTTATAAGTCAGCCCTTTGGAGAGAGCAGCTAAGGAGACCAGTCAAGTAGATTCCCCTGACTTTTATTTACTGGCAAGTCAGTGGAGTGGCTGGAGAAGGACGGAGATGCTGCTGCCCTCACAGACACGGGCAGGTCACAGTGACACACGTGTGACCACAGGAGAGAGACTGGGAAAGCATTCCTGAGAGAAGAGATTTGAAAGGGATATGTCTAGCAGAGCACAGAACTCAAAAAGTCATGGTGAAACTTTGCATTTAGATGCCTGCAGCAGCAGCCCGGGAAGCTTTCCACGAGGACCGATACATTTCCCGCCTCACGGCATTTGCTTAGAAAGAATTCATAAATATACCCACCACTACTAACCATCCTTTTCTGCTGGGAATTGCCATTAGCAGCTAAACTCAGTGTTTTACATATAAAAAGCACCGAGACTTAATTCTGTGCAATGCTTTCTTCAAAGTCTTTGTAGGAGAGACAGCTCCAAGCTGGATTTGGTCTGAGTTACAGCGAGGTGTTGGGAAGCAGGGATTGTATAGGTGCAGGATGTGTGATGGCAACACCCAGGAGGTGCACGTGGTGCAAGATGAGATGTCATGAAGGATGGGGTGCATGACCCTGAGAGGGACCTGTCAGACCTGTGAGTTGCTGCACATGGACGCAGCTTCCATCAAACGTGCACAAATGACACTCACTGGGAGACCGAAAATGGACGGATTTTCCTGGACATATCAAGAATCCTGGAATCACAGAATGGTTTGGGTTGGAAGGGACTTTAAAGATCATCTCATTCAACCCCCCTGCCATGGGCAAGGACACCTTCCACTATCCCAGGTGGTTCCAAGCCCCATTCAGCTTGAACACTTCCAGGGATGGAGCAGCCACAGCTGCTCTGGGCAACCTGTGCCAGGGCCTCACCACCCTCACAGGGAAGAATTTCTTCCTAATATCTAATCTAACCCTGCCCTCTGGCAGTTAAGAAGCACGAGAAGCACATCCCTGACTCTAATTATCCCATCACATTGCAAATCCCTGCTGCAGCACCGGGGGCTGTGTGAGATGTTCAGCCTTTTGGATAGGGAGGGAGATTCCTGTTCCCTCAGCCGCTTTCACAGCAGGAGCTGGACTTTCCCAGCCAAGGTTGTACCCCTGCTGAAAGGAGCCTGGAGTGAAGGTCCCCATGGAGCTGCTTGTTTGGAAGGGAGATGCAGTCTCATGCTCTGGTCTGCGGAGGAGTTACCAAACACAGGGAATTAGGATGGGATTTCAGTGGAAGCAGATTATCCCGTTTCTCTCTGAGCACATTTCTGCCTCTGAATCAGCACATGACAGGCAGGGCAGCCGGGGCAGCCAGCAGGGCAGCTCCCATGCATGCCAGAGGGGACTGAGCCCGGGTCAGGGAGGGTTCCCTGTGTTCCCAGCGTGGCTGGAGCAGGAGCTGGGATGGCAGGAGAGGGATGGAGGGGGAGCAGACGGCGGGCATGGTGCTGGAGGGGCGGCACAAAGCGCTGTCAGAACAGCAGGGACTCGCGCTGGCGACGGCTGCAAATGGAGATGGAAAAGGCTGGAAAGGAAAGGACTCAACACAGCTGGTCCCCTTCAGCTTTGATCTTGAAAGCACAGGGGTGTTGGCCACAGAGAAGGAGAGGGGAAGAAGGGGGATGACTCATAAAAATATTGGTGTTTCCATGAAGATGCTGTTACCTGAGGACAGGAAGGAGGAGGGACCTTCCCTGCAAATGTGGAGGGAGCTGGAAGAAAAAGTCCCCCTTGTGTAGAAATTTCCAGCCTGCTTAGGAACATGGAGCTGTTTGCTCTGGAGCCAGCGGCTTGGTTGTTTGCTGGGAATTGCTGGTTTTGTGCAGAGCAGAAGGTGGTTTGTGTGCTTGTTGCTTCAGGGCAGAAAAAAAAGACAAATAAAGGAAAAGCTGGTTTTCTTGGAGGCCTGCGTGGTGGAGATGTATTTGGAAGAAGAAAGAGAGCTCTCCTTCCTGCTGCTGGGTGAGGGTTCAAAGGGGATGATCCCACCCCTGGTAGCTGGGGAGAAGTCAAACACTCCCCAGGATCTTCAGTCTGACACTCTGGCCACGGGAGGGCTGAGGTTTGATCTTCCTGGCCGCCACAGGGATTGTGCTGGGGAGAGGGTTGTAGTTTACTCACAGGAATGTAGATTTGCTCCATGTACCCATCCCTTCCGCTCACAAGTGACAGAGGTGGCTTGTCCTGCACAGGAGGACACGAGAAGGACGGATGGACCCAGGTGATGCCAGCTGTGTACCAAAGCAAGCTCAAACTTTCTCTGCCCCCTCCATGAGCCCTTGGGGGATTCCAGCTCACAGAAGCCATACATGCAGCGTTGGACCAGCTGTAATTTTTATCCTGGAGGCAAAAATCACTGGAAATAATGCTTCATCACTCTGAAGGTCCTGACACCACCCTTAACCACCACATCACGAACCTCCTGTCGCAATTGTGATCTGCGTATGTGTCAAATCTTGCCTCGCAGATAAAAGCTGCTCCGCAGGCACCTTTTGTACTAAAATACGGAGCCTTTAAAATGTGAAAGAAACAACAAAATGTAGGACGCCACACAAAGCTGACCCACTGGGGACTGGGGGGGGGAGAAAAACCCGCAAGAAGGAGGGCTTGACACACAAAAATTGTTTTGTTAACAAAGCATCATTGTTCCACTCTGAATCGGTTTGACTGGAGTGGTAGAAACACCCCATCTGGAGACAGATGGAGAGTTTTCTGGCTAAAGAGACGGGAGGAGGGCCGGCTGACAGCCCAGCAGATAGCATTGTCTGCTGCTACCTTGGCAATGGAGAGGAGAAAGGGCGGGTGGCAGATGAGGTGTCCCCTGTGCCACCTGCCCAGCACGCTGCATCCCTCTGCACAGGGAGGTGTGTGCCCAGGCTGGCTGCTCACACCTCAGGATAATCCTCCCTCGTCTTTTGGGGCTGGTTGGGTGCTCATGGGGACCAGCCAGGTGTCTGGGGAGGCTGCAAGCCACTGAGGTCCCCTCCAAGGCTCTCTTGGTGAGATGGTCCTGCTCCAGTTGTGTGCTGTGCCAGGCTTTGGTGTGGTGTGGGTTTAGCAGCTCTGGGGGACCAAAGTGCAAATCTCATCCCAGTGTGAAGGCTTGCTTCTGCTCTTGCATGGGTTTTGCCACTAAATTCCAGGATAGCAGGGTTTGGGATGATGCTGAATGGAAACTAGCATTGGTCAGAGGTGCAGGGAGTGAAACTGGTGGGAGCGGCAAGAGTTGATGCAATGCCAAAACACTCAGGGATGGGTCATGTGTGAGGTTCTCAGGTTGACCCAGCAGGCCTGCAGGATGCCTGAGAGTTCTTGGAATTGTCCTGGCCACCTTGCTGAGGTTGGGAATGAACGAGGAAAAATCTGTGTTGAATGCCCAGGGCCTTTGAGCTACAGCACAGGCTAAACGTGAGGTGCTTTATGGCATCAGGCTTTGCTGGCACAGTGTCTGCTCTGCTCCTGAGAGCTCACCAACAGCCCCTGCTCCCTCTGCTGCCTTCCATGCCTGATGGGAAACTCCAGGGTGGGTAATGCTCCTGCCAGAGCTTTGAGGGATCGTATCCTGCCCACCCTATCTGAATTCCTGATGACTTGCTAATTGCTTGACACACTCTACTTGCAATGCAAGAGACAGGCTCACGTCATCCTCTGTGGTTTGCCAGGGGAGAGTGTGAACCTCTTTTTGACTTGCCTTGAAATAGATGAAAAAGAATAGAGCTCGATATGATTAATGTGAAAACTTCAGCTTGGTTTCCTGCCTTGGCATCTGGGCTTTGGTCTTCTTAGCATCACCGTGCCTTGTTTTTTGAGGAATGGCTGCACGTGGGAGCATCTGAGAGCTGATGGTGCTGGCTGTGCTGTGGTGGTGTGGGGGCTCCTCTACAAGGTCTGTCCATAATCCCCAGCTGCTGGAGACATTCCAGGTTTGTGCAGCAGTCACGGAAGGATTCAGGTGGCTGCCTCGAGGCACTGCTGAGATAATACCTCAAGGGGCTCCTATTCAAACCCACTGGGGCCTTTACAGTTGTGTGGTGGAAATCTATTCAAATGCACCATGGCTTTTTGGGGAGCCAGATGAGCAGCCCAGCTTGGCCACTGGCTGTGGGCAGGTGGTCACCCATGCAGAGTGGACTAGCACAGCTTTGATACACCGTGCAAAAAATGTTGAAGGATTAAAGGAAAAGGTGGATTTGATCTTTGAGCCTCGAGGCTGCAGATGCACCAGCGTGGTGGTGGCAAGGGGTGTCCTGGTGCCCTGGTGTCCCCTGACACATCCAGAGTGCTCCCATGGGCTTGCAGAGCTGGGTTCAATTTTGGCTTTCCTGCCTCGCTTGCTGGGTTTATCTTCTGTGTGCCCTGCTCTGGGATGGATCCCACCTGATCCAAGCAGTGCTGAGCTGGTCCAGGGGGACGTGGCACAGGGAGGAGTGTGAGGGTGAGAGGAAAGTCTGTGTCACATCCTGCTGTTCAGTGCATGGAGTCCCCAGGTGTTTGCATCCATTGTGGCACCACAGGTGACTTTGGGATGAAGTGGCCTCAGGGGGGAGAAGTGAATGGGGTCACAGAATGCAAGATGGAGTAGAACAGGATGGATCTATTCACCTGAGCTCTGCCACAGTGTGTTGTGGTTTTCCCAGAGGGAAAAGACCTGGACTTGTGAGAAGTGAAATCCTTGGACAGCCATCCCCTGCTTTTGCAGCCATTTGCCTGCCCTGGGCTGCTGGGGACACCATTCCTACAGCCTGCTCCAAAAAAACATCCTTTTGCAGTCTCGGATTTTGGCCCTGCTGCTGCACCAGCTGCACCGTGCTGGCAGGAGGGGAGAGGAGAGGAGAGGGAAGGTGAGGCAGGGCGGGCAGCTCGGTTTGTGCCGGCTGCTGTCACTGCACAGCGCCCTTGATGTGGCAGTGGGTGCCAGGAGCCAGCCGGGGCATGGATCCCGCTGCTGGGCACTGCCTGCCCTGGAAGGAGGAGACAGGGTCTGGATTGCCCGTGATGCATCAAAGCACCCAGGAGTGAGGTGTGACCCTGCCTGGCAGCAGGTCAGGGTGCTGTTCTCCTTGCCCTGCCGCTGGGAAAGCAGAGTGCATCCCTGGGGAAGTGCCATCCGCCCCATCGCGCTGTCGTGCGCAGCGTGGAATCTTTCACCTTGCTTTTCCCCCTGTGCAGAGAGGGGATGCAAATTCGCATGCGAGCTCTCCCGGGAAGCGGAGGGGATGGATTCACCTTGCTGGGAGGCGAGGGAGTCACTGGGAAAGAGGTGCTGGAAGGAGCGCAGAGCGGATTAATCTGCAGCGACTCGGCTGTCGCCAGTCCCCGGTGCGAAGGCGCCCGGGGAGCTCCGGGTGCATTGGGGCGGCGTTGTGCTGCTCTCTCTGCCTCCCAAACGCCTCCTGCGCCGGGCTCTGTGAATCAGCATTTCTGCAGTCGGAACAAGACAGCGGGGAAAGGCAGGAGGATGTCAGGGCACGGGGAGCCTGGCGGGGAGGAGGATGGCGGGGGGGACCTCATTAAAAAGGGGCAGCCTGTGAGTTGGGGGTGGTCTCATGCCGCGGCTCCGCAATCTGCTCCCTCCAGGTTTTGGCTCATTACCGCCCTACACCCCTCGTGCTCGGTGCCGAGGTAAACAAGCGCTGGGAGCGATGCCTCCCCTTCCCACCCGGGGGAATGTGACAAGCTGGCACTGGGAGAAGGCTTGAAAGCGATGTGATCCTCCGTAGCTCCTGAGCCGGGGAACCTGGGGAGATCCAGTTACAGCAGCGGGGTTAGAACAAAAGAGATTTGCCTCCGGGATCAATTCCTCTCCATTTTCCGGGCTGTGCACGTGTGTGTGCCTGGAACGGCCCGGCTGAGCACCAGGGCTCTGATGCTCCGGAATGCTTCTTTTTCCCAAAACAGGGAGAGCAGGGTAATCCCCTGGGACAGGCCTAGAAATAGCAAGGCCAGGCCAGGCTTTGCAATGCTTGGAAAATCAGGAGCCAAGCTGGGCAGCTGGCGGTTTCTGGATCTCCTTTGCTCTGCCAAGGGCTGAGCTCTGGGTTGGGATGTGAAACCACCCCATGGTTTACTCCCAAGGCATTTCCAGGTGATGCCTCCTCCTCTCCATCATAAGGTTGGCCAGTGAGCAAAACCCCAATCCCTCAAAAGCCTTTTCTGCCCCATTATGGCTGCGCCAACACCGCATTATCCGAGATGCCTTTAACCCACAGCCGTGGTGGGGCTGGGGGGATCATGAGCCTTTCACGTGTGCTGCAGAACCAGCTCAAGGAGTCAGCAGGATCCTGCACCCTGGGATGCTTGTCGCTCGTTTGGGGGGGGTTGGGTGGCTTATTTGGGGGTGGGGTGTTTTTGGCATATTGCCTTCTCCCAAATGCCGCCGGGGATGAGCCATGGAGAGCACAGATGTGCATCCCGAGCATACCACAACAAGGTTCCTGATTTAAGGACTGTGATTAACCTCTTTCCGACAGTTGCTAACCAGGTGCAGGATTGTAACAGGAAGAGGAGAAAGCTCAGTGAAAACAGCCACTTTTCCTCTGTCACCTGGAAATGCACACGGATGCCATTTTCTGCCTGGAAATCAGGCAGATTTTAGGGTTTGTAATGGGTGCAGGGACACCCTGTTTGTGGCAGTACTGACCTGTGTCTGCTCCCCAGAGCCTGCCTCTTCCTTTCCTGCTTGGCATCCCACAAACAAGGCATCGATGGAGTGTGAATCCAGCACAGGGCATGCTGGTGTGTGGGATCATGGGCCACTTGGGGCTATGCATGCAGGGTTGCTAACAGGAAACTGGGCAGAAAATCACCTGCATTTGCCCACTCAATTTTCCAGATATCCTTTGGAAAGCTGGGTATCCAGAGGAGAAGTGGTATTTCACAGTTAGGCATGAAAAGGGGAACCATTGCAGCTTGTGTTTTGCAGGCAAGAGTTAAACCAGGAGCTGCCAAAGTTGCTCATTTTCAGGAAATCTGGTATCCGTGGGATTCAGGGCTCCTCTGGCCAGGACTACAAAAGCTGGAGAGGGACTCTTTCCAAGGGCATGGAGTGACAGGACAAGGGGGAATGGCTTCACATTGACAGTGGGCAGGGATGAATTGGATATAAGAGAGAAAATCTTCCCTGTGAGGGTGGTAAGGCACTGGCACAGAGAAACTGTGAATGCCCCATCCCTGGACATGTCCAAGGCCAGGTTAGAAGGGGCTTGGAGCAACCTGGGATAGTGGAAGGTGTCCCTGCCCATGGCAGGGGGTTGGAACAAGATGGGCTTTAAGGTCCCTTCCAACCCAAACCATTTTGGGATTCCATGACTGTCGCTGGCCTCCCAGGTCTGGGTTTCACGTGTGTCACTCACAACTGCTGTATTTCATCCCAAATACCCCTCTGGCACCATGGTGGCTTTCAGATCAGCTTTGGAACTCCCTGTGCTGTGGTGTGTGTTCGTGGATCACTTCCTGCACTGTGTTTTTTGGAGAGCCACACTCTTACTGCTTTTCCAGCCCCTGGCTGGATGGTTTTAGGGCCCCCTCATTGTACCTCCTCCCCTTTCCATCTCCCCATCTCTTAACTGCAAATCCCTGTATTTCTTCCCAAAGAAGAGGCTGCAGTCTGTGTTTCACACTGGGGCTTCAAACACTTTGCAGAGTCAAGAGCTGTTCCACGAGAGAACAACAGGGAGAGAGAGGGATGGGGGCCTGGGCAAGAGGGCACCCCCTAAAGTGGGTGAGTAGAATATAGGTTTGGGAAATCTGAAGAGACAGAAAAATTTATTAAAAACAATTAATAGCTGCTCCAACCAAGGATTTAACCTGAAACCAAAACCTTAGGGAGGGAGGAAATGAAGTGGTGTACGATTGTTATTTTATTGCTTAATATTTTTTTTTTAATTTTTTTTTTTTTTTTTAGTATGATATGCTAAATGCAAATAAGCATTTGTACCAAGCAGGAGAGGGAGGGGATGGAAGACATGCCGGGAAAAGTGAGTGGGATCTAGGTTTTGCATCGTTCACTGAATTACTGGCAGGTCTTTTGTAACATCTGTTAAAAATAAAACAAACATTCATTTCCATTTCTCGCTGCCTGAGATGGCTCCTGCAAAAAAATTTCAACCTGTCCAGGAATTCGTCTTGAAAGTTGCCCTCCCTCTCCTCACGCCTTCTCCAGGGGAGATTTCCTTCCTGGACTTCCCAGGGGCTCCATTAGCCCCACATTAAAGCCTTTCTACTTTGCTCTAAAACTCTCCATCGAAGTAAAAGGAATTCTAATAAACCACTGGGAAGACTCTGCTATTCACTCTTTCCATGGAAACACGGCGCTGCCTTGGAGCAGAGCTCCTCTCGATGGAGCCTGGGTCACGGCAGGAGGAGACCAAGGAGGGATGCAGAGATGGTTTCCATTATAAGAGATCTTTTGAGAGAAATAATCGCTGCTCTCCCACCAAGGAAAGCCTTGGGGATGTCAGGGGCCTCGGCGCGGCGCGGGAGCGGGGCCGGCCCCAGAGGGGGTGGTGGTGGGAAGTGGGATCTGCTGGGCACTGAGAAACTCATTAAAACATCTGATTAGTGGAAATCAAGGCACCCAGGACTGATTCCTCCCTCTCAGCGGCAGGGATGAGTCCAGGAGGGTGGATGGACCCGTGATGCAGGAAGAGGCTGCACAAGGGGGCTCAAGGATGGGGATGTGGGGTACGGGGAGGGCACGGGGTCACGGGAGGACACTGGTGGCTCCACACCCAAGGCTGTGCTGCACAGACCAAACATCACACCGCAAAAATACATTTTTCAAGGCCAAAAAAAGCCTGTTTGCTCTGGGAGGGGATTTCTGGCTGTTCCCTGGGTCCCAAACGGGAGCTGGACAAGGAGGTCAGTGGATGGATCCCTACCTAAAGCCACTGTCCTATAATTAATTTCCAGCCTCCTCGCAGGCACAGTCATCCTGAGTGTTGCTGTTCTGACACCGTGCTGCAAGATGAAGGATTTTATTTTTTTTTTTTAAGCGTGAGGAAGCTCGTTAGAAATAGCCCGAAGGGCAAAGTTAGGAAATGAAAATCCATCGGATCCGCTCGGAGCCGATGCACAGAGCTTGATGAGAGCTGGGGCAGGGCTGCTGCTCCTGCCTGTGAGGAGCCACCACATGTGTGGGGTGTGTGGCACCTGGGCAGGGGACAAAAACCATCCATTGGCGTGGTTGGGAGTGGGGCTGAGGGAAAATCTGCCAGGAAGAGGGATGAAAGAAAGATAAATGAAAAAGAGCCAGCTTAGAGCATCCTGTGTAGGTACTGGGGAGGTCCTTGGACCCCGGGTTGGCCACTCATGTCAGGGCTGGATGAGGAGGCTGGTGGGAAAAGCTCAGTTTTCTCAGGATGCCTTATCATTTAGGTCAAAGTGGTGAGACACCGAGGGAGCCAGAGTGCCTTTGTTTTAGCAGCTCCAGAAATAACATTGCTATGAGTCATTATTGTTTAGCCTCTCCAGGGCAGGAGGTGCAGGGTTATGTCCAGGGAAGCCTCCAACTTTGATCAGCAAGGTGAGCCCTGCTCTCATGGCAGGGAAGGTGGGAAGAGGCTTTTTGATGCTGGTTGTGCTGTTTTGTGGTAGCTCAGGGTGAGATCTGCTCCAGGATGCTCTGGATCTGGATTTTATCAAGGGCATGGAAACTTTTCCATCTGCATAACTGAGCAGCAGCATCCTCTGTGAGCTGGGAGGTTTTAATGAGTGAAGTTAATTGGTGTTATAGGTGGTGGTCTCCCACCCAGGCAGTGGTTTGGCTTAGATAGACATGACCGTGTCATGCAAACAGAGGTGACGTGGGTGTTGACACCTCAGAAATGCTGAGAAGTCATGAAATCAGCCTTTTTGAACCCATAAATCGTAGGTGCAGAACTTTAAAGGTTCCAGAAAAAGAAAAAGTGTTTAATAACCAAAGTGTTTGGTGGTGATTTAATTTGCATATGGGGCTCCCTGGGGCTTGTGGTTTCAACCTTTCACCCCACCACAGTGAGGTCAGGGTTGGAGGAGAGCGGGGCTGAGATCTTCCTGAAATCACAGGACTCCTGGAGCTGGGGATTTCAAACATACCAGAGCTGGGAAATAACATGGACAGACCAGATTGTTGAATTTATTGGATTGTAGTGTAAAAATAACAAATCCTTTAGTCTTCTGTCAATCCCAGAGGAGAAGCTGGGGGTGATGTCCTTTGGGTCCATCCCACCTTGGCTTTACTAGGGTGGCAGTCGCGGCTTGTGATGCCAAACGGTGCCAGGCTCTTGTGTGTGAAGGGCAGGGCAGATTGGTGATTACAGGGAATAACACCAAGTCCCTGGAGAGCCATGAGGTCCCAGCTTGATTTACCATCCTGCAGAGAGGCATGTGTGAAGCTGGAGGTGGCTGGGAGCATATTGTGGTGTATTACCTACAAACAGCCAGACTGGGTCTGCCATGGGGATGGGGATGAGGATGAGGATGGGGTGGGGAGGAAAACGACAGGGGAGATGAGAACAAGCAGTCTGCTTTTGCAGGTGCTGTGTGTCCTCTTGTGAGGTTTGGTCTGGTTTGCAGCTTGATGGCTCCTATCTCGAGTAATTAACAGGGAAAAGAGAGGGCCTGGTTATCCATCCTTCAAGAGCAAGGGGTTGAATTGAAAGGCAGCGCCTTGGAAGTGGATCAAATAGCTCTCCAGCCCCCCGCGTACGGCTCGGAAACTTGCTGCCGTGCTGCGTTATCAAGGTGAACAGCTTTAGTTCAATTAACGAGAGGCTCAGAGCGGAGCCGTGGGAGGAGGCAGGGCTGGGCGTTTGCGCCCTTCGGGGCAGCAGCCGGGGCGCGGAGCCGCGATCCCGGCACGGCACGGCACGGCACGGGTGGCCCGCTGGGCCAGGGCCACCACAGCTCTGCGTCCCTTGGCCAGGGGAACCGGCTCCCCCTCCTCGCCTCTGCGACGGGTTTTATTTACCCCTTGGGAAAAAAAAATCGGGGTGTGTGTGTGTGTGTGTGTGGAAGGGTCGCTCTTTGTTAGCACCTCCCTTTCCCACTCCTGCTAATAATAAACCTCCCCAAAATCAATCGCTGCCAGCGATGAGTTGCCACCCGCTCACCGTGCACCTCAATCCCCGCAGATGATGGTGCTGGGAGCCAGCGCGCTTGGATTTTTTCCTGCCGGTCGCTGCCTGGGCTGCAGCTGGCTCCGGCACGCAGAAAGCTGCAGGTGTGATTTGTTCATTTGCCTCCACCTCCCCCCTCTTCCCCCCCGCGCTGCCTCCCTCCTGCTCCGCTTCCCCGCCGAGCCCACCTAGCGCATCCCACCCGGCTCATCGCGGCGGCCAGACCCGCATCCCACCCTGCGCCGACTCCGGCATCTCCCCGGTGCAGTGCTGGCGGAGGGTTGGGATGGCTGGGGCTGGAGAGTGTGTGTGTGCGTGGAGGGGAGAGGAGGGGGGGTTAATCTGATCCTACGAGGTTGGAAGAGGGAGAAAAAAAAAATCAAAACTATAAAGAAGGCAGCAGCCTCCTCCTTTTCCCTCTCCCCCGCTCCAGAGGATTAAGCCTACAAAAAAAAAAAAAAAAGAAAAAAAAAAAAAGAGAGAGAGAGAAAAAAAAAAAATGTCTGCAGCTTTCTGTTGACCCTGCATGATGGCATTTTTGCGCTCTGTGTGCTGCCTCTGCTGATTGCTATTCCTGGCACAAACACACACACACACACACGCGCACACACACACACCACACACACACACACACACATACACATACACACGCAGCCCCAGCACGGCTCACACGGGCACGGCGAGCCCACTCCAAAATACAAAAAAAAAAAAAAAAAAACCAAACAAAAAAAAAACCCAACCCAAACCGGTGCCGCTCGGTGTCCCTGGCCACCCTGGTCTCTGTCGGGAGAGCTGCCAGCACCCGCTGCCGCTCGCCCTCTCCTCCACCCCACTTCTCACCTCGGTCCCCAGCTCCAGCGAGCACTTTCTGCCGGAGCCGCCCGCAGCCAGAGCCCTCCACCACTCCTACCGCTGGCATTACATTTTCAGGCTGGATGCTATAGGGCCGTTTCTAATTACCTTATATCCCCTAGTGGTCTATGAATAATGGTTAGTGAAGGAGCTCAGAAGGGCTGCTGAGAAGGGAAGCAAAAAAAAAAAAAAAAAAAAAAAAGGGAGAATTGTGCTATTTCTCACATTTTTTTTTCTAAGGATCTAATCTGGCTACTGTGCTCTGGAAGAGGAGGAGAGCGAGCCAGCAGGAGAGAGAGGAGAGAGCGAGGACCATCGCAGGTATTGTTGCAAGCTACATCTTTGTGCTTTTTTTTTTTTCCTTTTTTTCCTTCTTTTTTTTTTTTTTTTTCTTGAAGCCGCAGCAGAATTGGAAGGGAGGGCGTGAGTGGGGGGGGGGGGGGGGGGGGCGGGCGAGGGTGTGCGGACTGAGCTTTTTCCGGATTTATTTTTCTCTTGTGCAACTCGTGTGCTGCTGCGATTGAATGGATGCACGGCGCCGGCATCGCGGAGTTTGGGGAGGGAGGGGGATTATACGTGCCGTGTGTGTGTGTGTTGTGTGTGTGTTGTGTGTGTGTGTTGTGTGTGTGTTGTGTGTGTGTTGTGTGTGTGTCCTATTTGCAGCAGCAACGGAGGAGCCGGGGGGGGCGTGTGTGTGGGTGAGGGGGGGGTTGTTTTTGCTTTTCTGGAAGTAATAAAGAAATTTGCAACCGGTCCAAAACCCCTCCTGACTTGCCGATTGATGGGTGCCTGAACAAAGATGCAGCTGAGACTTGGAAATGTTTGTGCGTGGAAGGGGGTGGATTTCGTTTTGCTTGTCCTGAATCCCTACTTTTGCAAAGTTAAAATAATAATGGGCACGGGGCTGCGAAAGCCTCTGCGGAGGGAAGCCTTCCCGGGGAGGCTGATTTAATTGAGGAGTTATGGATGTGCATGGTTTTATACTTCCAAAAGTTGCGGCGGTGCCGCGGGCGGGCGCCTGGCTCTCCTTGCCGTTGTCTGCACGTGAGAACGCTGACTTGATGGATTTTCTTTCTTTTATTCGGTGGCTGGCAGGGCAGGAAAAAATGGATCTAGCAGATAACCCAAGGAATCGTGGGGTTTGCACATCTGGCTGCGCCTTTGGAAAGCCCCTTGATGGGACTTTCACCTCCCGCTCCCTTTTCTCCCACGGCAAATTTCGCCTCCAAATCCTCCCGTTGACATTAATAAACAAACAAACCGGGGAATAGCCGTGGAGCCCGGTGAGGGGGCTCGGAGTGCTGCCCGGGGGTGGGGAACCGTGTGCTTTTGTTTTAAATAACGAAACGGCGATGATTGAAAACATATGAATAGGATGCAATGCAGAGCGGGTGTGTTACGGGGAGGGAGGCGGGGGGGGGAAGAGCTGGAAAACTGCTTATACGACAGAAGCAGAGCTTGAATGAGTGTGGTGAGATGAAAGGCGAGGGGTCCGTCCCTCGCCCGGCTGCGAGGGGGGGCGATTCCCAAAGGCGGAGGAATGATCTCGGCGTGGGGAAGCTCACTGGGGGGGTAAAAAAAAAAAAACACCGAAAAAAAACCCCAAAAAGAAACCCCAACCAACCTGAAGTATGTGATTATATCCCGTCCAACCAACTTTGCCGGTTGCGGCGTTAACGGAGCTAATTGTCCTCAAAAATAATAAAACCAGGGGGAAATACGCCTGCGGTGTGTGGAAGGGAGGGAGATGTGCAGGTCCCCAAACCCCACGGGCTCCCCCAAAAAGCGCCGCCGGGCTGGGGGACACCGAGGCGGTACCCAAACGTGGCCGGATTGTGTTTATTTGGGCGGAAATAAAGATGGAGCAACTGCCCTGGGGAGGGCTGTAATCCCCCCGGGAAGGGCTCCGAACCGCGCCGGTGCTGCCCTGCGCTGCCTGCCCTTCGCTGCCTGCCCTGCCTGGCCTTGCTTTTGTGTTTGTTTGCTTCCGAGGAGGGGGGAGAAGGGAGCCGGGGGGGCCGCGAAGGCGGGGAGAAGCCGTGAGGGCGGAGAGCCGATTTAAATTGGACTTAATGGATTCCCAGGGCAGCTCTTTTAGATGAAAGTCAAAATAAGAGCCAAAGTGAATCTCAGCAGACCTGTCTGTTGCATTAGAGATGCAGCCCTTCCTCTCCCTCCCTCCCTCCCTTTATTCTTTAAAAGAGAGGGGGAAAAAAGTGTTATCCTTACGGAAGACGGCGTGGAGTTTCTCATTCCTATAATGCGAGCTCTAATTGAAGAACTTGCAGCCTCTTGGGAGAGTCTTTACTGATCGCTGCTTTTGTTATTCATGCCGCGCTCTGTTTTCTTGGGATTTTTTTGGGGGGGCTGATGTGAGTCTGACTGCGCCGGGTGTGATGCTGTGTCCCCCCCAGGCCGGCTCCGCGGGCTGACAGCAGGTAGGACCCCCTGGTCCCCTCCTCAGGGGGTCACAGCGGGCTCCCCCGGGTCGGTTGTGCTGTGCTGGAGGAGGAGATGAGCAGCTGAAAGCCCCCGGGAGCTGTCGGGTGGGGGGAGATGCTGCAGCCTGGCTGCGGGTGGCTCTCGTCCTCACAGGACCCCCCGGGAGGGATCCTTGCCCGGCGTGGCACATGGGGATGGGGGCACAGCAGGGCTTCTGCCTCCTGCCTGTGCTCACTGCAATGGTTTCGGGGTGCCGTGCAGTGCCACGAGCCTGCTTGGTGCAGAGGGCACAGTGCAGCCCTGCTGTCACGGCTCTCCTGTCCCACGGGGGTCTGCCGTGTCACCTGGAGGGGACAGGTGTTGTGCCAAGGCCACGTGGGTGCTCTGCCCACCCAGGGTGAGGAGCAGGACACAGCCAGTGAGCCTGCAGGACCTGTGCTGGGCGAGTTTCCCTCCTCCCCTGCCTTTTCTGTTGCTCAGGAATTCAGGGGTGCACAGGGAGACTGGCAGATGGGGCTCCCCCCTTCAGGGGTCTCATCACCCGTCCCAGCCCCCTTGGGTGGCCAGAGGAGCTGCTGGCCTGTGTCCCCAAGCCCTGTGTCCCCACAAGGTCCCATGGTGATGCTGCCCATGGCAGTGGGCTGGTTTGATGCAGCCAAAAGCTCCTGGGGGGCAGGTCCTTGCTGTCCCTGCGTCCCTTTCCCAGCCTTGGGCACCCATTTGAACTACACTTGAGCTCTGCGTGGAGGAAAACAAGAGCCACAAGCCCCAGGGCTGCTGTCAGTGGCATTTGGTGGCTGTGGGGTGAGCGTGGCTGGGGAGGAGGATGTGTGAGCAGGATGGGGCTCTGCCAGCCCATCGGCTTAGCACGGAGGCAAAGCAGTTAACCTGGACATCTGATCTCCCCGGGAATTGTGTATTGACCCTGACAGCGATGCATCAGGAGCGACAGACTCTCCATCATCGATCCCTCTCCTCCCATCACCAGGTGTCGACACCGACAGCCGTGGAGCCGGCTTTAATTTCAGGCCTCTGGCTCCAGCACGTAACACTTAGCCATGGTCCCAAGGTGCCACCAGGCTCTGCAAACAAACACCTGCACAGGCAGGTGACCGTCCCCATTTTGTGGCAGGGATGGCACTTGCTGTGCGTGGCCAGCTGAACTGGGGGCAGGGTTGGCAAGGGACCATCCCAGGGCCATTGGGCAGGGTGGTATTGCAGCCTTTGGTGGGGGATCCAGGGATCACCTGGAGTTCCTGCTTTGCCGGTCTTTGCTGGGAAAACCCTCTGATCTGGCACCCCTTGTGCCATCAGGGTTGAACAGCAGAGGATTTGCCCAAGCTGGGGTGTCCCAGTCCTTTTGCAGCCTTTTCTGAATGACCTTATCTGGCCTGGATGTGTCTTGTCTTTCCCACCTCTAAAATGGCTACTCCCAAACCTGCTGGGTGGTCAGGTGTGTGTGCCACCCCACAGAGACCTGCTGGGGAGCCTGGTGGGTTTCTTGGGTGCCTTGATTTTGGTCAGGGGCCGGCTGGCACCTCGCCTCTCCTCCTTCCCAGCATCTTGAGATTTCCGAGACGCAGGCAGCCAAGCTGAGGCTGAAAAAGCTGCTTGTGGTGGTTCAAGAGCATCTCCTCGACAGAGGAGAGAGAGGGAGGCTTTTCATTCCTCCCTTTCTTTTGGAGCTATCCAAGCTCCCCTCACCGGTGCAGGGGCTCTTCCCGCTCCCCCCTGCAAGGGAACGTTAAAAGCCAGGGGCAGCGGATATCTTGACACCCCGTCAATCCCAGCCTTTTACAGCAGCAGTCTCTGAAGGCTGGCACTGCTGCACAGAAGAAAACAAGTGAGAAGAGGGGGGGAGGCGAGAGCAAGCCTTTGCAGCCGGCAATCGATAATTGTGGTGTCACTCACTGCCTTGGAAGTTCCCGCATCCCCACGGTCGCTGGTTGGGGGGAGAAGGGGAGGGTGGGAGCTGGGCTCTGCCCTGCCAGCACCGGGCACGGGGCAGGGAGGGTGGCAGAGGGCGAGAGCCCAGCCCTGAGCAGGAGCCTCCCGCTGCATTACTCACCACTTGATGTAGCTTGAACCTTTCAACTCCCTCCCCTTGGGGATGGAGCGGGCTGGGCAGAAGGTGTTGACGGAAAACGCTCTCCTTTCTTAGCTTTGAGGGTTTTTATTCCCCTTTCCCTCTTTTTTTTTTTTTTTCCCTTCCCCACCTCTCTCTATGGGAATTTTGGGCTTTAATAATCTCCCCAAAATATAAAAGAAACCCAAAAAACCCCCCAGCCCAGCTCCCCCTCATGTGTGTCTCCATCTTAGCAAAAGCCGAGGCAAAAGATCAAGGAATTCTTCCTTTTGTGCAGCTTTCAAGACCAAAGATGTGCCGGTGAAAAGGGGAGGCTCAGAGTACCAGGCACACACAAGTGTTAAAGGAGAGGCTTCCCTTTTGTCTCCAAGGCAATCAGCCGGTGAAGGGATCCACAAATTAATTAAAAATTGCTCTGTCTTGATTGAGTTATTCCTGCTCGTATCCCACCTGCCTATCAAAAGACTGGGACTGGCAGGAGGAAATTCCTATTTCTTTCCCAAACAGCTTAGACACGTACCACGGTCTGTCTCGCTTGCCTTTTATCCCAGGCAGCAAAGGAAATAAAAAAAAGAAAGGGCTGGCGTGATATCCAAAGAGATCTCTCCCGGAGGATGCGTCCCCTCTCCTGCGCTAACAAATGCTGCGGTATTTGGACGATTTGGAAGAAAAATGAGCAGATTTACGTGTCAGGCATGGGCCAAATTGTAGTTGTAACTCCATGAAGTTGATGGAGATCCATTGGAGATTAATTTGGCCCCAGGTCTGGCGCTTGCTCCGCAGGGAATAGGCTGGATCTCTGCCTTGGTTGAAACAAGAGGTATTCAAATGGGTTTGTTGTGGCTGTGCTATGCCCAAGTGGTAGAGCCGAGCAAAAATCCCAACTGGTTGTATCCCCGGTGCCAGAGCACCATAAATACACCTCGAGCTGTCAAGTCCTGCACAGTCTCTACTGCATTTACCACTGAGAACGCTTTCAGGGGGTAGATTTATCTGTAGGGGCTGTGCACAAGTCTCCCTGTGTGCTTTGCTAAGAGGCTTGAACTCCATGCCGGTGTCCTGGTGGGGGAAGCCTTTCTCCCCTCCTGTTTATGGGATTTCCACCCAAACCGAGCCTGTGCCTGGGCTCAGCCTGAGCCCCAGAGAGCCCAGCCCTCCTTCGCTGGGCTCGGGCTCTGGTTTGGGGGGGCATCATCAGTCAGTGCCTCTGAGCAGGATTCGGGGGGGTTGGTTTGCTGCTTTGCAGTCAGACCTTGCTTCCTCTGCTTTATTGTCATCTCCGCTCTTAGTCACCGCTCGATGCCTCACCAGAGGACACTGCTCCTGCTGCATTTATGGCAGCCACTAAAATTGGCTGCTCCGACAGGGAGGGACACTGAGCATCAGGGAGGCTCTGCCCAGCTCCCTGATGGTCCTTGGCATCGTGTGGGGAGCGTAGGGGAGCTGCAGGGCAGGGCTGTGTCTGTCACCAAATGGGTCCCCTGTGCTGAGGATGCGTGAGGGAATATGGGAGCAGTGCTGGAAAGGAGCAGCAGTGGCCACGTTCTCAGGTGGAGATGGCTGGTGTGTAAATGAAAATGAGATGCTCGATAAAGTAGGAAAGCATAATTAAAAACGTTCACGGCTGCTGGCTCGCGAGGCGTGGGCACTCAGTGATCCAGCGAGGCACAGCCGTCCCCCTCCCCAAACCCCACAGCTCTCAAGCCTCCTTGTCCTGTAATAGCATGTCCTTCACATGCCTGTCTCTGCATGATCTATAGAACAGGGCTGGCCTCTCATACCACTGCCTTCCACCAGGCCAGTGACTGGATTCTCCAGAGGAGACTCTAGTCCTATCATAGCATGTCCTTCACCGTGACTGCTGCTGCACAGAGACACGGCAGCACGGGGCTCTAATACCTTGTAATTCACTGTGACTGCTGTGGCAGGACCTGCACCGTGCTGTGCTGCCGCAGCCCTTCAGACCCCTTGGCTTTTGCATCTGCTCTCGGGCTTCAGAGCAAGGGCTGGGTGGGAGGGGACAGATGGTGGCAGGACCTTGGAGGTGTCCCAGGCTTGGTGGGGCTCCCTGGCTCTTGGTGGGGCTGGGAAGGTGCTGAGTATCCCCAGGACACGGTCCCATCCTGCCTCCTGGGTGGTTTAAAAGAGGGAGTGCTGGGGGCCAAGCTCTGCCTTGGCAGGGGAGAAATCCCTGTGACTGTGCCAGGGTGAGAAATGGCCCTTGGATGCAAGGAAAGCATCCTTCCTCTGGGTGGTATGGGCATCATAATAAATGTCAATATCTCTGCACACACAAAGGAGAAGGGGACATTTGGCTACCGAGCGTGTTTGTTCCAGGAGCTGATTTACTTTGAAGACTTCAAGGCTTCTCTAATGCTTCCCTCTTCACTGGTTAACCCTGTTCCTTTGCCAGTTAAATAGAAATGCAGCTGCCATCAATAAAGCCCTTCTGGAGGCTGTTCCAGGGATGTGTCCACACTGCTCTCAGTGCTGTGCTGGACACTGCTCCCTCTCCAACTGATCTGGTTTAGCTGCACCCCTGGGCTTTTGCTGCCCTGGTAAAGTGAAAATCCCTGTGAGGGATGAGGGTTTTCCAGCGAAGTGACGGAGATCCCAGTGCTCAGAGCATCCCCTTGGAGCCTTGCTGTGCACAGAGCAGGGTGGAGGTGACCATGATTCATCCAGGAAACAGATTTGGGGTTGTTGCTTTGTGTTGCTGGATTTTCTTTGGAGGGGAGGCATTGGAAAGCCTGGAAGCTGGAACCTCTAAGAAGTGTGAGAATGTCTTGTCAGGGCTCCCAGGATGAGAGAATAGCATGTTTGGTGGTGAGATGGATGAGGGAGCAAATTTTGGGAGCTAGTGCTTCCCTGCAGCATGATGCTCGGCTTGTTTTCCAAAAAACAGGAGTTGGCATCTCCTGTTTTGCTTCCATACAAATCATCAGTGTTGTTGTTGCTCCTGCTTGGACTGAGGAAGGAGGAATTTGGCCCAGTGGCTTTTTTTCCCTCCTGCTTCCCCTAGCAGCCCGGGCTACAGATCTGCAAACAGCTGTAAGGAGAGCAGAGATCATTAGCTGGCAGGATCAGATGAGATAGTTTCTTAAAAGGATTGTCTGATTTCTCTATTGATCAGCCTGATTTAAAAGGGGGAGTTGGGTCAGAGGGCATAAATTATCATTGAAGGAGGGGTGAAGGCCTCAAAGGCTGTGCTGCACTTAGCTGCAGTGCTGAGGAATGTGTCTCTCGGCGGGGACGTGCAGAGCTGAGCGCCGTGGCTGCCGGCCAAGCTGGGTCTCCTCTACGCTCAACTGGGAACCGAGTCAAGGGAAGTGCATTTCAACTTGGGTAAAGAGCCTCTCTCTCTTTGCCAAACTGGTGTCTGCAGCCCCCACTGCTTGGGGTCAGAGGGGGAAGGGGTGCAGCGTGGCCCTGGGGGAGGTTTGGGGTGCAGCAATGGTTTGGGGCCGCTGTGGGCTCTGAGCTCCCTCCCTCCCTCCCCAGAGAGAGGATGCTCTCACCCCGCAGAGACCTGCGACCTCTCCCTGGCTTTCCCCAGGCTCCCTGTGTGGTCTGCAGCAAGATGTTGAACCACGGGAGGTTTCTGCCTCCCTGGCTGTAAAATGAAGCTAATCTGCAACCTGAGGTTGCTGCTTTCCCCGTTCTTGTGATCGCTGCCCAGGGCTCCTGCATCCCCTGCCACTGGAGTCACGGGACTTGCAGGCTTTGCAGTGGCCCCCCAGCTCTGGATTATGGGAAGAGGAATGGGAAAACATCCAGGGGAAATGAGGCACCATCCACATTGATGGCAGAGGGTCTGGTTTTGGGGACATGGCACATCTTCCACACCAGCTTGTTCTGCTGCAGCCTGGATCCTTCTTCATTCTTCCCTCATTCTCATCCATCTTTATGGTGGAGGAGCCTTTTGTGCCTAGGTCAGTGTCCCATCTCTGCCTTCTCCCAGGGTTTGCATCTCCCACAGCTCTCTGGGCAGGACTGTGGGGATCTGCAGTGGGGTTGTGTCACTGTGACAGGGTTGTGTCACCCCAGCAGGGCATGAGCTGGAGCCAGGACAGGCTGTCTCGACAGGGAAAGCTGCAGAAGCACTTGTGAGGTGGCAGATCACCCTCTGATTGGGGTTTGTGCCCTTTCCAACCCCGATGGAGCTTGTTCCTCTTATTTCTGGCTGTGCTAAATTAAAACAGTGCAAGAGGTGTGATTTCTGCAGCTGTGGGCAGCTCTGAGGTGCCCTGGTGAGCTCTGGGCTGGCACATCTGCCTGGAGTAGCACCACCAACGGGGGAGGCTGACACAGCCACACTGCTGGTGTCCCCAGGCTGGGGACATGTCCTGAAACTGAGTCCATCTGCCCTTTCCCAATGCTGTTCCACATGCCAGCAGTGCAGCCAAGGCTGCTGCCTGCCCCTGTGCTGCTCATCCTCTTGTTCCTGCCCTCCTGCACAGAATCATTGAATCACAGCATCATTAAGGTTGGGAAACCCCTCTAAGACCATCAAGTCCAACCATTAACTGCCAAGCCCACCACTAAACCATGTCCCCAGGTACCACATCCACACATTTTTTCCACTTCCAGGTTGGATGAACACTCCACCAGTACCCTGGGCAGCCTGTTCTGATGCCTGACCACCCTTTTGGTGAAGACATTTTTCCTAATATCCAACTTCAACTGCCCCTGGCTCAACTTGAGCCATTTCCCCTTGTCCTATCACTTGTTACCTGGAGCAGAGCCTGACCCCCACCTGGCTGCACCTTTCTGTCAGGGACTTGAGGAGAGTGAGAAGTTTTCCCCTGAGCCTCCTTTTCTCCGGGCTGAACTCCCCCATCTCCCTCAGCCGCTTCTTGTGCTCCGGATCCTTCCCCAGCTCCGTTGCCTTTTTCTGGACACACTCCAGCACTCCAGCCTCTTCCTTGGAGTGAGGGGAACAACCCCACGTGCCCCATCCGTGTGCACAGTGGCTGCTGGGGACAGCAGCATGGTGGTTCCCCATGACGTGTGTGCCTTGGAAGGAGCTGAGCCAGGCCATTATCACGGATCACTTCTGCCAGGTGGCGAGCAGGGGACCAAGCATCCCAGCCCAGGGCACGGCTGGGAGCGGGCAGAGGGTTCAGAGGCTGAGCCAGGGCTGCAAGGGCTCGCAGCAGCCCCTCTCCCACCGAGGAAGAGAGCATCTCTTCCAAGCATCGGCCTCCCAGCATGGCTGTGGGAGCAGCCAGCAGCGTGCGGCAGCTGGGCTGGCATTATCCTGGAAATGTCACCCGAATGCCAGCCCGCCGGTGAGCGCCAGGACGTGGCGGGAGGCGTGACTCGGCTCGCCGGCATTGGCTACCATCTTAGAGGAAATGTGGAGCGGCGGGTAATTATTTCTCCTTCTTAATTGAAATTTCAGCCTCAGTGGTTCGCGGGAGCGGGCGGGAGCAGGAGCACAGGCGAGCGTGACACGAGCGCAGGGCTCGTCGTGGCATGGGGGCAGCACGAGTGACACGAGCCTGTGGGGTGGCAAAGCATCTCCCAGCTCATGCAGAGTCCAGCACTCCAGGGAAGGAATTCCCGTAGCCCACAGCATGGCCTGCTCATAGCTGCGAAATAAACCCCCAGAATGCCAAGATTTTAATTTTTTTTTAATTTTTTTTTTTTTTTAGCTGGGGAGGATGCTTTATTGTTTCTTTATCCCCGTATTTCTGTTTTGCTTCGGATGAAGGGCCAATTAACTGGAATTAGGCGCTGCAGCCTGGCACCCCGCGTGGGCTCGGAGCAATCAGGTGGAGCGCAGCATGGCTGATGAGAGCCAATCAAGATGTATAAATGAGGTGTTGACATTCAAACAGCGGGTACCCGCGCCTGCCCGGCCGCAGCCGCGCCTGCGTGCTGCCAACCACGGCACCAACCCTGCCACCAGTGGCGAGGTCTGGAGCTCCACGGGGCAGCCCAGTCTGCTTTGGATCCAAAAGTGTGCTGGGGACACACAGCTGCTCATGCTGGGGGCAGTGGGTGTGAGGGAGAGTGGTGGGCACCCCTGCCAGGGTGTGTTTGCTGGCAGTGCTCGTGCCCAGTGTTGGTGCATCTCCTGGTCAAGGCCCATAGTGCTGCTCCGGGGTGGGCAGCCAAGCAGAATTTTGTTCCTTTAGGGAAACCAAGGCACAGGGCAAGGTGGTGGACAAGGTCCATAATGCTGGGGCCTGGTTTCACCCTCAAGGTTTTGTATTTCCATTGCCTGGGTCAGTTTTGGCTTCAAGTCCCTGAGTGGTGTTAGGACACATTTGTCCCCCCACTGTCTAGGGACCGTGGATGGGGACCTCAGTGTGACCACCATGCTGGCAGCAGCCCCCAGCAGTTTGTCACCCTTGGCTCTTGGGTTTGCCTCTGTGGGACACCTTGGGAGGTGGGGACCAGGGCCACCAGTGGCTGTGACAGCACACACAGGCCAGAGGAGCTCAGAGGCCATCCAGGGAGGAGAAAGCAGCTCCGGGGCGAACAGCCTCATCAGCGTTTCCTGTCTCACGATGGAGAAATCGCATGTGGTGAGAGGCTCTAAAAATAGGCTCAGCAAACTTTTAACCACATTTGCAGATGTTAAAGGTAAAGCCAGAGCAGCCCCGGGGAAGAAAACATCCCTGGCCGTGCCTCCCTGGTGCTAACCCTCAGCTCTGCCGGTGGTGGGGAGCCAGCTCTGAGGGCAGGAGCCCCCAGATGGGCAGTGGGGCTGAGCCTCAGCCTCGTGGCGTGGTTCTCCTGAGTGTCCCCATTAAGTGTGTGGCAGGAGGACATTAGGAGCAGGAGCACGTACCGGCAGGCTCTGTCTAACAGCACTGCCGCCTGACCCTGATTTGTAGCAGGGCTGAGCAGGGAGGTTTGCTGTAGTGTTACAGCTTTTCCTGTGGTAATAGCCGGCCGGGCAGCACTCACACAGCACTGCCAGTGGCACCAGGAGCCCGCAGTGGCACAGGGAACCCACGGTGGGAAGGAGATGCTGGTTCATGGCACATTTGCTTGCAAGAGAGCTGAGGGGGCATGTGGGGACACGGTGTTGCTGCTGGAGTTGTGTCTCCCCGTGGCAGCAGTGCTGGCAGAAACACAGCTGGATCTGCCTGTCCTTGTCCCCACCAGCCCAGTGACTCCACGTCCAGTGGCTTGTCCTGCACTCTGCAGTGGGTGCTGCTGTCTCCTTGCCTCCTGCCTGTGTCACATCACCAGGGCTGGAGTCAATTGGGGACAGTGGCCAGGGCTGCCAGGTCCTCTCCCAGCTGAGGTGTCAGCTCCCTGATGGCACTCAGGGCATGTCCCCTGTTTCTGCCATGCCAGGGGTGACAAGCCATCAGAGGGTGCCAGCCTTGTGCACACAGTGGCCACAGTGAGGTCCCTTTGTACCATCCCTGTGAGATCTCTGTGGGGATGGATGCATGGCAATCCCAGGGACTTGCAGAGGCAAAATTGACCTGGTAATGGAATGGAAATAAAAAGCCTGGAGGGTTGAGGTGAGCCCCGAGGTTGTGGTGCTTGTGGAGGGCTGGCAAGGGGCATTCTGCCCACAAAAGATGGAAGGGGCAGCATCGCTCTGTGGTGCTGTGGTCCCTGGCTTCTGCCAGCCCTGCAGCCCCAGGTGGGAGATAGAAAGAATCTTTAACCTCACAAACGTGGAAGGTTGACTCGAACCATCAGAAAGATGAAAGAGACAGAGAGAGAGAACGATTAAAGGGAAGAAATGGAGATTCCTCATGTTACCTTTGCTGCCTGATACCAGCAACTTATGAACCCCCAGCACCTCTCACGTGCAGCTCGGTGCTGGGGCACGGGAGGGCACGACTTTCTCCTCAGGAAGGAACTTCCCAGGAAAATTTTAATGCTTGCTGTTGGTGTGATGTCTGGGGGAATCCACTGCTTTCTGTCTGCCATTGCCTGGCTTCACCTTCTCCTGCTGGCAACTGATGCGTCCTCACAGCTGAGTTTGGCGTGATGGTTCGGGTTGTTGTCAGCCTTCACCTGCAACACTGGAGGGGAAAAACTGCCCCTCAGAGTTTTATTTAGCTAAAAATACCGACCCAAACCCAACCTCAGTCAGGTGCAGGCTGTGGGGTGCCTCATGGAGGGATGACTGGGATGCTGGAGAGCAGCACTGCCAGAGGGATCTCCACTGGCCACATTGGGGTTGGTGTTTTGGCAAAAGGCATCACCTTGCCAGTAGGAATAATAGCCAGGAGGGGGAGGGGGCCAGGGCAGGCAGACAAGCAAATCCGTTTTATCAGACGCCGCATATTTTATGAAAGCACATTTCAGCTCTTCAGCCTTGGAAAGCTTTTCATACCCTTTAATTTTCTAATAAAAAGGAATTACGTTTGCTGAAAAGCCAGTAACAAGATTCACTGTCATTGTCTTTTGTACAGACCATAATTCCTGGCTCGGGCTCCTGCCTGCAGCCCGGTTGTGTGGTCCCAGGTGTGGGTCCGGGGTGCTGGCAGGGGAACTTGAGGACCATGGCTTTGCCACTGGGAGCTTGTGACAGGTGCCCAGGAATGATGGGGGTGGAGGTGAGCACCACGTTTGTCTGTATCCACAGTGATGCCTCTTGGTGCCCAACACAGATGCCTGAGAAAGCAGCATCTGATTTTGAGGTGGTTCCTGCTGCCTGAGTGTGCCAGGTGGGATGGCCTTTGAACCAAAAATCAGTTTAATTGCATGGTCATTGGCCTTGTAACCACAAGCTCAAGAGCAATGTGAGGTCCTGACGAGGCTGGTGGCTGGCAGACAGCTTTTCTGCTCTTTGATGTGGCTGGGACAGGTTGTGGTTGCACATGTGTTGGAGCAATGGGGTGTCTTTGCTGAGGACGAGCCGGTGTCCCCTGGCCCTGCAGATCTGACTGGTGAAAAGGTTCAGCTGGGCAGCCAACAATTCCCAGTTATCCCCCTCCATCCTGGGTATCCCTCCTGCAGGCTGCAGGAGCTACCAAACGTGACATCTCAGCAAGCCCAGGGCACTCCCAAAATCCAACCAACCCCAGGCTCTGACAGTGGGCAAAGCATGTCTGGGTACCAACACCGAGACCCACCAACTCCCCGCGAACCCTGAGCACATCCTGGCGGTGTTTGCAGCATGGAGAGCCCTCAGGGGCTCACTCACACCCCACTTTCCTGCAGGGGTGCATCCCCTGGGAGCTCTGGAGCCTCAGCTCTGCCGGTGCCACGCGGCTGCCACGTGGCGCCGGAGCCGCGACGCCGCTGGCGCTGCCTCTCCCTCCGAGCTGCTCATTTGAAGTTTCAGCTCACCGGCTGTTTTCGTGCAGGTGGGATGCAAAACCAGCCCACAAACACCAATAAATATCTTCTATATCCTCCTCCCCACTACTCCCCCTGCCTCCAATTCTCGTTTTCATTCTTACTTCCCAGCTGGTTTTGGGGGGGAAAACGGGTTTTCAAAGCTTTCCGTAAACGTGTGTAACAATGGGAAGCATTGCCTTTTAGCCTGCGGCCGGCACAGTTTTAAATGAGGTCCCAGGTAGTCATGGTTACCTCTCCTCTTCAGTAAGAGATGACTTTTATTTCCTGCCTTTTGTATTTGCACATCTCAGATATACATTCTCCTAAACCATAATTGGTATTCTCGGATAGACAGGAACGCAGGAGTGAGCTGCCACAAGAGGGGAAGAGCCAGATGGACGCAGGGGGTGTCAAGGTCTCCAAGCCCCCAAACATCAGGAAATCTTAATTTCAAGTCATTTTTCCTCCCCTGGCAAGGGCGGGGAGGCAGACCTGTCTCTCCACAGCCTCAGGGCTTGTCCTGATCCCACCTCCCTTGCAACATCCTGGCTATTCTGGTTGCTGCTTCAGAATTCGGGATTTACCCTCTTGTCCTGCAAGCCTCTCCATCATCCTGCATCTCCCCCAAGCATCCCTTAATTGTGCTGAGCTGGGAAGGTGAAGGAGGGGCTGCCCTGTGCCCCTTGTCCCCAGGCAGAGTCCTGACCCCCCCAGACACTTGGGGGGCCAAGGCTGCACCCCTTGATTTTTGGAGGCACGAAGGGGAAGCAGAGCAGTGGGGCTGCGCGCTCGCAGCGGGCACAGCCCGGGGAGCGGGCGCGGGAGGGAGAAGCGCTCGGCAATGATTGATGAAAGATCATAGCCTCATTCCACGGGATCATTGCTCAGAGTGTGGGCAAAGCTGCGAGTCCCAAGGGAACCATCGCCTGGATGCATGTGAGCCTGCGATTCAGGGCAGAGGGGATGCAAAGCCACATATTTTATGCCTTTTTTATTTTTTTTTTCTCTCTCTCTCTCTCTCTCTCTCTCTCTCTTTCTCTTTCTCTCTCTCTCTCTCTCTCTAAAGCACCAGGAAAACAAAAACCCAAGCTGTCTAATCAGAGACAAGCAGATTCCACCCACTTCCTTGGAAAACTTGCATTTGCTAGGAAATCATCTCGCTGCATTTACAGCAAGCAGAGTGCCCCAGCGGTAGCTCGTGCCTTTCTGGCAGGATGATAACCAGTGCTGAACAATTATTGCACTGGAGCGGGAGCAGCAGACATATTGGCTTTTCTCAGCCAGCAGGAAAGAATTTGCAAAACTAAGCAGGCGACTGGAGCAGCTCGGATTTGCAGCGTTGGATGCGCGGTGCCGCGGATTCACAGCTCACCAGATTTGCTGGTGGCAGCATATCAGGGACTCGCACACCGCATGCACCTGGGCTCCTATTTACATGAATTTTTTTTTTTTTTTTTTTTTTTGCAAGGGAAGGGCTTGATTTTGCTGCCTGGAAAAATGTGTCTGATTCCCAGCTTCCCCCGTGGATGCTCAGCCCCCCCAGGTGTGCGCTCGGGTAGTGGGGAGAAGTTGTTTGCTTTTGTGTTTTTCCCCTTTTAATGAGAAAAGTGTGTATTTGTCACAGAATCGTAGAATGGTTTGGGTTGGAAGGGACTTAAAGACCATCCACCTCCATCCCCTGCCATTGGCAGGGACATCTTTCACTATCCCAGGTTGCTCCAAGCCCTGTGCAGTCTGGTCTTGGACACTTCCAGGGATGGAGCATTCACAGCTTCTCTGGGCACATGTGCCAGGGCCTCACCACCCTCACAGGAGGGTGTTCTTAAAAGAAAGTCTCAAAAAATACTGTCAGAATTGTTGTGAAGGAGGTTGTCCTTAAAAACCAGTGCTGGGAAGAAAGGCAGCAGTTCCAGCAGGATCCTGCCCCATTGCCAGCCTGGCTGCCCTTAGCATCACCAGAGGAGCAGAGTTGGTCTGGGGGTTCCCAGGGGAACCCTCTTGGGGCACAGTCACAAATCCCCAATCAAGGCAAAACTCCTTTGCTCAGTTGTAACTTCAGGCAGCGATGTATGGGATTGCTGGAGCAGCTCCCATCCCTCAGAGGTTTTGTGGTTCTTCCACAGATAAAACTCTCCCACATCTGCCCTTGTCTTCTCCATGGGCTGGGCAGAGTGGAAGCAAAGAAATCCCTTCCCTTCAGGCTTGTGGGGTTGGGAACTGGATCTGTTCCCATTTCCCTCTGCCCACTCACAGCACTCCCTGTCTTTGCTGGAGCATTTCTGAAGGGGATGCTCCAGTGTGGAGAGGTGGCACAATGAGGTTTTGGTGTGGATCTGACCTGTGTTCCTACCATGGGTGCTGCTTGGCAAGGACAGCAGGCAGAGCCCGGCCTGGGATCCTCTTCCCAGCCCTGCTCGGGATGCAAACTGCGCATCAGTTGCACCAGCAGCTGATGGAGACTCCAGTATATTAGCAGCATTAATTAAGTTACAAAAATTATGCATGTTATCAGTTATGAGACGACCTTTCATAAACTCCGTTATTAAAGCAATAAAGCATGACCCACTGGTCCTAACCAGTCTAATGGCTGGCTAAGAGCACGGTTTTTCACATAATACTTTTAGCAGGTCATTAGCTGAGCAATAAGATAACGTGGAGAGCCAAAGTGATGTGCAGGAATGGCAGTGGAGGCAGAACAGTGCTTGATGAGGGGACACGGGGCTCGGGGTCACCTGTTCTCCCACATGGCTTGTATGGGTGTGCAGAGCTCTGGTGGTGGCTGTGGTGGGTGATGGTGGCTGTGGTGGGTGATGCTGGGATGCTCCCAGACTGTGCAGTGCTGAAATCCCAGCGCCATGAGGCAAACCCAGCCCTGGGGCAGGTGTGGGGCTGGTGTCAGACCCTCTGAGCCCTGGTTTCCCTGCCAGAGCCCACCCTGCAGAAGGGAGATGGGGTGTTGTGACGTGGCCATCCCAACTGCAGTCCCAGTGAGCTGTAGGATGAGGATGGAGGTTCTGACCTTCCATGGGGCCAGGGCTGGGATGGAGGGGCCTGGGCTCCTTCTGCCTGAGTGGTCTTGGTGTATGGACAGTGCTGGTCTCAGCATATGGCTGGTGTTGGTCTCTCTGGGCTGAGACCCCGATTTGGGGCTATACAGGTTGGTCCCCTCCCTGCCCTGCCTGGGGGGACATGCCAGGCATCCAGGGCCACCTGGCAGAAGCCACCAAGCCCTGGCCCCCAGGTCCTGCTCCCTCCACAGACTGGTGCTGTTTTTGAGCACACTCCAGCTGAGTATGATGCCCTCCCTACCCCTGGCTATGCCATGAGACCTGGGCATGCCAAGAGCTGCACCACAATACAGCACCCCCAAAGCGCCTTTCCCGGTCCCCGCCAGCCGTTTCCAAGCACTGACCCTCTCCATAAACAAAGGAGAGGGAGAGGGAGGGTGGCTGGCATGTTAATATACTCTCCCCCCCTCTTTTCCTCCCTTCATCCCTCTGGGAAAGGCCTTTGCAGATATAAGCAAACCTTGATTAAAAGCTGCCTGACAGGCAACGGCAGCAGCAAGCAGCAGGCAAGGAAGCTCTCCAAGTCCAAAGGGAGCTGCTTCTGCTGCTGCCGCTGCTGCCTCCATTCTCAGATGTCCCTGATCCTTTAATCAATCACAGCCACGGAAGAGAAGAGCAAACAGCCGTGCCGGGGCAGAGGTATGTGCACGCATTCGTTCCAGCCGCAGCCTTGGGCTGCAGGCACGGAGCCGTCCCCGCGCCCCGAGCTGCTCTTTCATCTCCCGGAGACAAGCAGGGGCTGTGTCCCTGCCCGTGCCTCCCACAGCCCCCAGGAATCCGGCATGGAGGATGGTTCCCCACCGGGAGCAGGCAGAGGGAGGAGGCTCCTGCCCTCTCCCCAGGTGCTCCATCCAGGATGCGTTCCCGGGTAGAGGATTGTCCCAGCTGCCATCCCATGGGCTGTGCCACACCGTGTGCCTGGCTAGCAGGGAGAATGGGGTGCAGGGAGAATTGGGTGCCAGCTGCCATCCCATGGGCTGTGCCACACCGGCGCTCGTGTGCCTGGCTAGCAGGGAGAATGGGGTGCTTGCAGATGTTGGGGAGCTCTGGGAATGGGGGTAGCCAGAGGGAGCCAGCCTGGCTGTTGTGTCTAACACGGAGCCGGCCAAAACCCATCCATCCTTTGGTGGGCACACGGAGCAGCGCTCGTGGCTCCTGGGGTGTCCCCATCGTGGGGCAGAGCCCCATCCTGGGCTCTGTGGGGTGGGCAAGGATCTGCTCCAGCCCCAGAGGGACAGGCAGGGCCTCACACCAGCTGCGGCCATGCCTGGAACCACCAGCATGCAGAGAAACCGCCCACCCCCGGGATGATTTGTCACCAAGTCCTGTGTGTCACCGCGGGGCTCGCTTCACAGAGAGGCTGGAGATGGGGGCGGAGGGAGGGGAAAACCACGTCCTTTTAATAAAACCCAGCAAAATCCTCTCGTTCCTGACGTGCTTCCCCAGCTCGCGTGCGGCAGCGGGAGCTCCGCCGGTGCGAGGCTGGCAGGGGCAGGCAGGGACCACGATTTTCCTGCTTATTTTTGCTGTTGCTTATTTTTAGCGCCGCTTCTTAATATATTGTGACAGTGCCCTGGGACGTAGCGCGCCTCTGGTCGCAGGAGAAGGTGTCTGGGGCAGGGCTGCTCGATGCCACCAACGAGCTGCAGCCAATGGCCGGCACGAGGGCGGCTAACGAGGCACCCGCCGCTAACGGGGGTCCCCGGGGGAGTGCTGGGGATGAACCTCTGCACTGAATTCGTCAAGGCTCTGCAGGGAGGGACTTGCTCTTGGGGGTTCTAATGTGTTTCTTAATTAGGCAGTTGTGGTAATGGCGGGCTGGTCACTGGCAGAGCTGGTGCCAGGTGGGAGCGGTGCCTTGGATGTGGATGGTTTGGTGTTTCAGGTACCTTGTGCATACTGGGGGACTCCAGTGCTGTGCTGACTTTGATCTCCCTCCCTGGAGCTGGTTTTTGGGAAGGGTTGAGTGGTTTCCATGCCAAGATGTGCCTCACGGTTGCCTTTTTGGACCTCCAAGTAGGTTTTGATGCAAGGCAGAGAGGCAGCTGGCAGAGGCACAGGATTTTGCTGGGATCAGGGTGAGATCCCACCAAGCCAGAGGTTGCTGGCACTGGCTCAGCCAAGGGTGTAATTCTGATGGGGATGCTGTGTCCGTGGGGAGATCTGGGTGCAGTGTAGTGCTGGGTTTGGCAGCAGGAGTCTGCATGCACAGGCTCTGCCTACCCCGAGCCCATTAGTGACAGATCTTTGTGGAATAACCCTCCTCATTAAGGCGAGCTACCCCGTGTGTCAAAGCTGCTTTATAAGGAAATTATACTCAGCTCCAGCCGGGATGCGCATGTAAATGGGGTGATGCACAGCCCTGATTGAGACATCATGGGGCAGCTCAGCCCAGGACCCCTGGGGGAAACAGGGGCTCCAGAGGGGCTGGAGGGTGCTGGTGGTCTGGGATGCACCTCAGCCACCTCCTGAGGTCTGGCAGCTCCTGTGTGCACTCAGGGCTTTGGCAGGAGCCATGGAACTGGTTAGGGCTGGAATGTCTACACGTGTTGGAAGCTCCAGTCACCACATCCTTCCAACAGCTTTGCAAAGTACCTCCTCTCTGCACTGTGTTTGTGGGAGTAGAGGGGAACCCCCTCTCTTCCATCACATTCCCCAGTTTTATCAAGATGTCACTTGCATGCCCAGTACTGGTGGAGGAAGTGTGGAGTCCCCCTCTGCTCCTCGTGCCATGACCTGAAGCCCGACTGAGCTGGGATTAAATCCTCCTGACCCCACATCTGAGGTGCTGGGATGCTGCAACGTTTGGAAGAAGCAGGAAGAATGTGCCAGAGCTGAAGCCATCACAGGGCTTTGTTGCCCACAATGGGACATTGAGGATACCAGAGGACACTATAAGACACTGAGGTTCTTCACACAGCACCTGTGCTCGCTGCTCCATTCCAGGAAGGAGCGGACACAGCACGCACCAGCCCCCTGGGATCCAGGGGGAGCATCCCCTCAGGACATTGGCACCTCTTTGTGGAAGCAGGGTGACAGCTTGGCAGGGAATTGAGACCCTTCTTTTTTTTTGGCAGCGTGTTCCTAATCAGCAGGACCCGCGCGCCCCGCCGCAGGCACGCCGCGCGCTGCTATTTACGGAGCTACTCGAAATACACCTGCAAGAGAGGAGAGGAGAGAGGAGCCAGCAAGTAAATAACCCAGCAACCCACCGGAATGAAAACAGGGAGAAGAGATGCAGGCAAAAAAAACCACCCCAAAATGAAGTGTGATGTGGAATTGAGGGGCTCCGTCCCAGTCGTGCCGTGGTTTTCCACCAGGATGCTCAGTGGTTTTGGTGGTTGGTGGGGAGATCCCATCCCGTTGTTGGCCACCTCAGTGCATCTCTGGAATGGGCAGGGGGATGGCTGCATGGATGGATGGATGGATGGATGGATGGATGGATGGATGGATGGATGGATGGATGGATGGAGCCTTTTGCCCACCTCCCCACTTGCTTTGTTTACCTCATGCTGCTGTTCATCTCCTGCCTCCCCCCACCCTCTTCTGAAACATTATAAATCAAACAGCTTAAAATGTAAAGCATCAAAAATTCTAAAACCTTCATCTATTATTAACTGTGACAGTAAATTCCACCTCTGAATGTTTCACATAGCAACTGTTACCAGGACTCAGCATCCAAAGCTGATGTTCCAACAACTTTCCATCACGGTGCCGCCGCCACTCCAACAGTGCCGACACCAGCCTGGTGAGACTGGCTGCCACTCCCAACACTCTTCAGTGGGATTGGGATGCCAGCACAGAAACCGAGCTCAGATTTAGTAAATACAGCCCAGGATCAGAAAGGAACTTGGTGCCTGCATGTGGGAGCTGGTGGTGGGATCCTCCATCATGGTCCTCCCTCTGTGTTGGTCATGCAGCCCTCCAAACTTCATTACTTTCATCATCATGTTATAAAGCACCATAAATAACAAGGATGGGGATGGAGTGGTTAAAATTAATGGATAGTGAAGGGTTTTTGCAGGGGTTGGTGTTTGCTCTTCTACCTCTACTTTGTCCTGGTGCTGGATGTTGTTGTGGCCCCTGAGTGGTGACCCTCAGCCTGGCATGGGCAGGGGTTCTCGCTGCTCTGAGCATTGGGTTGTGCTGAGTTTGTGATGTGCCAGGTGCCCACAGGGACCAGGAGCCAGGTGCTCACCAGAGGGATTTGTCCATGTTTTGGTGTTTGCTTGCCTTCCCCATGAGCCATCATGGCTCTGTTCTGTGTTGTGTCCCCTGCCTGGAGGTTGAGCTGGGGTGTTTTAGGTTGGATTTGGCTGCATGGCAGCACAGTGAGCCTGGTTGGAGGTAGGGAGAGCCATGGCTCTGCAACCCCATGGAATGCTGAGCCTGCTCTGGTGAGAGCCCCCCCACTGCACCATCCCCACGACCATGGCAAGGCTCACACCAGCACCCCAAGCACCCAAAACCACCCAAATTCCCCCAGAAACACCCACCAGGCCATGCCTGGTGCCCCCATACCCTGGCACAGGCATCCCTTCCATGCCATCATCCTGGCTGTGCCACCTTCCTGCAAATCCTGTGGCTGCCCACTGGGATCTGGTGTCGTGCCATGCTGTGCTGTGCTGGCTGCAGGGCCAGGCAGCAGCGGCTGCTCTGCTTCTCCCCAGGGACAGGCAGCAATTTTCCTGCTCTGAAGAAGCTTGTGAAGGTTTTGAGTGAATCTGGAAAGCAAATCTAATTGGCAACCTGGTAATTCCTCGGGGGGACATGTACTTTGGTCATATCTAAGTACATTCCAGCCAGTGTTTAAGACACGCTGAATCCAAACTTGGACAGTCAAATACCAGCAGCTCTAAGCTCCTTATCTATTTCAGGCAGATTAACTCCTTAATCATCTCTTTTGGAAGTTCCCTGCCCCAAATTCCTCTCCCCTCCTTTTCCCCCGCCCCCAGTTTTTCAGCAGGAACAAAAGGAGCCGATTTTGCAGGGTGCCAAAGGTGGGGAAGGCGCCCGCCGTGATTGACAGAGTCAATAACCTGGAGCCGGGAGAAGGCCTTTGGAAATCTGCTTCCCACTTCACCTGCCCAGTATTTGTCTTCAGGATTTGAAGCTGGGGAATATATAATACCGAAATAATTTACCACACAGCATCAAACCTCAATTTATTATTTTCAACCTTCTTTTCTTTTATGTTTTTTTTTTTTTTAACTTATTTCTTTCAACACCCTTTTATCCTTATTATTTTTCCTTTCCCCCCAGCGGATTCCAGCTCAGCATCCCCTAGCAGGTGACCACTCTGCAGCCCCCAGCCCCGCTGGTGGCAGGGGGATGCTCATCCCCTCTCTGGCAGGCAGAGGAGGCGGTGCTGAGCCGCGGGGACCCAGCCGGTGCTGGCCACTGTCACTCAGGGGAGTGCCGGAGCATTACGCTTCATTACCGAGCTGTCTGCTGCCGGCAGGGGACGGCTCAGGGCAAGAGCACAGCCGGGATTGGCTCCGCTGCACGGAGCAGATGCTGAAACCTGGCAGCTGTGGGGTGCCCATACCTGAAAGCACCTCACAGATGAGGTGATGGCAGTGGGGAGCTGGTGGTTGCTGGGTCATGAGATTGGCTGCCCCAGGAAGGCAAAAAGGGGACAAGGGAATGCCCCCCATAACAATGAATCCCAGTGAGGGGGTCTCAGTGAGACAGGGACTGGGGATCACCAGTGGTAACTGAATAGCACTCATGTAAAACACAACCATAAATATCCCATGTGCCTGACGTGGTGGGGACACTGGGACAAAGCCCCATCTTCTCCTGGAGGGAGAGGGAGAGAGTTTGGGATGGGGAGAAGGCATGGGATGGTGCCAGGGTCTGCCCTTTGCTGTCAGCAGCCATCCCACAGCAGCTGAGGCCTCCTGGTTTTGGATGTGGAGTGTGAATTTGCTGAGTTTTCCTGATAGAAAAACAGGCTGTGATCAGGGATGAGCCAGAGGGGCTGGACCCAGTGGCACATTCAGAAGAGCTGGGAATGTCCTGGGGGTGACGGGCACCTGTCATCCTTTGGGGTCTCCAGTTCTGTTGGGGATGGGGAGACCCTCTGGGGAGGACCCAGGACCCTGGGGCTGGGACACGAGCCTGCTCCATTCCCCTGCTCCAGGGCTGGCACTTCCAGCACCAACACTGGACACCAGCACAAACCTGGACCACTCTACAGTGGGGAAACTGAGGCACAGCTGGAGAGTGGTCCTGCTTCCAAACCAGTGGATTTTCAGTTCCAGGCTGCTGGGTGGGTGCCAGGTTCTGCCACCAGGTTTGGTGTGGGTTTGCTGGGCCAGCAGGTGCCAGGGGACCACGAGCCATCCCTGTGACATTCCCCAGGGACTGCAGCCTTATGCATCCAACGACATCCATGAGCAACCAGCTCAGGAGATGCAGACCAGATCCAGGACTGGGATGAGGATCCTTTCCCTCTTACTTGGGAGAGCTTTATTTGCTTTTATTTTTGCTGTAAGCAGCATGAACCCCTTGGGGCATCAGCATTGCAGAGGAGGGTGCCAAGGGCATGGCATCTGCTCCCCGCCTTTCCTGGCAGGGATGGAGCTTCTGTCCTGCCTCAAGGGGAAACTGAGGCAGGGGACAAACAGGGTGTGGGAGAAGAAGGGAAGGTTAAAATTAGCAGTCACAGTAATGATTGGAATGGTTAATTATTATTGGAATTGAAGTGAGTCAGGCCGAGAGCAGGAGGGGAGGGAGGAAGGAAGAAGGATCCCAAGCTGTCAAGCAGAAAATGAGTAAAGAAAAACACCGTGAGCATGTGGAGAACTGGCCAGGCTGTCACACTGCCCTGTGCTGGCCCCGTGCTGCTCACTTGGGGTGAGGCTGGAGGGTTGGCTGAAGGTCACCACGGTGGTGACAACAACCCCACGGCCACGGCTGTGCCCACTGGTGCCCTGGCACCGCTGTACTGACAGCTCCAGGCAGGTCTGCAGCAGGATTTGGGTTTGGAGACTGGGATTGCTGGATCTCTCCTAAGCTCAGCTGTGTTTCCAGCCTCCTGCAGGGTTGGTTTTCCTTCCCCTCAGAGCCCCAAGGTCGATGTCCAGCCGCTGGCTGGGGGTCATGTGGAGCCTCACTCCATGGTACATCCGGCCATGAATTTTGCTCTGGAGTGGAGCATGGTTCACCTCCGGAGAGGGAATTTGCCCAGGAAGGCTCAGGCTGAGCATCTGTTTTGCTGTGAGCCTCCAGCCTTACCCCCCCCCCTTCTTTTTTCCTTTTTTTTTACCTTCATATTTTTTTTTTAAATACCTTTTTTCTTTTTCTTTCTCATTTTCTCTCATTCCTTTCTCTGTGTTTTTCTTTCTTTTTCTCTTTTTTCTTTTTTATTTTCCTTTTCTTAATTTTCCTTTTTTTTCTTCTTTTTTTCCCTTTTTTTTTCCTTATTCCCCCTTTTTCTTTCCCTTTTTTTCTTCCTCTTATTCCCCCTTTTTCTTCTTCCCTTCCTTTTCAAATCCTTCCTCACCAACTGACATTTTCCACCACCAAGAAAAAAAAAAAAAAAAAAACAAAACAAAAACCCAGCAACTTGCTGTGACTCCCAGAACCTCCCATCATCCTCCCCAGCCCAACCCTCTGCAAACCTCCCATCCCTGACATCAAGGACCCAACCGCCCCCCCTTCCAAAATAAAGGAGGAAAAATCAAATCGAGGGGGGAGAGAGGCTGGAGCTGGCGGCTGAGCCGGATTTCCATGTGAGGGGATGAGGTTGGGGCGGCCACGGGCTTCCCCTGGCAAGCGCCGGAGGAACCGGGGCCAGCAGAAACGTTGAGTCATGAGTGCGGTTCGCAGGCGGTGGATTTTTTTTCCCAAGGAAAATTCCTCACTGGGGAGGAGCAGAGCTGGGAGGAGGGGGCAGCAGTGAAGGACTGTGGCCCCTAAATGCGACCCTGATCCGGGGATGGGGACGCATCCCATTGCCATGGGAATTCCCTGGGCAGGTTCCAACCCCCGGGAGGGCGGTTTGGATAAGGAGGGGGGGGTCCTGGCCAGGGAATTCCCCAGCAGCTGGATGGGAGGAGCAGCGTGATCTGGGGGGGCTGCGGGAGATGGGGACCCCATCCTTCCTCCTCCTCCTCCTCCTCCTCCTTCCCCACATCCGCCCACCCCCACGCAATGGGCGGCGCAGCCCCAGCTCCATTTATCATCATCTGCGGGCAAGTGAAGTGTGCAGGGAACAGCTGCTCCGCTCGGCTGAGCGCCGAAATGGGGCGGGACGCGGGGCTGGGGGGCGGCCCTGGGGTGCCGTAACCCCCCAGCCCCTGCACTGGGATGGAGCGCTGGTGTGGTGGGAGATGCTGGTGGTGATGGGAGGGGTTGGGGAGGGGTATTGAAGGGGTTCACTGCGGGGAGAGCACTTTATTGGGGTGCATTGGGACAAGGGTGCGCTAATGAGAGTGCATTGAAGGGGTGCACTGGGGAGAGGGTGCGTTAAAGGGGTTCGCTGGGGTGGGGACCATTATTGGGGTGCATTAGAGGGGTTCACTGGGGAGGGGACCATTATTGGGGTACACTAGAAGGGTTTATTGGGGAGGGAACCATTATTGGGGTGCATTAAAGGGGTTATTGGGGGACAGTGCAGTAAGGGGGGGTGCACTGGGGAGAGGGTGCATTAAAGGGGTTCAGTGAAGGGGCATTGAAGGGGGGTGCCCTGGCAGCGGGGTGTCTGTGGAGTGCAGGGACAAACAGCAGCAGCTCCACAGCTGCATGGAGGGTTTGCCCTACCCCGGGTGAGCCCCCCGGGTCCCTGTGCACTGCTGAGGGGGGGTCTGTCTGTTTTTCATCCCCCCAGTTCCTCTCATTCCCAGCTCCTGAGGCAGGATGCCCTTTCCTGGTCTGTCCCACGCACCCCGGCTCCCCCCGCCCGCAGCCTCCCCTTTTCTCTCCTCCCTTAATAATCAAATTCTCCGGAGCACTTTGCGGTGTGGCAGCCAGCCAGAAAGGGTTTCTTTAAACTCCACCAGCTCACAATTAAACAAATCCGGGGCTGACGCTACTCGATAGGCGCTTATTCCCCTCCCTGAGAGCTGCCGGGGGATCCGGGGGGGTCCAATCGCTTCGTTCCCAGCTCCGATAGCAGCTCACCCTATGGGGCTGCACCCCTGGGTGTGGGGCAGGGTTTGGGGTGGGGGTTTGGGGTGGGGAGCGGGGTGTCCGCGGTGCCAGCAGTGCTCTGATGGCGGAGCATCCCCCTGCGAGAGCGCGCTGCTATTTTTAGTCGCTGAGTCCTTGTTGATGGAGCAGCCGGAGGAGCAGCAGGGCTGGAGCAGCCCCCGCGGGATGAGCAGCAGCTGGGAAGCCAGGCCAGCGTGCAGGGACACGGGGGACGCCTTTTGACCCATGGGGCTGAGGGGTTGGGGGGATTGGGTGCTTACCGAGGGTCCCTGACACCCATGGAAATCCTGGGCTGCCTTCAGAGGGCTCCAGATCCGGCCATGCCATGTCCCTCGCAGGCAGGGGGAAGGGGGAGGAAAGGGGAGAAGGCAGGGAGGAAAGGAAGGAAGGCAGGAAGGCAAGGAAGGCAGGAAGGCAGGAAGGAAGGCAGGAAGGAAGGCAGGAAGGAAGGCAGGAAGGAAGGAAGGAAGGAAGGAAGGAAGGAAGGAAGGAAGGAAGGAAGGAAGGAAGGAAGGAAGGAAGGAAGGAAGGAAGGAAGGAAGGAAGGAAGGAAGGAAGGAAGGAAGGAAGGAAGGAAGGGGAAAATAACATGAAATCCAGCCACACAGCACAAATCCTGGCAGTGCCACACGGTGCCCCAGCTCGGCTCCTGATGTTGGCCTGTGCCATGCATCAGCCCCCAGCTCCATGGCAGCATGACCCCGTGCACCATCGTGGCCCTGGGTCATACCCTGGCACATCAGGGAGGTGCATCAGGTCCTTGTGTGTCCCCCATGAGTGACACGGGCTGTGCTGGGCTGTCCGTGCTCCCTTGGGACCAAGAGCACAGGATGCTCTGGCTGTAGCCAGCAGTGAGAGCTGCTCCTTGTGTTCCAGGGACAGGGTTGTGCCAGTGCTGGTCACCCTGGTGGCCTCAAGTCCCTGTCCTGTCCCTTCCCAGGGACCCACACCACGAGCCCTGGCCACAGCATGGCTTTGCCAAGGGCAGGTCCAGCTGCAGCCTTGCACCAGCAGCCCTGTATCGATTCCCATCTCAGAGTCAGTGTCTGGAAACTTCTTCGGGGTCAGGAGAGCACGTCCAGCAGGGACGTGGCAGGGACAGTGAGTGGGCAGGGCCCCAGGGGCCAGCCACAGCCACCTCCCTCTCCGGGGGAAGCCTGTAACCTCCCTGCTGTCGACAGCTTGATTTGATGCCATTAAAGCTTTGCTGGGAAACAGCCTGCACCAGGCACAACATCTGGCACGGCCCTTCCCCACCAACGCCGCGGCACATCCGAGAGCTGAGCTGGCCCCAGGCTCTGCCAAGGGCTCTGGGTGCTGCTGGTGATGTGTGTGTCCCCTCCCAGGGACAGCCTGGTGCCCCACAGGGACATGGGACCGTGGCTCTGGGCTTGTGGGATTTCAGCTGGAACACGTTCCCTCTGTGCATCCCCACCTCTGCATGCCGGTGACTGATCCTTCCCCTTGCACCATGCACTTCTGCTCATACCAACATTGTCCCAGCTGTTTGGAAAATTAACAATAATTAATTAATAATAATAATTAATTAATCACGATGATTAATAATAAAGGAGAAAGGGGAGAAAAGCTCCCCCTAAAGCTTCAGCCCAGGGTCTTCTCAAGCCGATTTCATTTTTCAAACCCACTCCCACACAGCATGAAGGGCTCTTTGCTCCCATTAATTCTCCCACCACAGCCCAGGGCTGCCCCACAGCCTGGCTTTGATTTTCTTGCCTTTGTTCCAGCAGCACTGGCACAGGATACCATGCTGTGGTAGGGGCTTTTGTGCCAGCTTTCCAGATTTTTTGGACCCATCTTTTCCCTGGAATTTAGACTTTAGCTGCATCCAGTTGCCCGCAGAGCCTGCAAGATGCAATATGTGGCAGTGACATGGAAAACATCCCAAAAGGGGATGGGGGACAGGGAGGGATGGGGTGCTGGGCTGCTGTGGGTGGCACTGAGCCTGGCTCCAGTGGTGCCCAAGGACACTGTGATTGGTGCATGCCTGAGCAGCTGGTGCTTGTGGAAACAGAATTAAATAAAGCCCCGTGTGTGTGTGTGTGTGTGTGTGTGTAGACCCCAAAAAGGTGCTGAGGTGTTACTGGTGGGTGCTGCAAGGAAAAGGGCTGAGCTGGGGCCTGTCAAACCAGCAGTGTGGTTTATGTTGCTGTGGCAGAACTGCCAGCAAAGGGACCGTGTGGTGTTTGACGTGTTGTGGCAGTGGCATGAGCGTGATGGAGGGACATGTGGGGACACACATGAATCCATATCCTGGCTCAAGGCTGCCTGGCACCACAGGGAAGTGTGCCAGGAGCTGGGATGGGTTTAGATAGACATTGCCAGCACCCCGTGCCCTCCTCTTGTTATACTCATTGCCTTGCTGGAGGCTGAGGGGACAGCACTGGTGTCACCACTGTGTCACTGCCGAGAGAGCAGCACTGAGGATGTCCCTGGACAGCCACAAACCCTTGGGGCTGCCCTAACCCAGGCTGACAAATCCCTGTCTCATCCAGGCTTGCATCCACCCCAGTACCTTCAACCCACGGGCACTGGGGACAGGCAGCATGCATCCCCCTGCCACCAAGCCCTTCATTAGCCCCCACAAGCCACTTGACTGCCTTAAGAGATCAAACCAGTGCCCCAGGTGTGTCTCTGCTCCCAGAGCAAGCGGGCTGAGGAAATGGGGAGCTTTAATGACGCCGGTGGCGAGGCTCGGTAATGACGGCTGCCGGCGGGAGCAGACAGCTTCCAGATGGCATCGCGCCGGGGCAGGGGGATCGCCGGGGCCGGGGGGGCTGCGGGAGGCAGCAGCCGGCAGAGCCGGGCAGAGCCAGCAAGTTGAAATGACTTTTTTTGCAGCAGAGCCTGCGGTTCTGGCCCTCCGCGCTGCTGCTTCCAGTAATTAGCCCAATAATTAAAAAGAATGGCGATAAGAGGGGTGTGCAGAGGCGCTCGCAGGATCCCGGCATCCCTGGGGAGGCGTGTGAGAAGGGCGGGAGTGATTTGCGGATGTGAGGGGTGGTGGATGTGTGAAACACAAAGCAGAGGGACCCCGACACGGTGTGGGGGGGTCACTGCACCAGGTGACCAGGCAGGGAGGGGTGGGCAGCAGGGATGGGCAGCTTCAGCAGCAGGGGCAGGAGGGTGACTGAGCCCACTGCAGGCAGGGAGGAGGCAAGCAGACCCCAGCACCCTCCTGGGCATGAGCACTGTGCTGCGATGCAGGGAGAGGGGATAGAGGAGGATGCAGGACGCTGCAAGGTGGGGATGCAGTGCCAGGCAGTGTGATGCAGGGCGACAGAGCACGATGCAGAGTGATGAGAGGTGACACAGAGCCAGCTGCTGCCATCCGGGGCGGTGCAGTGCACACGGATGGGATGCAGGGCAATGGGATGCCATGCAGGGCAATGAGATGCAGGATAATGCAATGCAGGGCAGGACAATGCAGGGGGATGAAGTGCAAGGTGATGTGGTGCAGGGTGATGTGAGGTGAGGCAGGAGGAGGCGATGCAGGGCAATGCAGTTCAGGGCGATGCAATGCAAGGCAACACAATGCAGGGAGTCAAAATGGAAAGTGATGCGATGCAGGATGAGGCAAAGCAATGTGATGCAGGGCCATGCAAATCAGGGTGATGAAAGGCAAGGCAACATGGAGCAAGGGTAGGTAGTGTGAGGCGATGCAATGCAGGGCAAATCAGGACGATGCAATTCGGGGTGATGCAAGGCAACCAGATGCAGGGAGGTGAAACACGAGGTGAGGCGTTGGAGAGCAGTGCAAGGCCATGCAGGCAATTCAGTGCACCGGGGTGATGCCAGACAATGCAGGGCAATGCGAGGGGATGCAGCATCACGTGCTGTGTTCCGGGGTGGCTGTGAGTCGATCCCCGGTGGGGCAATGCCCAGCAGCTGAGGTGAGGCGAGGCGAGGCAGGGATGTCCCCATGGTGCAGGTGACACTGGCCCTCTCGGACCCTGGCCCACCGCGGTGGCGACGCTTCATTTGAATTCTCGCCTCTCTCTCTTCGCAGATAACGAGCCCGCGCCATGCAGTCCTTTCGAGAAAGGTGTGGTTTCCATGGCAACCAGCAGAGCTACCAGCCGACTTCACAAGATACATCACGCCTGGAGAATTACAGGCATCAAAGTCAGGCAGGGCCGAACTGCGAGCGGCAGAGGCTGGTGGCAAAGGAGTACTACAGTCAGCAGCAGCTGCCGTACGCGGGCTATGAGAACAGCGCCGTGGAGAAATACCACCGGGGAAACAAGCAATTAGCGGGGCAGCAGCTGCAGGGCAGGCCGGCCTTTTCCAATTACACCGTGCAGGAGAACAGCCCTTATCCGGCCCGGTATTCCGGGGACGAGAGCCTGCAGGCCTGGGGAGGCCAGCCACAGGCACTGCCCGGTGGTGTGGCCAAGTATGAGGACAACCTGATGAAGAAGACAGTGGCGTTGGCGGGCGGGCGGCCGTACCATGAGCCGGCGGCCACCTCGCTGCCCTTCCGGACTCACTTCCAGCAGCAGCCGCAGCAGCAGCAGCAGCAGCAGCAACAGCAGCAGCAGCAGCCGCCCGCACTCCCCTACCCCAAGCTGCAGCGGCAGAAACTGCCCAACGATGTCTCCTCACCCATGCCCTTCTCACAGAGCCCTCACTTCGGGCAGCACTCCCAGTCCTTCCCTGCCTCCTCCACCTACTCCTCGGTGCCGGGGGGCAGCCAGCCTGCACACTCCTACAAGAGCTGCACGGCGCCCTCGGGGCAGCCGCCGCTGGAGCGGCCCCTGGGCAGCGCTGCCAGCCTGGCCCCTGGCCCCCGTGTGCCCAACCTGCACGGCTACCAGCCCAACCGCATCGGCTACGAGCAGCCCCCACAGCCGCCGCCACAGCCCCCGCAGCCGCCGCCACCACAGCCCCCACAGCCACCACAGCCCCCGCAGCCCCCGCAGCCCATGCAGGGGCGGCATCACGCCTCAGAGACCCTCCACTACCAAAACCTGGCCAAGTACCAACATTACACCCAGCCAGGCCAGACCTACTGCCAGGGCGATGCGCCGCCCGTGCGGACGCCGGAGCAGTACTACCAGACCTTCAGCCCCAGCGCCAGCCACTCGCCAGCTCGCTCCGTCGGCAGGTCCCCGTCCTACAGCTCCACTCCCTCCCCTCTGATGCCCAACCTGGAGAACTTCCAATACAGCCAGCAGCCCCTGAGTGCTGGTGCCTTCCCGGCTGGCATTGCTGACCACAGCCATTTCATGCCGCTGCTGAACCCTTCTCCCACTGACGGGACGAGCCCCGACGCTCAATCTGGGAACTGCAAAAACTTGCAGAAGGAGAAGCTGCCCGAAAACCTGCTGTCAGACCTGAGCCTGCAGAGCCTGACAGCACTCACCTCCCAGGTGGAGAACATTTCTAACACTGTCCAGCAGCTGCTGCTCTCCAAAACGGCTGTGCCCCAGAAAAAGGGCATCAAGACCCCAGCGAGGACCCCTGAGCAGCTCAAGGGGCAGCACTGCAGTCCTGAGAGCAGCACCTACTCAGCAGAGCAGGTGGGGACCCCCCTGTCTGACCCACTGAGCACCCCCCAGTCTGTCCACGCTGAGACACAGGACGCTGACTATCTCAGTGGGTCAGAGGACCAGCTGGAGAGGAGTTTCCTGTACTGCAACCAGAACCGCAGCCCTGCCCGCGTCAACAGCAACTCCAAGGCAAAGCCTGAGTCAGTGTCCACCTGCTCTGTGACCTCCCCAGACGACATGTCCACCAAATCAGATGACTCTTTCCAGAGTATCCATGCCACCCTGCCCCTGGAGACCTTTACCAAGTATGTGAGCAATGAACGGGACTGCCCCCGACTGCTCCTCAGTGCCCTGTCCCAGGAGGAGCTGGCTTCTGAGATCATCGTCCTGCAGGATGCCATCAATGAGAAGGCAGACAAAGCCTGGGCCAACTTGCCCATGCTGGGAAAGGAGACCACCAAGTCCCCCTTCCAGATGGAGAACCACCGGCCCAGCCTAGACTCCATGGTGAAAGGTGCCTGGCCCAGCCAGGGTGACTCCAGCACGCTCACCGAGCCCCTCAAGCTGGACAAAGCTTCAGGGGCCAGCACAGGGAAGGACTTTAGTGAGGAGGTGTACGAGGGTCCCCAGGTGGAGTTCACAGCCACCGAAAGCAAGGATGTGCTGAAGGACACTGCCCCACTGGCCTTCAACTCCAAGCCCAGCATCCCGGCAGCGACGTCCAGCGCGGGAGCCACCGGCTACAGCTGCTACTCAAACACCACCGCCAACTCGGTGGCGTCTGAGAATGCCATGGAGCATTTCGAGTGGCCGGAGGAGAGCCTGGGTGAGGCCTGCCTGAGGTGGAAGGATCTCCAGGCCACCGACCTCCCCAAGGGCTTGTTCCCCAGCAAATTGGTGAGCTCCTGCAAGGAGAAAAAAAACGCCTGCGGCTTGGACCTGTGCGATGGAGAGCAGCCAGCCAAGAGTGAGCCGGTCCAGGACTTTGGCCAGCAGGTGATGGAGGAGGAGGAGGAGACACTGACCTACGATGAAGCAACAAAAGCAGACAGCGAGAGGTGGCTGCAGGACACCCGGCACTGCTGCTCAGCTGGGGACTTTAGTGAGATCCCCATCATCTCCTCTCCGGATCTGAAGGAGTCAGACCTGGAGGCAGAGGAGTACTCCTCACTCTGTGAGCTGGCTGGCTCGGAGCAGAAGTCAGTGACGTACGATGCCTCACCACCCAAGCCCCCGGAGATGCCGGCTGTGCTGTCCTCCAGCGAGGTGCCTGTGTCTGCCGAGGAGACTGTCAGCACGGTGGAGAAGGAGAGCTCAGCTCCCACCCCACGCCTCTCTGGCCAGTCCGTCATCCTGCTGGGCCCTGCTGTGGGCACAGAGACCAAGGTGAAAAGCTGGTTCAAATCCTCCCTGCCCCACATCCAGCCTGAGGAGGAGAATGGTGGAGGGGAGACATCCCACCTGGAGGCGGCCGATGCTGAATCCGCCTCGTCGGTCATGGTGAAGCAGCAACTCACACCCGAAAACGTGCTGGGGAAGATGGAGCCTGTCTCACGGGGCAAGAGCCTCCGCAACAAGAGGGTCCACTGCCGGCTGCCGGAGGGGGATGTTGCCAGCAGCACTGTGCTGAGTCCCTTCGATGAGCTGCCAGCAGCCAGCAGCATGGCCGGCGCCTGCCTGGGGCCAGATGGACAGACGGAGGTACCGAGCAAGAGCGCCCAGAGCCAAACCCCCCGGTTCCCAGCCGAGGGGCTGCCGGCACGCATGTGCACCCGCTCCTTCACCGCCCTGGCCGAGCCCCGCGCCCCTGCCCCGCTGGAGGGACTGAAGGCTCCCGTGCACCAGGAGAAGCTGGGGAAGAAGCCCGGCTGTGGCGTGAAGCAGAGGGTGGCTTTCAAAACCAGGAAGCGCAACAGCCGGCCGGGCCCCAGGGTGGTCCAAAATGCCAGTGATGCCACCCTCCTGGTGCCCGGCTTGGTGGCGGCGGAGGAGGTGGCAGGGCCAACACCGCTGGAGGGGGACGCGGTGGAAGCTGGGGAGAGGGACCAGCGGTCCATGATCCTGCGCTCCCGCACAAAGACACAGGAGGTTTTCTACACCAAGCGGCAGAGGGGCAAGCGGGCAGCTGATGTCCGGCTGAAGAACTGCAAGGCACCCAAAAAGCTCCTATCCAACAACCACCTCCCACCTGCCTTCAAGCTGCCAGCACCGGGCAGCCCCCACAAGGAGGGCAAGGTGGGTGCCCGGATGAAGCTGCCCAAAGCAGGGCCGGGCGTGGGGGGCAAGATGTCGGAGAGGCCGCTGCACTCACTGAAGAGGAAGTCCACCTTCATCTCCCCCATCCCCACCAAGAAGAGGAACCTGGTCCTGCGGAGCAACAGTGGTGGCGTGAAGGAGGAGAAGCCAGAGGGTCCCCCCAGCCTTTTCAAAAAAATGCCGGTGGCCAAGAAGGTGAAAGCCAAGCTGCCCCCCAAGAGCTCTGGCGAAGCCATCCCGAAGCCCCCCCTGCCTAAGGAGGCCCCTGATGTCTGCATCAAGATCACCTCCCGGGCAGCCTTCCAGGAGGCCACCAAGACCAAAGTGCTGCCTCCCCGCAAAGGCCGTGGCCTCAAGCTGGAGGCCATCGTCCAGAAGATCACCTCACCCAACCTGAAGAAGTTCACCTGCAAACCAGCAGCCACAGCAGTGGCAGCCACAGTAGCTGCCTATGGCTCCTCCCTGAGCCCGGCTGGGGCAGAGCGGGAGCGGATGGTGAAGCACAGTGGGGTGGCTGTGGCAGTGGGCGATGCCAGGCTGCCCAAGCTGGGGGCAGCACAGAAGGTGCCAACCATGCCGATGGCTGAGCCGCTCTGCCGGAACCCCAATGGCCGAGCACCAAAGGGGAAGCCGGGTGGTGGGAAGAAGCTGCCCCATGACGGCTGCCAGGGGGAGGCTTGTGGGTCAACGCCAGGCACCCAGTCCAGCCCCAACATGGTGGCCAAGAACCTGGGGCTCCTCCCCAAGAAGAGGAACCGCAAGGGCAAAGCAGCAGCGCTGGGCATGGCCAAGGCGCCCCTGAGCCCTCCACTGCCACCAGCACTGCCCCGGGAACGTGTAGCCGGCCCGGGCGGTGCGGAGGAGGCGCCGCGGGAGAAGAAACCAAAGACTGAGGAGAAGGAGGCGGGGAGCAGCGATGGCCCTCCCGAGGGCCGCTCCGCCGCCGGGCCGGCGCGGGGGCCGAAGCCGCGGGCCAACCACTCCAACTACAACGGCTACTCCAAGCGGCAGCGGAAGCGTCTGGGCCACGGCAAGGCCAAGGCGGTGCCGGCGCGGTGCAAGAGCCGCGGGAAGCGGCGGCGGCAGCCCCAGCAGGCCCCGCTGCTGCACCCCGCCGAGCCCGAGATCCGGCTCAAGTACATCTCCTGCAAGCGGCTGCGGGCGGACAGCCGCGCCCCGCCCTTCGCTCCCTACGTCCGCGTGGAGCGGCGCGGAGAGTTCTCCACCACCTGCACCGTCGTCAACTCGCCCGGCGACGAGGCGCGGCTGCAGCGGGGACCGGCCGGGCCGGCGCCGCGGCCGCGGGCGGCCCTGCCCGCCTCCTCCACCATGCACATGGGGCCGGTGGTGTCGAAGGCGCTGAGCGCCGCGTGCCTGGTCTGCTGCCTCTGCCGCAACCCCGCCAATTACAAGGACCTGGGGGACCTCTGCGGGCCTTACTACCCCGAGGACTGCCTGCCCAAGAAGAAATCCCGGCTGAAGGAGAAGGCGCGGGCGGAGGGGCCGGGCGAGGACTCCGCCGTGCCCGCCGCGGCCGAGCGGGCGCCCCGCGGGACTGAGGGCGGCTGCGGGGGGAAGGCGGCGCGGCCCGAGGGGGCCGCCGAGGCGGCCAAGCAGAGCTCGCTGCGCTCCAGCCCGCGGGGCATGTTCCGTCGGCTGCAGAGCTGCTACTGCTGTGACGAGAGGACAGAGGGCGAGGAGGCGGCCGAAAAGCCCCGGCGGCACGAATGTCACAAGGCCGAGTCGCCGCCGCAGGAGCCGGCGGGCGACACGCAGGAGCACTGGCTGCACGAGGCCTGTGCCGTATGGACCGCTGGGGTTTTCCTGGTGGCAGGGAAGCTCTATGGGCTGCAGGAGGCTGTCAAGGCGGCTGCCGACCTGGTAAGAGCTCGGCCGCACGCCCTAGGCGGCATCTTCCGCTGGCCTCCTTCAGCCAACGCCATTGCCGTGTCTGCGCCTTCGGTCGGGATGGAAATTGATAGTTCTGCCCTGGGAGAGCAGAGCAGGGGCTCAGCACCGTGAGCTCTGCTGGGTCCCTACGAGATTTGAGCTGCTGCGTCTCTGATAGCACCTGAACTCTCCCTTTTAGGCACAGAACCTGCAGTTTATGTTTTAGGAAGGCAGCTGGGCCCCACTGGTATTGCCACATCCCCTGGCCCTGTCGTATGTTGCACCGGGTGGCTCAGAGCAGGACAGGTGCTGCAGGGTGGGAGATGAAAATGGGCACAACACAGCCTGGTGCCACTGTGATGGGCGGGCAGCAGGGGAAGGGGAGCTGGAGGGAGGGGATGACCCTGCCCTGCTCCTCTCCCACAGTGGTTGGAGCAAGGTGTGAGCAAAATAGGGAGGTTGCTGAAGGGGATGAGAAGTTGTGGCTGGCCCATTCCTGGAAGTGTTCAGAGCTTGATGGGGATTGGAGCAACCTGTTCTAGTGGAAAGTATTCCTGCTTGTGGGAGGGGGCTGGAATGAGGTGAGTGCTTTTCAGGTCCCTTCCACACCATCCTGGGATTCTGTGACATGCATTTTTAGTGCTGGGGAGAGGAAGGGATCAGAGGCTGTGCAGAGGGTTTCCAGCAAGTCCCCCCACTGCCAGGTTTGGGGGCTGGCTGTATTCCCATGCCTGTGTGCTCATTTCATGGCTATCTTGAGGCTGCTGCCCTCACCACAGAGCCAGGTGCTCCCATCCCTGCAGCACCTGCTGGGGATGGGGCAGGTAGGGCACAACCCAGGTCATGTCCCTTCCCCTCCTGCCCCATGGAGTATGGCTGTGGGCTCGGTGTCATCCAGGGGAGTGGTATGGCAGGTAGAAACCTCGTGCATGGCTGCAGACAACCCAGTGACAGGCATGGTGTGGTTCACAGTGCGCTGGCACGGGAGCAAGGATGTTGCCTGGGAGAGGCAAGGAGGGGCTGGAGAGGATCAGGGACACCCATGTTGCCCTCACTGCTGGGGCTGTCGTGGTTCTCTTCTTCTGTGCCGGGCTTTGACAGGGTCTCTCTGTCTCTCCACATCTCTCCTTCCCTGCTCCGAATTCCCGGGTGCGTGTACAGAAGTGCTCGAGCTGCCAGCAAGCAGGAGCCACCGTGGGCTGCTGCCAGAAGGGGTGTCCCCACACCTACCACTACGCGTGTGCCATCGACACAGGTGAGCCCGGCCACAGGGATGGGGCTCGGGGTCCTGGGCACTCTGACCCACCTCAGTGTGGGGCCCATTGCTCCAGGGTCAGGGGCTTGTGGCTCACTGGCTTGCCAGCGTGGTGATGCCCACTGTGCTGGCAGCACTGGCAGGTGTCACAAGCTTGTCTGGCCTCAGCTGAGCCCTTCACACAAACGCTGTGGCTGGTGGGTGGCTGTGGACTGGGGGCACACTGCATTCCCCCCACTGAGGGGCAGCTGCCTCGCAGTGCAGGCTGTCCCCTGACATCCTTGTCCTCTCCTCGCAGGCTGCTTATTAACTGAGGAGAGCTTCTCTCTGAGATGTCCCAAACATAAGGTAAGCCAGAGCCCCCTGTGCACCCCCCAATGCTCTGCAGCTCCCTGTGGCAGGAGGACCTGCCTTCAGACCCCAGATTTCTGGGGATGCCCATCTTGGATGCTCAGCTCTGTGTGGGCATCACATCCCTGGGGGTATGGGGTGTGCCAGCCCCTGGGTGCTGCTGGGTCTGGGACACCCCAGCCAGCTCTGAGGGGTCTTATCCCCTTCCCTGAGCACAGACGAGGTGGTGAACGATGGTTGAACCCCTTCTCAAAGCGCTGCGTCCCGGGTGGATGCCCGGTTATTGGCAACGGGGGGTGGGCGGCGATGGGGACAACCCAGGGCCACCCCCCTGCCTCCAACGTGATCCCCGGGCTGACCCCTCCGTTCTCCCCGCAGAGGCAGCCGGTGTAGCGCCCGCGGACACCCGCCCCGCCGCCAGCGAGGGACCGGCAGAGGAGGCAGCGCCTGGAGCAGAGCGGGGCCGGGCCGGGCCGTACCGGGGACCCCCCGAGCCCGTGAGCGCCCCGGGATCCCCCGAGCCCGCTCCGGGCGGGCGGAGCCAGCGCCGGGCTTTCCCTCCCGCCGGGTCCCGGTAAAACCCGGTCTGGATACGCGGGGGACGGATCGGGATCCCCCACCTGCGATGGCTGCACAGGGGGGGCGGGGGGTGTCCGTGTACGAGGGGGGGTCCCGGCGATGTTGTCTTACTGTGGGGCCGCCGGACCCTCCGTGGGTCCCGGCTCTCAATATCACACTGATCTGATCTGAGATGTTGCCTTCAGCAAACCTCATGGTGTCTGTATATAGTTCTGCGAAGAAGAGGATTAAAAAAAAAGACAAAAAAAAGACCAAAAAAAAAAGAGAAAAATGAGAAAAATGAGAAAAAAAAGGGCAAACAACAGCCTGCTGTTTGAAACACCACTCTGCTTTTTCTGTTTTGTTCTTCCATCTCCTGTTTGCCCCCACCCACACCCAGGGTGCTGGGGGGATAAGGGTGCTTGGCCAGGCTGGTGGCACCCACCGGGCTGCCCCTGCCCCGCTCCCAAACCCCAAACCCTGACTCATTGCACCCCCACCCTCCCACTCCATGCGGCGCTGGCACTGCTGGGCTGGGGACACCTGGTCCTGCTGTCCAGGACCCCCCGAAACCCACCCTCCTGCCTGTGCTTGGCCTCACCAGCACCCCTCCTGTGGCTCCTCTCGTGGGGGCTCTGCTCCCTGTGCTTGTGCTGAACCCCACAGCTCTGCGTGCTGAACTGGAGGAGGAGGAGGAGGAGGAGGAGGCATTTGCTTCCTCCCTCCACATGGGCCTGGCTCACCCCTCACTGCCCTGGTTTTGCTCAACTCCCTTGACTTTGGCTTCGTGGCCACCTCAGTGGAGCTGGGAGACAGCCCAACACTTTGGTGACCCTTGCCCACGTCCCCAGGCTCCACAGCCCATCTTTGTGTCACCCTGACACAGGTAGCAACCAGCCCAGGGTGAACCAAGTCCAAATCTCATCCTACAAACAGCCACTGGCTGTCCCCCAACCTCTGCAGCATCCTGCAAAGGGGGGCACACTGCTGGTCCCATCCATGTCCCCACAGAGCCAGCGTCCCATGTCCCCACCACCTCTTGTGTCCCCTCCATCCCACCCACCCCAAGGTTTGCTGGCCACACAATGTCTGTTGTTTCAGCAGCTGCCTCGGACACAGGAGTGAAAAACAAAAAGAGGAGGTGAGAAAAAAAAAATTAAAAAGGGAGAAATAATAATAAAAAAATTAATTTAAAGAAAAAAATAAATCCCGTGTCCTTGGCAGTGTTGCCTGAAATCTGGCTATTTTTAGTGACATCTTGTACATATGACTGTAAAATGGTAAACCGTGTGTATTATATATTGCCTCATTATATAGTGTATATATATGTATACATATACATATATATAATATATATGAAGACTGTAAATGTTAAGACTAGTGTTCTTATTAGTATATTGCTTCACACTGAAGATTGTGTGTAACAAGCTGTTTCTAAAAGATGTTTATTTTCCTTAAGAGTAAAAAAACAGGTCATTGCATTCAGAGCGTCAATAAAGATACAACGATTGTTTTGGAAGTACGTGGCGCCCTGCTCGTGGCCTCTCTTTATCCTTGGGGGGCTGCTGGGGTCCCCCCCGGGCTGTGACAGCCCCTGCCTGGTCCTTTGTCCCCAAGGGTCTCGCTAGAGGGGAAGGGGTGTGGGAACAGGGGGACAGCACCCCTGGGACACAGTGGGGTAAAGAGGGGGGTGTTTGGGGTCCCTCAGCACCCAGTGTCCCCATCCCTGCCACCCCCTCCCGTGCAGCCCTGTGGGGACAAGGTGACCACAGCTATGGGGGACTCCTTGCCCCCCACTTTCGGTGCCAGTCCCCCTCCAATCCAACACACACCAGTATAAATAATCAGCTTTAATTGTCTGTACAAAACTCTGCAACTATGAAAATACCGTTTAAAAAGGGAAAAGGGGAGTGGTGGGAGGCGAGGGGAGGGGTCTATGTACAAGAGGGGGTGAAGCAAGGACACAGGGGCGCCCACCAGCCCCCCAGGAGCCCCGTGCCACCCTGCCAGCCCTTCTCCCAAAGCCTGTCCGTGCTCCGGGGGGGTGGCAGCTCTTAATGGGGAGGGGGATCAGTGCTGGGGAGGAGGGGGTCGGGCGGGGGTCCCCTCTTGCCTACCGTGGGCATGGCTGGGCAGGGGGCACTCCCCGCTGCCAGGGGGCCACACCTGCAGAGGCAATCCCCAAACCCAGGGGTCCTGCAGCAGGGGGACCCCGGGGTGGGGGGGTGTGCACGGAGGGGCACAGGTGACACGGGGGGATGCGGGTGGCACTGGGGGGGGGGGCCGGGTGGCACCGGGGGTCGCTGCCGCGCGTGCGGTGCCTGCAGTTCTGCGACAGTGTCACTAGAGGGCCCCACGGCCCGTCCCCACGCGGGCTGGGGACACGGACACGGCCCGGGGGGAGCCCACCCAGGGCACCCCCCGTGCGGCCGCCCCACGCTGCGACCCCCGCCCCGCACCCCCGCACCGGCCAGGCATCACCCGGCCCCTCCCCACCCACCCCTTCACCCCCCAAACCGCTGCCGAACATCCCCCTGCGGGGAAACTGAGGCACGGCCTCCCGCCACCGCCCGCATTCCGCACCCACGGCGGGTGGCGGGGGGGCTGGCGGCCCCTTCCCCACCTATCCCGACGTGACGGTGGTGCCGCTGCCCAGCTTGATGATCATCTGCTGGCAGTCGTGCAGCGTGCGGCGGTCGCCCAGCTTGTCCAGCGTGCGGGCGGCCTCGGCCAGCATCCCCACGCGCTGGCCCGGGCCCGCCAGGAAGCTGGGCGGGAGGTAGCAGCAGGCCAGCAGCAGCGCCTCGGCGTGCTCCCGGGCCGTGGGGTGGCTTTCTGGCTCGCCAGCTGCAGGGGACAGAGCCGAGGTCAGCACCCAGAGTGCCCGTGGAAGTCACTGAATAAATTTCGGGGGGATCGCAGGGGGATGGGGTTATTCACCCACCCTGGAGCTGGTGCCACCACCAGTGGAGGGGCTCGGAGCTCAGGTGGCCCAGGTCTTGGGGTGCTGCAGGTGGGGTGTACCACCCGCTGACCCACCATCTGTGGGGCTGGAGTGCTGCAGGTGGGAAAGGGATGTCCCACCCTATGTCTCACCCCATATCCTATCATCCAGGTTTGCTGTGGGTGCAGAATGGGGTCTCCCACCACTCAATGCCTGTGGGGGCTGCTGTAGGTGTGGATCAGGGTGCCCCACCCCATTTCCCGTCCTCCAAGGTGGTGACAAAGGATTCCCACACCATATCCCATCACCCAGCGTGCTGGGGTACTGTGGGTGCACAGCCTTGTGTCCCACCCCTGTCCCACCACATATCCCACACCCTGGGCTGCTGGGGTGCTGCAGGTGAGGAGTGAAGTGTCCCACCCCATGTCCCACCCCGTGCCCACCTGTTTTGCTGCCCTGCACCCCTCTCCTCCTCAGGCTGCGGTCCAGGAGCTGGTGGGTGCGCGTGGGGCTGGCCCGGGCCATCAGCCTGGCGGTGGCTTCGTGCAGGAACACCTGGATTGGGGGGACAGTGAGCACAGCCAGGTGCAGGGCACCAGGGCACCGTGCAGGTGACAGGAGAGGGGCTCACCCGGCGCATGGCGGGGCGCAGGGTCTGTGCCAGGCGCCGCAGGCTGCTCAGGTCCTGCTGGAAGCCGCGGAGCTCCAGGGCGGACGCCTGGTAGAGGCAGCTGCGCTGCTGGCTCGCCCCCATCTGCTGCTGCCACAGGTTGGTGCGGGTGACCAGCAGCAGGTCACAGAGCAGGAGCTGGACCGCCTGCGGGGACAAAGGGATCGGGGTGAGCAGGGGGCGGGACAGACAGACGGGGGTGCCGAGGAGGTGGCTGCGGGCAGGCGCTGCTGCGCGGGACCCCCGCCGGGCTGCATGGCAGGGGCATTGCACTCCCAGTCTGACACATGCAATGCAACTACAATGCACCCCCGCGAGGGTCGGGGGCACCTCCCGCCAGGGCTGGGGGCTGGCGGCCGCCTCGTCCCTCCCCAGCCCGGCTCACCTTGTCGATGGTGCCCTTGGGGGGGCTGCCCAGCTCCAGGCTCTCCCGCAGGCAGCTGCTGGCCTTCTCACAGTGGCCCAGGGTGGCCTGGCTCCCATCCTGTTTGCTCAGCAAGGCACGGACAGCTCGGAAAGAGTGCAGGGCAGCACGGGGAAGGGGCTTCCTGCAAGGTGGAGGGGGCACGGTGAGTTCCTTTCTCAAAACACACCAGGTGCTCCAAGTGTGTTCAGCGAGGCCACGCCAGTTCAAGGGAGAGGGGAGACATGCGATGAGGTGCCACCCCTGTCCCCAATGTCCCCAGCACTCACTCAGAGCTCTGCAGTGCCCGGGGCATGGTCTCCACCAGCGGATAGAGGCGCTCAGCCCCCTCCTCATCTCCCTGCAGCCAGTGGATAACGATGCCGATGAAGGATGCCCACCACTTGGACACGGGGTCAGTGCCTGCAGGGTGGGAGAGACACAGGAGCAGGGTGTTTCCACTGCCATGGCCCCCCACATGAGGTGACCCCAATGGGGGACACCGCAGCCTCACCTGTGACAGCCGCCAAGCCGGAGGTGATGGAGGGTGTGGGGCCAGGTGTGCCACTGACATCCGAGCAGCCGTTGAGCAGCTGGAGGTACTCGAGGGCATCGGAGAAGCGCCTGTGGAAAGGGGCTGTGAGGGGGCTGGCCCCACGGCAGGCAGGGGGAGAAGGTGCCCACACCAGCACTCACCCCTCTCCCTGGGCAGTGGGACGGCCGGGCTCAGGCATGGCCACGCAGCACAGTGCCTTCTCCAGGAGGTGCTCACGGAAGAGCTGGGTCACCTGGGCCAGCGGGTCCACTGGGGCACAGAGATGGGGTCAGCAGGTACACCACACCCCAAAACAGGGGGTGTGGGGGGTTTGGGAGCTTGGGGTCACCTGGGTTGCCAGCGGAGCTGTAGATGGTTTCCCTGGGGACACCCTTGACCGCCCAGTCCCCGTCAACAAAGAACCGGTGGCCCAAGGGGTGGCAGAGCCACTGCATGGCAGGGGGCACAGCCCCACCATGGGACAGGGCCACACGCCGGGCGCTGCAGAGGAAGGGACGCTGTGGGGAGAGCAAGGGGTCAGGAAGGACCTGAGATTCCAATCCCAGGGGACACAGGGGACACCCCAGTGCCCCACACTCACCGCCAGGAAGTGGAAGCAGCGGTGCAGGCTGGCCTTGATCCGCAGGGCAGCCGCCACGTAGATCTCGGCCAGCGCTGCCACAGAGATGGCGTCACCGGCGCACTCAGCCAGGTTGACAGCGCTCAGTGCCAGGTTGATGGCCAGCAGGTGTCCCCCAGCCTGCTTCCCTATAAGAATGGGGACAGGAGGCTCAGCCACGGTGTCAGGGGGTTGTGGGGACATGCACAGGGGTCCCATCCCTCAGCCCCACTGCGCGGGGCCGTACCGGCGAGGTGCAGCTGGTGCAGGCGGTGATAAGCCATGGCAGCGTCGTGGGCGCTCTGGCGGACGTGGGCAGGGGGCGGGGGGTCCGGGCGCAGCCCCCCGGCGCGGGCAGCCAGCCAGCGACCCACCCAGAGGCGCTGGAGCAGGTGGCGCAGGAGGGTCCAGAGCAGGCTGCAGGCCAGGTCCCCGTGGGACGCCGGCAGCGGCCGCCCCAGCGCCCCGAGCGCCGTGCGCAGGTGCTGGGCCCCCTGCGCGAAGTCTCCCTGCACCCGAGAGACAGAGTCAGTGCGGGCAGGAGGAGGGACGGGGCAGGGGGGAAAGGGGACATGGGGCTCAGGGGGACGTACTCGGTCGAGGTCGAGGTCGGCCTGCCGGCGGTGCCGCCAGAAGAGGATGGAGGGCTCGGAGTGGGGGCGAGTGACGGGCTCCCCGCAGACGAAGAGCCGCACCACCGCACCCAGCACCAGCGCCGCGTTCAGGGCCCAGAAGGCCAGTGTGGGCCACAGCCACTGTGTCCACCCCCATGGGTCCTCTGTGCAGGGATGGGGTCAGCAACACCCCACCAATGTCACCCTGTGCCCACCCCAGGGTCTCCATGCAGTGGCCTTCATCCCACGTCCACCAAAGAGCCTCCACCCAGTTGTGTCCACCCCAACAGATTCCACCCCGACAGTCTCTGCCTCACACACACCCCAGGATATCCATTCTGGTGGCCTTCACCCTGTGCCTATCCCAGCAACATCTACCCAATGGCCTCTGCCCCATGTCCATCCCAATCATCTCCCATCTCAGACCTACCCCAAGACCCCCGTCCTGATGGCCTTCACCTCCTGTCCACCATGACCACCTCCACTGTGATGGTCACCACTCTGATGCCCCCCATCCCAGCAGTCTTCACCTCATGCCAACCCCAACAGCCTTGAGCCAGGTAGCTCCTACCATACACCCACCCCAACCTCCTGCCCCGTGATCTCTTCACCTCAACAGCCTCTAGCCCTTGCCCACCCTGACAGCCTCCATCCCACACCCATCCCAACAACTTCCATCCCAATGTCCCCCACCCCAGACCAGAGCTTACCCAGAGTGCCAGACTGAGCCATGATGCTCCTGCCGGGACCAGCGGTGTCCTGGCTCCCCAAGGGGGCTGGGGAGGCAGAACCCCGGAGGAGGGAGGCCAGGGGGTTGAAGGAGAGGCAGAGGAAGACGAAGGCGCAGAGGGCCATGCGGGAGCGGTCCAGCATTCCCTGGCTGCTGGGTGAGGGTGGTGGGTGCTCCTGCTTCACCTGCACGGGCAGAGTTGCTGTGAGCCTGGCACATGGGCATGGATGTGGGGTGGTGGGCACAGGCATGGGATATAGGGCATGGGATATAGGGCATGGGATATAGGGCATGGGGTATAGGGTACAGCATCCAGAGCATGAGGTATACGGCATGGAATATAGGGTGTGGTGATGGGGGATAGGCATGGGGGATAGGCAATGGGATATAGGCAATGGGATATAGGGCATGGGGTATAAGGCAGGGTGATGAGGCACAGGCCGGAGTACAGGGGCATGGATTTCAGGGTATAGGCATGGGGCACAGAGCACATTTTAAGGTAGAACAAAACTGCCTCCACACCCAGCCCCAAATCATGTGAGGAGCAGCCTCAGAGAACAAGACCAGGGCTCTCAGCTCTTTCCCCATCTGGTACACTTTGCCCTTGGCACCTCCTACATGAAGCAGCAGATCCCCTGCCCCACTCAGGGCAGGGAGATCCCCCCAGCCCTCCCTCACCTTGCCATGGGCACAGAGGGGGCTCTCAGGCTCTGAGTCGCTGCTGCTGTTGCTGCTGCCACCACTGAGTGACAGTGGGCTGCTGTGGGATGGTGAGCCCACGTCTGAGGGTGGCGGTGTCAGCATCTCCATCACCTCCGCCTTCACCACCTCCATGGGGGCCTCTGCCTTGGCCCCCCGGCTGCAGTGGGTCCCCAGCTCCTTCACAGGCTCTGCAGAAAGCAGAGTAAGCTGACGGCTGCCTGGGGGCACGGAGCTGAGCCCGCCACCCCAAGAGCTGCCCTTCCACTCACGGTTCTTCTGCATAGCCATCTTCAGGGCGAGGTTCTCCTGCTTCAGCTTCTGGTTGCTCTGCTGCAGGAAGCGGATGTACTCGATAGCCTTCCTCAGGATCGCCGACTTGTTGAGCTGCCAGTGGGCCGGGACGGTTCAACCCAAATTCCAGGCAAACCCCCCCCATTACCCAGCCCTGCCCCACCAACCGCTGCTCCCACCTTGGCCTCGGTGCCCACCACCAGGTCCTTGAGCTCCACGATCTTGTCGTTGATGGAGGAGCGGTAGCGCTTCTCGATGGCGTTGTGGGCCGTGCGCTTCTCGCCGCGGCTCTGCAGCAGCGCCGGCTTCCCGCTGGGTGCCAGCCGGTTGATGGGCAGCTTCTCTGCGTCCACCACCAGCGGCACCGTGGCCAGGATGGTCCCTCCGCTCACCAGCGCCTGCAGGGTGCAGACTGGGGTCAGGGATGGTCCTGAAGCTTCTCCCCACCTCACAGTGCCCCAATGGTGGCACCTACCGGCACCTGGAGCGGGGTGGCCGAGCCGCTGGCACTGGTGGCCAGGGAGGCGATGGTGGAAGTCTTGGCGCTGCTGGCGTCTGTCTTGACGGCCGTCAGCAGCAGGGAGTCAGCCTTGATGAAGTGGGGCTGCAGGAGAACCTGAGGGGCACTGGGGGTCAGCGGGGCTCTGGGGGTCACCGGGACCCCCCAGCCCTGGCCCTGGGCTTACCGGCACTGACTGGATCTGTGGTGACACAGACTGGGTGCTGGGGGCGGCGGGGGCCAGGAGCTGCTGGGGTGCCACGTTCTGCACGGGGCCGGGCAGTGTCACGGGCTGGCTGGGTTGTGGGGCGGGCAGAGGGCTTGGCAGGGTCTGCCCCGCACTCCCAGGCTGCACAGCTGGGCATGGAGCAGAGGACAGCGTTAAGAGAGCCCCTGGCACCAACCCCATCCTGCAGGGACACATCCCCCCTCCAGCAACACCTTCACCCTGGGAGCCCCGATCCTTCCCTGCACCCCCAAATGCTCACCTGAGAAGCTGTGCTGGTTCTGGTAGCCCACCAAGGGCTGGGGAGTGAAGGGGCTGGGGGATGCAGGGACGAAGCTGGGGGCCAGCATGACGCCGGGCTGGGGCTGGGGCTGGGGCTGGGGCTGGGGCTGGCTGCTGGGCACCACCGACGGCTCCTCCTTGACCCCCAGGGACGGCGCCGGCAGCAGCGGGGCCGGGGGCGGCGGGGTGAAGGTGGCCATGCCGGGGGGCCCCGCGTAGGCGCTGCCGGTGGGGGCGGCGGGGGGCGGCTTGCTGGGACCCAGGAAGGTGTTGAGGGTGCCCGGCGTGGAGGGAAGCCCCGGGGGCACGGCGCTGTCCGGGGCACTGAACGGTGAGTCGAACAAGCCCGAGAAGTCATTGTCCGGCGTGTTGATCAGCTGCAGCATGTCTGTAAAACACACCCCCCGCGCCGTCAGCTGCTGCCCCGCACCTCCCAAGGCGGGCATGGGCTGGTCCTGTCCTGCCCTCCCTGCAGTCTAGCATTTAGGGGGCAGATCCCCATAATCCAGAGGCAAAATTCCCTGAGAGCCCATGAATCTGCTGTGCCCTGTTCCTCTCAGCTTCCACCCACCCCACTGGGGAAACTGAGGCACGGTGTCAGGGCTTGGCCAACAGCAGTCAGCGTTTTTCAGCCTGGTCTGGGAGTGGCAGGGCACATCTCAGCGTGTCTCTGATATTGAGGGGGGCTTGTGCCAGCTCATTAATTCATTTATTCTGTCCTGGGAACCCCGAGAATGCCCAAATCAGCCCCGGTATCAGGGGAGGGGGTGCTCAGGCTGGGACACCGGGGTGGCACCCCCGGGATGTGCCAGACCCTAGTGCCCAGGTGTGTTTGATCACAACAGCCCTCAGGAGGGCAGCTGGGCAAGCACAGCGCTAAAACAGCCCGGGCAGGGGTCTGTCCCATCAATGGCACCTCGGGGTCTCTGTGACACCTCCGCTGAGGTGTCCTGGGATGCTCCCACCATGTCCCCATCCCGGTACTCCCGGCACACCCCAGCGGGGGCACACAGACCCGGGCACACCCCACACTCCGGTACCCCCAGGCTCACCCCCCTGCACGCACAGACCCCGGGATACCCCCAGGGCACCCCCCACGCTCACACCCCCGGGATGTCCCCACCGAGCCTCAGAGCCCCCGGACACAGCCCTCCCCATGGGGTGCAGCCTCCGAGAGGAACCACGGCGGTGACGCCGCCAGACGAGGAGGAGGAGGAGGCTGGAGAGGCGGGGGTACCTTCAAAGGTGCACTCCATGGAGGTGGGAGCGGAGGGGTCCCCGGGAGGAGGTTGCAGCCCCCGCTCAGCCCCGTGCCCGGCAGCGAAGAGGCCCCGGGATATTTTAAAGCCATGTTCTCGCCTCCTCCCCGGCGCCCTCCCCGCGCTGCCCGCGCCAGGGCTGGAGCGCGGCCGGGGATGGGGTGATGCGACTCCGCCAATCGCCGCCTGCGCGCCCGCCGGCCGCCCCCGGACAGCCCCCGGCGCCCAAGGTGAGCCCGGCACCGCCGGGTTACTCGCGGGCACTCGCGGCCGCCCGCCCGCGGTTACTCGGGGTCACCCCCTGGGTTACCCCCTCTGCCCCATCGCCCCCCCCAGCCCGGTGTGACCCCCCCGCACTCATTGCCCAGGGGTCACCCCGCAGTGATCGGGGTCCGCACACAGCACTGGCACACCCCAAAAACCATCCAGCCCTCGGCATCCTGCCCTGTGCGGGTGGGTGTCCTTCCGGGGGGCTCCCAGCCCCCCACTTCCACTCAGAGACCCCCAAACCCCCCCACAAGGCTCTCTCGTGGTCCAGAGCAAAGTCTGGGGTTGCAGAGAGGGGGTGCTCCCGCCTGTCCCCCCCACTCCCCCGCCTCCTGGGCACGGCTGTCCCACCCTCCTGGCACCTTCCAGGTGTTTCTATCCTGTGGCACCTGCAGCCACCCACGCCATCAGCAGGACAATGGGCACCCACCAGGGCCACCCTGGGAACCTGTGGGGCAGACCCACTCGTCTGTGGGTCCTGGCAGGTCCCAGCAGGCTCAGGGCACCCACATCCGTGGGCACACATCCCACATCACCCTGGGGTTGGTACAGGGATGAGGGACAAGCCGCGGCCAGCTGGGGACCGGTGACAAACCCACTTTGGGGAACTGTGGGGTGCGAGGTGGCCCAGCTGGCTGTGATACAAAGGAGCGTGGCAAAACCCCACAGTGGGAAAACCTCATCCCATACGGCAGCACTCAGCCCTGGCACAGCTCCTGCTTCCCTGCCCACGCCAAAACCTCGCCAAGAAAAGCAGGTGGCACCTGGATCTGCTTTGATCCGCCCCGACTGCCACTGCGATCAACCTGCAGATCTGGGATGCCACCTCCACCCCAGGTCACGGAGGAGAGACCACCACAGACCACCCAGTGGGGCAGGACCCAGTGGGGCAGGTGCTGGAAGTCCCGTGCCCGCCTTGCCGCTGTTCCACCGGCTCTGCTGGAACCACTGTGGATCCACAGAGCTGGTGGAGCACGTGGCAAGGCGGGCGCGGGGCTTGCCAGGAGCTGGGATCCTCAATTTTTTGGGATCCCAAATTTTTTGCTAAAGCGTTGGAAACACTGAACTCAGCACACGTGGTGCTATGATGGTGGAAAGTGGGTCCCCTTGAGGAATGTGTCCCTTTGGGAAGTGGGTTCCCTCCGGGAATGAGTTCCCCGGGTTCATGCCCATCTCACGGAGCCCAGAGCGGCGGGGAGGTGTGCGGTGGCGGTGCCAGCCCCGGGGCTGTGGCAGAGCCGCCCCATCCCAGCTCCCGCCGGTTGGATGGGTTGGCTGGGAGAGCCCAGGAGTCCTGGAGGGAACGACCGAGAGTAACCCCGCCGGTGACGTCACGGAGGGGGCGGGGCCGCCGGCGGCACGATGCTGTGACCGGGAACGGGGGGGGGGGGAATCATCGGGGCTGTCCCGGTAGCGGCACCTCCAGCGCGGGGGTCCCGGGGTCCCGCGTTCCCCCACGCCGAGCCCCCCGCTCCAGAGCGGCCCCCGGTAACGGGGCCAGAGCGGTTCTGCACCCACTCCGCGCTCCAGCAGCTCGGTGTCCCCCTCCCCACGCCGGGCCCGGCACCGAGCCCGCTCCGCCGGCCATGCACGGAGACCTGGTTGTGCCCTGATCCCACTGTCCCAGTCAAACGCCGGTACCAAGTTCCCTGACCGTGCACCCAGCCCGGACCCCCCGGGCACGGCCATGCACGGAGCGCGCCCGCCCATCCACCGAGCCCCGGTTACACCCCCAGCCCGGTACCGGCCACGCACCGAGCCCCGGCCATGCCTCCAACTCGGTCCTGACCTTGCACCGAGCCTGGTTACACCCCCAGCCCGGTCCCGGCTGCGCCCCAAGCCCCGCTCATCCCCCCAGCCATGTCCCGACCATGCTCCAAGAGCCGGTACCGCACCGTGCCCAGCCCCCGGTCGTGCACCGAGCTTGGTTTTCCCCCAGCCCGGTCGCGGTCATGCCCCGAGCCCCGGCCCCGCCGGGCCCCGTCCCCGCCGCTCCGCACCGTCGATGTCGCTGAGCAGGGCCGTGTCGATGTCGCTGGCCCCGGAGAGGCCGAGAGACGGTGCCAGCCCCTCCAGGGCCGCGTCGTCGAAGGCGAGAGCGCTCATCCCGGCGGCTCCGGTGGCTCTCGGTGGCTCCGCTGGCTCCGGTGGCTCCGGCGGCTCGGGCGGCTCTAGGGGTGGCGGGGCCGCCCGCCCGCCATGGCCGCGCTGGCCCGGGCACAGCACCACGGGGACGAGCCGCCAAGTTGGCTCCCGCGAACCGTGCCCGGAGCTGCCACCGGGCGGGGAGGGCGGGGGGGGATGGATGGAGGCGGGGCCGCCGCCGCGTCCCGCCCCGCTCCGCCACTCCGCGCCGCCCGCCGCACCGGGACCCCCGGCGGCACCGAGCGGGGACCCTCGGGGACACCGGGCACGGACCCCGCGGCACCGGGCTGGGTGCTGGTATACCGAGAGCTGGGCTGGGAGAAGCGCAGGATGCAACCCCTGAGCAGGACACCGTCCTCAGGGAATGTCACTGACCCCAGGGGATGTCACCAAGCCCGGGGGATGTCACCGACCCCTGGGGATGTCACTGACCCCGGGGGATGGGCACCGAGCCCTAGGAACAGACACTGAGCCCGGGAAAGTCATCGATCCCTGGGGTTGTCAGTGAGCCCTGGGGACGTCATTCACTCCTGGAGACAGGGAGCCACCCCTGGGGACAGGCACCAAACCCTAAGGACAGGCACCAAACCCCTGGGCTGGGCTCTAAACACCTGGGCTGGGCCCGGAGCCCCCTCAGTCCCAGCCGGGGCATGCAGGGAGCAGGTCGGGGAGCCCATGTGGGCAGGTGGTGGCGGTGGCTGCAGAAGCCTCTGCACGTCGGGTGCCACGTGCCAGGGCGAGGTTGGGCCACTGAACCAACCCTTCAAGGGCCCTGGGCCTTCCCTGTGCCAGCTCCAGGGCTCAGAGCGTGTCCCACCTGTGCTGCCCACCCATGGCATGGCCCAGGGTGGGAGAAGCTGTCACCCCCTGGTTAGGGACACATCGGTGCTGCCCTGTGAGCCTCAGCTGAGCCCTTGCACCCTCCTGGGGGCCATCAGTTGTGGGATCCAGGAAAAATGCTGGTGCCATTGGGATCAGGGCTGTGGCTGCTGCCCAAGCGTGGTAGGTCTCAGCGTGGGAGTCTCGTGCCAGGAAAATGCCATGCCCTGTGCCCTGCAGAGCTCCATGATCTGTCCTGCTGCTGGGATTCATTTAGGACTAGAAAATGTGCTGCAACATCAGCTCTCTGGAAGTTTGCCTCCTCTTCTTCTGTGCCACCAAACACAACCTGAGGCTTCCTAGGAATTCATTAAACCTGGCTGCACCTTAGAAACTTCCCTTCAGCCTCACTGGCTCCCAGTTGGTGGCACAGCAGGCACCCCTCTGCAATACAGGGACCCCCTGTGTGGCACGGAGCAGCCCAGGGCACCACACTGAGCTGGGCAGCAGAGCTGGAGCTGCACAGCCCTGCTTGTCCCCTCTGCACCCTCACCCCACTCCAGCCTCCTCAATCTGGGGACACTGACCTGTGCCCGAGCTGGGGACGAGCCCAGGGAATCCTGGCTCAGCTCAGTGCCAGCAGCTGGGGCAGCATCAGCCCTCGGACATCCCTGACCGGAGCAAACACCACTGGGGGAGCAGCGACCACATGATCGGGAGAGCCGTGACCCGCGGTGGCACACGCAGGGAGCCTTGTGCTTCTTCCCCCCTGTGCTTCCCCCCTTGTCCTTCCCTCCTTGTGCTTCCCCACCTTGTGCTCCCCACCTTGTTCTTCCCACCTTGTGCTTCACCCCTTGTGTTTCCCACCTTGTGCATCCCCCCTTGTTCTTCCCCCCCCCCTTGTGCTTCTTCCCCCCGTTTTTATTGGGGTCACTGTGGAGCAGCCAGGCTCTGTGGTGGTGGCGTTTCCTTCTCCTCGGTGCAGTCCCTGTGCTGTGGGAGGACAGGGCAGGTTTCCAGGGCTGGGGAGATGGATGTGCCGTGGCCCCCGTGGATTTAGAGCAGCCTTGTGCAAGCATGGGGGTCACAGACCTTTAATAACCCATGCAAAATCCGGGGCACAGCCTTCCCTGAGGGATGCAGAGGGACAAACCCACACAAACGCAGAAGGGGGGAAATAACACACCTAAACACAGCTTAACTTTTGCACAACCTGCGTGCAATGCTGTTTTTTTGCCAGGCCCCATCCCCGATCCCATCCAGAGGGTCCGAGGACGCCGGGAGCCCACCGGTGATGCTGTCCCTGCCCCTGGGTTCCCCCAGCGAGCCTCAGCATCCTCCGCGCACCGGGGAAGGAGCGGGCGGCTCCAGGGCCGGCTTTGGGGCCGATGGATTCCACGCGGGGTGGGGCTCCCGGGGGTGCTCTGGGTTGCGGAGCAGGGAAAACCCCGCCCGTAGGACCAGGGCCACGCAGCCAATAGGCAGAGCGATGTGAGTGGAGTGATTCTGCATCACGGCTCCGGGCCCGCGATTACATCATGTCAGTCCTGCGGGGATGGCGGACCGGCCACGTGGTCGCTCCGGAGTCGCTGAGACGTTTTCCTGAGCTCAGGCTGGGAGGAAACCGCAGGATGAGAAAGAAAACAAACCGGCCCCGGCATGGTTGGGCTCTGGCCACCGGGGCTACCGAGCCGGCCGGGCAGGCTGGTGCGGCTCCCGCGGGCATGGGGAGCATCTCCCCGAGCGGCTCCGGGCGTGCTGAGCCCGAACGCGGCAGCTCCAGAACGGAGCATCCCCGTCCTGCTGCCCCTCGCTCGGCCAGCTGGGCTCTCCCAGAGCGAGCCCCCGGCTGTTTCCCACCTGCCAGCACACCTCAGCGTGCCATGCTTCGTGCCCAGCCTCTGGCATCCTGCCTGCCCCGGGGTTTGTTTTGCTCCGGCAGAACGCGGCGTTAATCATTAATTTGTGTCGCAAACCGATTCAAAAGCCTCTTCTCTCCTTCACTGCGTGTAACTCGGCTTTGCCAGTTGTCCCTTCCTGAGAACTGCAGCTTGGGGAGGCACAGCCAGCTTTGGTGGCACTCCAGTGGAGCCCCACTCCAGGTTTATTTACCCTCGGGTTAAATGGGGAAAGGTAAATGACCTGTGGTCATTTCCTATTTGCACTGGCATCCAAACCTGCTGCCCAATGTCAGACAGCAGTAGCACTCAGCTTGCCCCAGGCTCTGCCCATGCGGGGCTCGGTGCCATGCTCTGTGCCCAGCCAGCAGCCCACGGTGGAGGGCAATGTGTGATGTGTGGAAGCCCCCAGCCCATGGTGGGAGTTTGCATGGTCACTGTGGGAGCAGGCTGGGAGAAGAGAATCCCATCAGGGTCCACAAACCTGGGCTCAGTTCGGGGAGTTGGATCACCAGAGGCTGGAGGGGCACACATGGGAAAAGCAAGTCCTGTGTGCTTGTGCTGCTCTTAAACTCTTCCCTTTGCACCCACTCTGGCCCCTGTTGGAGGCAGAATTTGGGGGGATCTTTCCTTCATGAGTGTAACTGTGGGGCTGAAGAGGACAATGTAGTGAAGTCCCTGGAAGGAGCAGCCCCCGCTCCCAATTCCCCACTCCCACGGCCCCTGCTCCCAAATCCCCCACTCCCACAGCCCTCATTCCCACAGCCCCTCCTGCACAGTGCTGGACATTTCCGACCCGGTGCTTTTTGTGTGATTCTGCCCTGTCAGGGCAGCAGCAGCAGCTGCACACCTTTCCCAGCAGATCCAGGCCAGGAGCCTCCCTGAATGCATCCCACACTGAGCCGGGCACATGATCAGTGAGGGGTAAACAAGCTGGGGCAGGGCTGTGTAATGCTAATATGTAGCTACAGGGAGGGGAAACCCTGTAGCTATTCCTGCTATTCCACACCCCCTTCCCCAGATTTTAACAATCAGGGTGGATCTCCTCGTGCAGAACAGAAGGCACCATTCTGCCAGCCTGGTTTGGTTTTGGCCAATGCCACTTCTCTGGGGTTCCTAAGCTGTTGCTCTTCCCTCTCTGCCTATCAAACCTGCCATCATAATGGGGATGTTGGAACAAACTCCTGTCTGATGAGTCAGGAAAGGGGCCCTTGGATGGGCTGGGAACATCACCCATCTCTTTTCAGGTCACCAGGGGGGTGACCCACAGTTGCCCTCCAAGGACTATCAGTTAAGCCCTGCCAGGTGGGCAGGCATCCCACCGAGCACCCAGGGTGGCACCCATGTGTCTGCCTGATGCCACCTCCAAAGATGTGCCAGAATTTAGTGGGACACGAATTCAGCAGCACTGGCAACACAGCACCGAGGGCAGCACGAGCCATACAGTGACACAAAGAGCAACTGCTGGGGACAAACCTTCTCCCAATGGGAATATCCAGGTTCTTTCTCCTGGAGGAGAACAAGGACTCCCAGTTTTGACATCTGGTGGGTACTCAAGGGCTGCACACGTCCCCTGTGCTCAGGCCAGGCAGTGGAGCCAAGCGAGTCCCCAGCTGACAGACAGACAGACAGACAGACAGACAGACAATAGCAGCCCCAGCTCACACTAACAGTGTATTTATTGGAATATCTCACATGCAGGAACCAAGGAGATGATTTCTGGAGCAAGTTAAACAATGGCAGATTAATACAGTTGTCTCATCCTTAACGGAAACACCTTCTACTTGAATACAGTGATGTTTTAGTGTTGGGTTTCTCTGCTTCTTGTGTATTTTGTTTCTCTTTACATAGTCAATCTCTTTACACAGTTATGTCCCCTCTCTCCCCCTACCCCATTCCCAAACAAAAAAATATCCAGTATCTTCAGTAAATAAATATTATCCACTTTTATCTGGAAAGCCTACAGCTGTAATATACAGAGAAGCTATTACACAGGTTACGTTTGTAGGGTTAGCAACAGCTCATAGGAACGTGTAGGGAATGAGGAGCTCGTACTCATAAAAACACGGAGCAGGGTGGGAATTCTGGAGTAGTGCGTTTGCCATGGGCTAAAGAGAACCAGCAGCAGAGCTCGGTGCTGCTCAAGGCCAGCTGGCTCTTGGTGACACACAGCCTCACCTCTCTCCAGGTGAGGAGGAGGAGGAGATGTGTGGAAGCTGGGGCTGGAGCAGGCAGGCACAGCCTGCTCTGGAGGCTGCGGTTTGGGATGGGTGGCTGGGAGGGACTCTGTGGGCACCTCGTCTCCTGGGCTGGTGGGAGCCCACAGCAGAGGAAGGGTTACCTCCAACACAGCTCTAAATCCACTCACTGCTTCACTATTTCCATAAAAATAACTGTTCTGAGCTGGTTTTTTTCCAGGGGAGGCTCTGCAAGGCTTGTGGTCAGCCCTGAGGAGGTAAACAATGACGGAGCTGGATGGGGATGGACGGGAATGGAGATAGCACAGACAGTTCCCACTCCAGGGCTCCCAGCTACCACAGGAGACTCAACAACTCACTGGATGAAACAGAGTGCTGGAAATCCATCTTGTTTGCTCTCCTGGGCTGCACATCCTGTCTCTGTAGGTGACACCAGGAGAGCAGGGCATGGAGGAGCAGGGACAGGCTGCGCTGCTCTGGGAGGGACCATCACCCCTGCCCTGGGCCTGAAACCACGGCCCGGGTCTGTTCTTCCACCACTGGAGGGAAACATCTCGCCACCACAGCCAGCTCCCAGTCCTCCATTTTAAAGTGGAAATAGCCAATGTACCCCATCAAAAAATGCTGAATGAAGTCAAACAAACAGAAATCCTCACTAAAAAAAATCCTTCAGCTTGGAGGTGCAAGACCAGCCCTGGGAATGACAGAGCTGGTTTGAGAAGCACATCCTAGGGATGGAGGCTGTGATAATCAGAAGGGAAAAGGTATGTTGGAGGCTACGTGAGGGTCCCAGTAAGGACCAGTCTCAGCATTTATGCTGTTCCCTTTAAGAGACACCGTGCTACGTTTTTATGAGCAGTTCTCCTATGAGCCTTACCTACACCCTAAACACCCTAAATGTCTGTACAGCACATTGTTACCTATTACACCTGCTGAAGATGCAGCTGAAATCTACACAGAACAATTTTTAAAAACCCAAAACCCAAAGGATATATTTAAATAGAAACCATTGATTCCTTACATCTCAGCACATGAAGAGTTAACAGAAGAGGTTAAAAAACACACTGGAAAGAAAATATATAGACAAAATAAATATTTTAACCTAGAACAGGGCACGATTAGACCTTACAAAGGACCCCGAGAATAATTTAGTGTCATTGAGTGTCAAGCTGTGATTCCTAATATGCCTAGAAAGCACTGGGATGTTATTTCTTATGGAAAGTGGATCAGGCTGCAGCTCCACCCCTGTTCTCCCAAGCATTGGAGCCACATGAGTCCTCTGCCCACTTGCACAGAGGAAGCACTTAAGAGTGAAAGCAGAGGAGGGATAAATCAAGAAGTTGGTCCCCTGAAGTGAAAAACCCCTTCCCTTTCCCTCAAACAGTTCCCACTGCTCCGGTTTTCAGCAGACCGCAAGAGGACAGGGAAGATGAGAGATCCTGATACAGGATATTTGGGAAGCTCTAGCGTAGCTCTTGTATTTGTTAAAGAAGGTTTTGGGCTAAACCACCTGTTCTGCCACACTCTGTTCCCTTTGGTGCTTCCAGCCCTGAGAGCCAAGTGTGGTGGATTTGGGCTCCAGATCCATCCTGGGTCCTTCCAAAAGTACATTTCCTCCCTAGGAAGGCATCTCCTGGGAGCTGCCCTACTTCCAGCAAAGCCACCACTTGTGCTGGTGGCACCTGCAA